>NC_067491.1:49376413-49676413 GCF_947179515.1 Apodemus sylvaticus | reverse complement strand
ATTGTATGCAGGAGGAGCAAGAAGCTAAGTGATCACATTGTATCCAGGAGGAGCAGGAAGCTAACTGATTTCATTGTATCCAGGAGGAACAGGAAGCTAACTGATCACATTGTATCCAAGAAGGGCAGGAAGCTAACTGATTACATTGTATCCAGGAGGAACGGGAAGCTAACTGATTACATTGTATCCAGGAGGAACAGGAAGCTAAGTGATCACATTGTATGCAGGAGGAGCAGGAAGCTAACTGATCACTTTGTATCCTTGAGGTGCAGGAAGCTAAGTGATCACATTGTATCCACACCCAGGAAGCAGAGGGTGAGCAAGGCACACCTCCCAGTGATCCACCTCTTCCAACAAAGTTCTGCCACCTTCCCTAACAACACCCCAGCTAGGAACCAAGTGTTCAAGCCTATGGGAGGTTACACATCCAAACCATAGCACCCTTACAATAAATCCCAGAGAGCTCTGGGAGGATGCGAAGCTGAGGAGAGCAGCCATCAGTCTCTCCTCCCTAGCCCCAACATCCTGAACCAGCAGTCTAGCTCTGTGACAGACAAGTGCATCCCTCCAGGAGCACAGATCATAACTGGGGAACTCATTTTGGGTCTCTTCTCTTCACCCTCTGTGGCCAGTCAGTCTGTTGAGGCCTACCCCACCCCCATCCCAAGCATAGCTGTAGCCATTTTGTTCTGTGGCTGCCAGCTAGTTCATACTGTTGCTGTTACAATGCCTGCCAGTCATTGACGCAGAAAAGTGACCTGGCTCAGAGCAAAGTCATGCTGATCACAGAGCCTGTTATATTCTGTATGAAGTTTGTTAATCTTAAGAAATCCCACAAGACTTTACGTAGGACCCATCAAATTAAAGATCAGCATGAACCGTTTTACCTAAAATGACTTGAATCAGCGCTGACCACCAGGCAGCACTTCCTGTACCTATGTATGAGCTCACTGCTGTGGTTTTTGCAGTTTTAGTCTTTATAAGCTGACAGAGAAAGATGTTTGCGGTCGTAGCTCAGCCCCCAAATTCTGAGCTATGTCCCTGATGAATCAGTATTAAGTATGTGTTCAATAGCCCATCCCTGTCTGACTGAGCACAGTGAGTGGTTTGTGGGGTGACTCCTGGACCCCAACCAATCAACCACAAAATCCTCTTCACAAGGTTCCTACACAGAGCAGCCCTGCATTGGATATTCTCACTGCCTGTGTCTCCTTTATTCAGATCCTCCTGTCTCTGCCTCCCAAATGCTAGGGTAATGGTCCTGAAAGGATAGAAAATAATACAGCCTAACTCTAATGACCTCAAGAAGTCAGAAGTTTAAAATGCTATCTCGCTTTGTTAGAAACTAGGTAAAAGGTCACATTCCAGAGCCTGTCCTTTGTTTAGACCTAGCAGAAAGGCCTTGAATAGGTGATCCTGGCCCCAAAAGGTAACTGGAAACGGGCTAAGCTTATCTTGCTTCTGCAAACTGCTTAGGCCATTACCCCTATACAGGAGTTCACGCAGCTATAGACATTCAAGAAAATAGGAAACTAATTGGTCCACTGAGCTCGGGCTCCGATAATTTAAACTGATTGGCTTAAAAACTATGGAGTGATACAAATCAATTAGCTCACATTTCACGGGCTCTCCATGCTAAGAAATGATTGGTTTGTGAGTCTCGGGCTTTGTCGTAAGCTTATAAAAGCTGTCACAGTTCGGCACTCGTGGTCCTCAGTCCCCTACCCCTGCGCGGTGTATGGCTGTGGAACCCAGAATTCTGGAATAAAGAAATCCTCATGCTATTGCATCGAGACCGTTTCTCACGAGTGATTTGGGTGTCGCCTTCTGAGGTGTGGGGTGCTGGGGCACCCTCAGTTTTGGGGGTCTTACAGTCCTATCTCCTGTTATCCCCATGTGTCTCCATTACTGATACCATTACCAGCATATGGAGTCTTTCTATCTGGACAATATCAGTGATAACTTCCCTTCTTATGCAATGTGTCAGAACAGTGCAGCAGGTGATCCTGTTCCATCCCTCAGTCTTGAGAGTCTTCTCTGAGCCTTTGGTTTTGTTTTCTTTGACTGGTCTTCCTCCCTCCCCCACCCACCCACAGTTTTTCAAGGCAGGATTTCTTCGTATAGCCCTGGCTGTCGTGGAACTCACTCTGTAGACCAAGCAGGCCTCGAACTCAGAAACAGCCTACCCCTGCCTCCCAAGTGCTGGGATTAAAGGCGTGTGCCACCACTGCCTAGCCAAATAGTCTCCTTTTCTTTTTTTTTTTCTTTTCTTTTCTTTTCTTTACTTTACTTTACTTTCATTTCCTTTCCTTTCTTTCTTTTAATTTTCTTCCCATTGCTAGGCTAAAACACTTTGACCAAAAGCAACTTAAGGGAGGAACAGATTTATTTTAGCTTACAACTCACAGATCATAATCTATCATTGAGGGAAATCAGGGTAGACACTCAAAGCAGGAACCATGGAGGAACTCTCTGCTGACTCACTCTCTGGCTCCTATTGGTTCGTGCTCAGCTCACTTTCTTATATAGCCTAAGACTATCTGCCTAGGGCTGGTGCATCCACAGCACGCTGGCCCCTCCGACAACAATTAATGAAGACAACCCTGAAGTAGAAACTTAAGGATTCTTTGGAAAGTTGATTGGATGGTGTTTTGCTGGGGCAAACACGTGAAAGAGTGTTTAGCTGAAGTGGACACAGGTGAAAGACTAAAGCAGACTTGTGAAGAACATTTTGCTGAGGCAGACCCAGGAGAGAGGATGTTCTGCTAACACAGCACGTGAAAGGACGTGATAAAGGATTCTTTGCTAACGGCATGCATGTATTGGTCCACCTTACATTTTGTAGTTGCGCTGCACTTGTCAGGACTCCATACAGAGAAATGCACTGAAAAACTTCTGGTGGTGTGCTGCAGTTTCTTGCTGCTTCCTTGGACTACTTCCTTGGATGATTGGCAGAGTGATGTCACTTGAGACAGACACACACACTGAGGCAAGACCTGTGGAGGACACATGATGGGTCTCACATCTTTGCTGATCTTTGCTTCCCTGAGAGACACAGCTGAGAACTTCTCCTGGCATTCTTCCTGGTCCCTTCTGCTCACTCATGCTAAAGCTGAGGCCTGGCTGTCGCTGCTAGGTTGTGCCACCACTGGTGATTCGTGTTTGCTCCCCTGACTTACTGACTGGACTGCTGGTGTATCTATGAAGTGTTTGCGAGTGGATCGAGCAGTCACTATTGACCTTGAACTGAACTGCTGATTTCCAGACATAACAGATAGGAGTTGCTCCAAAGAACCTTTCTAAACACTTCCATTTCCCACCTGCCTCCCCCGGTATCCTTTCTTTCCCACTACCTCTGGTAGGTGATAGACTACAAGGGAGGTTAAAGCATTTAAGAACCATCATTAAAAATAAGGTTTGAAGCCAGGCGGTGGTGGCGCACGCCTTTAATCCCAGCACTTGGGAGGCAGAGGCAGGCGGATTTCTGAGTTCAAGGCCAGCCTGGTCTATGGAGTGAGTTCCAGGGCAGCCAGGGCTACACAGAGAAACCCTGTCTTGAAAAAACAAAACAACAAAAAATAAATAAATAAATAAGGTTTGAAAAATTTGAAGTTACACAATCCCTCACAGACATGCCTACAACGCAACCTGTTAAACACAAATTATTCATTTTTTCTCTCTTTTTCCTCCAGGTGATTGTGGGCTATCTCAACTTGACAGTTGATGCTAACTATGACATGTTTCATGGAACCAGGCCTTGAATTCATGACATAGCCAAGAATGATCTCCCTGCCTCTCTGCCTCCCAAAGGCTAGGACAATGAGGGAGGGCTTCGTCTCCCCCTGAGTTTTTATAAGAACTTACTTGGAGAGCCTTTATTTTCTGGGAGGTCCCGGTTTCTATATCTAGTCCTCTCTCTGCTTCTCCTCTAATCTCTTGACTTCACACACCACCTCAACTAGACTTGGTGGCTCATACCTATTATTGTGGTTGAGAGGCTGAGGCAGGAGGATTGCTATTACAGTCAACCTGGGCTACATAGTGAATACTATGATATGCTACGATTTCCTGTTCAGCCTAGGCTATTCAGTGAATTTCAGGCCAGCCATGGTGATGGAAATAAGTACTCCTGTGTCAATATCTGTGATGGTTCCTATATGCTTGTCCCAGGGAGTGGCACTATTAGAAGGTGGGAACTTGTTGGAGGAAGTGTGTCACTGTGGGCATGGGCTTGGAGATCTTCCTCCTGGATGGCTGAGCATGCCCAGTCTGTTCCTGGCTTGCTTTAGATAAAGATGTAGAACCCTCAGCTCCTCCTGCACCATGCCTGCCTGTATGCTGCCATGCTTCTGCCTTGATGACAATAGACTGAACCTCTGAGCCTGTAAGACTGCCCTAATTAAATGTTGGTTTTTTAATAAAACTTGCATTGGTCATGGTATCTGTTCACAGCAGTAAAACCCTGACTAAGACAATAACTAAGATTCTAATCCCTACCCCTCTCAGTTCCAGGATACTTGGAAGCCCTGCGGTTTCCAGGTGTATAGAACCAGGACAAAGCCACGTACTTCTTAGCCATTTTCTTTGCCTCACTGGTCCCAGAATCTTCTCTCAACCTTCCCTTTCTCAAAATTGTGTGTTTCCACTCTCAATCGCTCAGACCCATGTCTCTACATTCATCAAGTTTCCTTTTCTTTTTTTTCTCTTGTTTTGTTTTGTTGAGACAGGGTTTCTCTGTGTAGCCCTGGCTGTCCTGGAACTCACTCTGTAGACCAGGCTGGCCTCAAACTCAGAAATCCACCTGCCTCTGCCTCCCAAGTGCTGGGATTAAAGGCGTGCGCCATCACCGCCCAGCTCAAGTTTTCTTCTCAACACGAGTCTCCAATACTGTCTTTTCCCAGCAGATATGGGTGAAGCCGTGGCCTTATGCCAAGTCAGCATGCCAGCCATTCCTGCCTTTGCTCTATGTTGTGTCCCTTTCTGCAGAATCGACGATCAAAGACTACTTCCTCCTCCCGGGCCTCTCAGATTTATAATCTTGTCTCCACAACTTCACACTGGTGTCTGTCTCTCTCTCCTCACAGGTTGTGTTTGCCATTATACCTTGAAGAGAAAGAGAAACGGGTTTGTGGAAAGCTGCTGGCGTGGGACAGCCTTAGAAGGGGAGAGCAGACCTTCAGACTCAAAGACGAGCCCTGTTAAGAGAGATGGCCATCGTGTGTAACATGCAGGAGGCCTGAAGCAGGAACAGACCCTTCAGACCCTGAAATACCAGCTGAGTACGCATCACAGTCCCAGACAGACGGAGTGGGCCCTTCAGGTATGAAGAGTAAAAAGGGGTCTAAGTCGTCTAGGTTTTCAGCAGGCTGAGTAAGCTTCCTACCAAGAAATCTAGTCTGGCCAGGCTACATGCTAAGGAGGACAGAGGCAGGCATAGGCTGTGGCCATAAATGTGCTTGTAGCCTCAAAAGGGAGGGAGGGCCTGCAGGCCACAGCATAGTCTGCTTTCTAACAGCTGCATTCTCCAGAAAGCTGCAAGGGGTGTGGCCTATCAGTAGGTGAAGACAAAGGAGGCTGCAATCTGTTGCCTGTGCTTTAGGAAGTAGGGTTTTGCCCCTGATCCCATTGCTGCAGTAAGGAACCAACTATGGTTTCTGTGCACCGACTTGGTGTCCTGCGATGTTCCACTTGATGGTTTGATCCTCACTTTATAATCTCGACCCTATGCAAGATGAGCTTGCTTTCAGCTGTAAACAGGGAAATTTTTACCCAGGCTTGACTGGTGAATTGTTTATCTTTCTGACTGGATAAGAGGTCCGAAGTCCGAAGCTAGTGCAGAAGCAAAGCGATACAATTTAAAAAATTACCCAGACCTTCATGTTTTCCTCCTCCCTGACCTTGGCATGGTGACTTTGACCTTTCCTAGATGCATGAGAAGGTTGCTGCATCTTCAGGGTCCTTAGTATCCAAGCAGACAGGACAAGGAGGGGTTTCTAGCACCCAGGTATCTTCTTGTATTTGGGATGAGTTCTACCCCCACCAAACCTCTGTTAATGCACGTTTACATTTCTCTGGAGTCTGTTGTAAATCATCCTCACCATAAGCAATGAGATTTTTATGACTATCTTGACCCATCATGACTCATAACTGAAATATAGGGCCCCTTGGGGGAAAGGGGTGTCACACTGATAAAACAAGATTCATGTTCTGTATGCAGGAGGAAGCGCTGGTTTCCTGGGGAATAGTGGGATCTGTGGAAGAGACAAGGGCATGGGTCCAGCAAAGTTCCAATGCAGCCAGTGTAACTGCCAAGACTGCCCATCTCCCTGCTTAGCAGAGGAACCAGAGTTCTGGGGCCAACAAACCAAACTAAGTTCCTGGTTGAGTCAGTCTGGCAGTCTTAGGGCAGGAGTGGGCGTGGGAATAAAGAAGTGGTGGCACCAGATCTCCTGGGAGGCTTTGCTGAGCTATGTCCCCTCATGAAAAGTCTACTGTGACCCCCCCAGGAACACACACAGGTCCCTGCCAACCCCTGTTGGGATCCTACGTTTAAGGCACTGCCACCATCAGTTTTGTTGAAGGGGTTAATTAAGGAAGGGGCCATCAAACACTTGGGACAAGGAGTACGCAAACCACACTACACTCTTTTGTCCTTTCGTTGATCTTGAAGGTTGCTTTTGATTTAACCGTTGGAGACAGTACTATTTCTTTTCAAAGAATTCCGAATTACCATTTAATTAAACGGGAAAGGATTTTGTGTCTCCAGAGGCTTCCAACTTAGGAAGACATTTGATGACTTTGAATCCTTCCTGGAAACGAGAGATACATCGAGAAATATATAAAATGTGTGCTCCTGTACTTAAAGATTTGTAAGTTGAGGTTTATTCCCTGCATTCAAGTTAGCAAAACATTGCTCACTGTAACATTTAAGACTCTTAACTAAAAAGAAAAATGAGTAATTCATTAAAAAAAAAAAATCAGGGAACTTTGTACAGGTCTAAAATAGCAGGGACTTGCTTAAGTAAAACAAGGGACCCGAGAGACGTTCTTCACATCCTCAAGGGTACACAGGGTACACATGCTGTGGCATGCAACAGACTGATTCGCTGACGGACTGTCTAAGACCAGACTACAGTAGGCCTCGAGCGATGACAGTCTTCCTCCCAAGACGACTGCAGGAGAGACGTCGTCAGTTCTGATGCTTCAGCCCGTGGACAGAAATGAGGCCATGGACACAGTGAGGTAACCCTGGAAACTGTGTCTGCAGATTAAGGAAATCCCTCCCTCTACATGGAATGCTGAGATTGTAGAGTGCAGTGGACCAGTTCACACGCCGCCATGGCTCCCAGGTCAGTGGTCGCTGCGCCTACATTGGCTTCACGCACTTGTTCCTGATGTGTCCACTGACAGCATATTGGGAGCGAATGCTCCATTAATATACCCAGACACCAGGTGTAGATGTTGCAGTTAAATAAAAATGTGTTTTAGAAGGACCAAAGTCACGTGTGTTAGCCTGACAATGCTGTGAGACGTTTTCACGAAAAACAAAAAACCTTGGTGATATTTTTAATCTCTTCTGGGATCACCGAGTGCTGGCTAAAAGGGAGTCTCAAGGTACCACAGAATGCTTTCCCTTTTATCTAGAATTCCCTGTACAGCCAGTGCTAGGCCATTACTGGGCTCATAATCACTTGGCCCTTGTTAGTTCAGCGTGTCCCAGATTTTAAAATGATACAATGTTGCAACCTTGTCTTTGTGATCACTCATTCTGGGTACATCCAAGTACAAGAAAAACTACATGGGGCTGGAGGAACATCTTGGTCCCTAGAAGCAATGAGGGAGGTAATGACCTCGCATTAAGAGAGAGCATTCGAAACAATGGCTCTGCCTGCGCCATTTGAGTTCCTCTCTTATTATTCAGCCCAAGATTGGTAAGACTTTCCTTCATGCTAAAATTCATATATGTGTATGTATATACATGATCCCACATACATACATACATACATACATACATACATACATATATAAAATCCCATATACATACACACACACATAGGATCCCATATACATATACAACCACACATATAGGATCCTATATACATATACACATACATGTAGTATATATATACATATACACATACATGTATATACACATACATATACATAACCCATATACATACACAAACACATATATAGGATCCTATATACATATACACATACATGTATATACACATACATATACATAACCCATATACATATACAAACACATATATAGGATCCTATATACACATACACTTACATGTATATACCCACACATATATATAATCCCATATACATACACACACATATATAGGATCCTATATACATATACACATACATGTACATACACATACATATACATAACCCATATACATACACAAACACATATATAGGATCCTATATACATATACACATACATGTATATACACACATATACATAATTCCATATACATACACACACATATATAGGATCCCACATATACACACACACATACATATATATGCATATACATACATATATTATCCTCTTATTCACTACAAATGACTCTTAGGCTTTTCCTAGTCTAGAAATATATTTTCTATCCAAGCCTACAGAAAGACATACTTGAGCCTGCATGACACTGGACTGGGTGGGGTCATCTCAGGCTTGCCGGACAGCCCAGGCATGTGAGCATCATAATCATCTTCTTAACGCTTGGCACTTTACTTAAAACTGCCAGAAGGTAGTGCAGTCCTGTCTCAAGCACAATCTATAGGAAATAAATAACTTTCTGGTTAAACTCAGTAATTGTGAATTTATAGCTCTTCTCTCTCTCTCTCTCTCTCTCTCTCTCTCAGACAAATACAAGAAACCAACTTTATAGTCCTCTATATACAGGATAAAGACATAAGGCACTTTCCATATGATTGAAATTATTTACAAACACTATCATACAAAAGTAGATGCAAACTGGGAATCGTTCCCCCAAATGATCACACGGCGCAGACATTTTGATGGGTTAAACACCCGGGAGAAGGCTGTTGAGGGACAATCTGTTTTGGTTTATAATTGGGAAGTTTTACTTCACTGTGGTCGGGAAGACACGGGTGAGCACAACAGGCCGTGTCAGAGCAGCTAGGAAGCAGGAAAGAGAGAGCCTTGCTGAAGTAGGTGTGGCCCTGTGGGAGGAAGCGTGTCACTGTGGGCGTGGGTTCTGAGGTCTCCTATGCTCAAGCTATGTCCTGAGTGGCACGTAGTGGCTTCTGCTGCCAGCTGATCAGGATGTAGGACTCTCAAGGTCTCGCGTTTCTGCTTGCACCCTTACCAAATGGGTTTTCCATAACGCTGCCTGGAAGAGTGATTGGCTTTTAAATCCAGCCATGACTTTCTAGAATTATCCAAGAGCACTCAGCCCAGTTTTAATATAAAATAAAATGTCTTTAAACACAACAAGCCTTTTCTAGGCATGTCAAAAGTTCCCTATAGTAAAAAAATAAAATTAAATAAATAAACAAAAAAACTGTAAATTTTCAATGACTTTTGTACAAAAGGTGATTTTAATGACATATTTCATTTTCCTTTGAAAACCAGGCACACGGGTAAGCCAACATTTTATATGTAGTTGCTTGAAGAGTGCTTTTCCAAAACGAAGAAGATTTTTTTTTCTCTTTTGTCAATTTTTGTCCCATAAAGGAGCTGTCATCTGTGGGAGGATTTCATTATTTTAGGACCAACCTGATGCATGGCCACAAATTGAGAACAGGGCAAGAGGAAGCCTGTCACACATCTTAATGTAAAAGGCTCCATTGGGAGCCTGCCACACTTCTGCTTCCTGCTTCTGCCCTGCCCCAGAGAAGGTCTCCCTCCTGCTCCTTGAAAGAGCTGGCCAGGTATTAATGGATGCTTAATCCAAGCATCCGTGAGACACAGTGGGAGCAGCTGCGAGCCGGGGTAGGCAGACACAGCGAGAACCCATCTTAATAACAGAGAAGCAGCTAGAGAGAGCTCGGTGGATAAAGCATATGCTTCCCAGAGGCTAAGACCTGAGTCTGATCCCTAGAACCCCCCACAAACATCCACGTGTGGTGACCTGTACCTGAAATGCTGGCACTGAGGGGCGGGGCAGCTAGGGGAGGAATTGCTGGCCAGTCAGCTCAGCCTCTTTGACAAGCTCCTGCCTGTCAGTGAGAGAGAAGCTCTGTCTTACGAACCAAGGTGAAGAGCTCCTGCAGCTAATCTCTGATTTCCACACCTTCTCTCTCTCTCTCACACACACACACACACACACACACACGTGTACTGACACACAAACACAAATAGTCACTGTACCTGCACACACACACAAAAGAAGGAAGGAAGGAGCCGGGCAGTGGTGGCGCACGCCTGTAATCCCAGCACTCTGGGAGGCAGAGGCAGGCGGATTTCTGAGTTCGAGGCCAGCCTGGTCTACAGAGTGAGTTCCAGGACAGGCAGGGTTACACAGAGAAACCCTGCCTCGAAAAAACCAAATCCAAAAAACCAAAAAAAAAAAAAAAAAAAAAACCAAAAACAAACAAAAAGAAGGAAGGGAGGAACAAGAAGGAAGGATGAAAGAAAGGAAGAAAGGGGTGGGGCTTTAACTTGGTCTTGCTTATAGGATCAAACCCAAGCTAAGGCCTGAGCCAGGGAAGTTCCCAGACACTGCTCTACTAACAAGCACCTGTCATTCCATGCTCAATTATGGAGTAATGAGCAGACACACAAATGGGTCATTCTTCTCCCAGTGTGACTGGCAGGTTGTAGCACTCACAAATTGATGTGAGCCTTACCAGAGCTACACTCAGTGAGAGGGCAGTGTGCTTGGAGTGGCTACCCCAACATGTGTGCATCTGTGTGTGTGTGTGAGAGAGAGAGAAAGCACGTGTGTGTGCACGTGTGCATATGTGTGTGCATGTCTCTATATGTATATGTGTGAGTATATGTGTGCGTGCGCGTCCGTGTGCATTCGTGCTCATGCATGCATGTGTGCACATGTGTATGTGAGTGTGTGTGTGTGTGTGTGTGTGTGTGTGGTGCCTATGTCCTGGTGTTAGCCAATAGAAAGATATTTTCAGGGACAATCACCTGCAGGATAAAGGCTACTATTTGTTAAGTGGCTGTGAGCCTACTCCTAAACTTACTTTTGTATCAGATAAGGCCCAGAAGACTTAGATCCATCCCGTAAACAATGACAATGACACAGAGCAGACTCTGCTCATTCTCTGCCCAGAAACACCCCCCCCCCAACTGTTGACATCAACACGTATGGAGATACATGACCACTATCTGCACATGCTTAAGAATGTGGGTTCTGATAAATGGATAGCCTGTGTGTGCACTAACTGTATCTCACAAATCAATTCTGGTGTTACCCAGAAGCCCCTTCTCCCTGTCCCACAACCCCCAGATCCAGCAGCCATTTATCATTTTTTTAGCCGTCTTTAGACAATTTTTGCTTCTTCAAGAATGCCACACAGCTACAATCATACAGCATGTCGTCTTTCCAGACAGATATTTCTACACACCTAGCAACAGTCATTTCCGTATCTTTTCCTAGCTTGATAGCCCATTTCCTGTGAGCACTGAATAATATCCCACAATCTAGACATGATAATATTTTCCCTTTTATTGAAGATAGATTTTTTTCTCATGCAATATATCCTGATTATAGTTTCCCCTCCCTCTCCTCCTCCTAGCTCCTCCCACCTCCCCTCCCCCTGTGGATCCACCCCCCTCCCTCTGTCATTAGAAAAGACCAGGCTTCCAAGAGACAACAACCAAACATGACAAAATAAAATGGAGTAAGGCATAACGAAAACCACTGAGGTTGAACAAAGAAACCCAACAGAAGGAAAAGATTCCCTAGAGCCCATACAAAAAATCAGAAGGCCGGGTGGTGGTGGTGCACACCTGTAATCCCAGCACTCTGGGAGGCAGAAGCAGGAGGATCTCTGAGTTCGAGGCCAGCCTGGTCTACAGAGTGAGTTCCAGGACAGCCAGGGCTACACAGAGAAACCCTGTCTCAAAAAAAACAAATCCAAAAAAAAAAAAAAAATCCAAAGAATCAGAGACGCATTCATTCTCACACTGTGGAGTCCCATAAACACTAAACTGAAAGCTACAACATGCAGAACATGCTCGATGCAAACCCATGTCGATCCTGTGCTCGCTGCTTTAGCCTCTGTGCAGTGCGCTCCTGTGAGCGTGGCTCGGTTAATTGAGAGGGCCTTGTTTCCTGGTGTCCTCCTCTTACTCTTTCTGTCTCCTCCTCTGCGGGATTCCCTGAGCTCTTGGGGTTGGGGTGGGGTGGGTGTTGATGGAGACATCCATTTAGAGCTGTGTGTTCCAAAGACAACTCACTCTGTCTGTCTGTCTGTCTGTCTGTCTCTGTCTCTGTCTCCCATCTCTCTTTGTCTCTCCTGTCTTTGTCTTCATCTCTGTTTCTCTTCTGTCTCTCGTCTCTTTCTCTCTCATTCTCTCTGTCTCTCTTCTCTGTGTATCTGTCTATTTCTGCCTCTTCTCTCTCTCTCTCTCTCTCTCTCTCTCTCTCTCTCTCTCTTTCTCGGTGTGCGAGTACATGCATGTGTGCACATGCGTATAATGTCTGCCTGTGGGTCTCTGCGTCTGTTCCCATCTGCTGCAGGAAGAAGCCTCTCTCATGGTGACTGAAGAGGGCCCCTGATCTGTGAGTCAGAAAGAACATCACTAAGAGTCATTTTATCGATACTTTTCTGAAAGACCAGTAGTGTTCGGTTTTACCCGAGGCCTCTGGTTATCTAGTCTCTGGTTCTTGGCCATCCCTGCAGTGTCAGGTGTGAGTTCCATCTCATGGAGTAGGCCTAAGTCACATCAGACACCAGTCAGCCACTCCCACAAGTTCTGTGCCACTGTGGCTCTGGTTTATCTTTCAGGTAGGGCAGATCGTAGGTTAAAGGTTTTATAGCTGGCTGGGTGTCCACGTTTCTCTTTGAGAGCCAGCAGAGTACCTTCGTGGACCAAAAGCAACAGAATGTAGGGGAAAGGTTCCACGTAGGCACCAGGTGTACTTAGTGTTGAGTGAACTTTGTGGGTGCTGTCTTCAGCAGTGGGGCCTCATGTCTGTTTACAGAGAGGAAACTAGAGACCAGCCTCTCACTGGCCAAGGCCTTTGCTGTGTGGGCCAGACAAGCTTCCAGACATCCACCTGCCTCTGCCTTTTATCCCATCATTACTGAGATTACAGGTACATGCCATCATGCCTGGCTTTTGACACCGGATTCTGCGGATGCAAATTCAGGTCTTCACACTGACAAGGCAAGTGCTTTGTTGAGTGAGTCATCTCCCTATGCCCATGTGGCTGAGTCATTAACCAATGTTCGCAGTCGGGAGGGTAACGACTAGATAGAGGTGTGAGGGGAGACCCGGAGGTAGGGGGTTGAAGTTTAGCCAAACATCTGCCCAAGGGCAACAATGTGTGCATTACCCTAAGAGTTTTATATGAGTGGGGAGTCACTCTGACACTCAGTCCCTGCCACAGAAGCCCAGGGACCAACACCCATGTAAAAACGCCAAGTGTGGGGAAACAAATAAAATCAGATCCTCAGAGCTCATCACTTGTTCAGCCTACCCAGATCGATGAGTTCCAGGATCAGTGAGAGACCAGGTCTCAAAGAAAAATTGACACCAAACATCCTCACAGACACGTGCATGTGCACATGTACACATCCAAACTAACATACACATAGCACACAAGCACATAGCACACATGCACACATCCAAACTAACATGCACATAGCACACATGCACACATACAAACTAACATGCACATATCAAACATGCCCAAGTAAAATTTAAGAATTAAAAAGTAAGTTTTGCAGCTGGGAGGTGATGGCTCATACATTTGATCCCAGTACTTGGGAGGCAGAGGCAGATGGATCTCTGTGAGACAAAGAAACCCTTGTCTCAAAAACATATATATATGTATACATGTATGTATGTATATGTGTATGTATATATGCATACATATATGTATATGTAAATATGTATTATATATGTATTGTATATATGTATGTATATATGTATTGTATATATGATATATGTATATATGTATGTATATGTGTATATATGATATATGTATGTATAAATGTATATCATATATATAGCATTAATGATTGCACTTAATTCTCAGCAACAGGAACTTTCTTCATCATCATCACCATCGTCATCATCATCATCATTATCTCACAGAGAATCTGAAGAACTTCATCAATGTCAGAGACCAGCAGAACCAGGAAGGAACCCAGCAAATGTCCCTCCGGGCCGGCTTCGTTTGTCTTACCTTGATGCCCTTCAGGGTGTCGCTGTGACTCTCATTCCCCAAACACCTCTCACAGTGCTAACAAAATTAGAACGGAGTAGAAGGCAGACTCACGTGCTATTTTTATTAATAGTTGTATTCATTAGCTTAATGGCAGCAGATGAGGTCTGGATATTGTTAAATTCTGAACACTGAGTCTCCAGCCAGGGTCCCTAGTCTAGTGACAATGATCAAAGCTTTAATAGCGGGAGCTGTGGGGGGGAAGGAGGTTCCCTGGAACAGACTTTTGAAGATTATACCAGCATACCAGTCCCTGTCTCTGCTTCCCCCACAAGGTGAGGTTTCTCTCTCCATACCGCCACTGCTTCGATATTCTCCTCACCACCGGCCCAGAACCCACAGAGCCAAACACTGCACACAGGGACCGCTGAGACCGTGAGTCAAAACAAACATTTTCTCTTCCTAAGCTGCTCCAACGGGCATTCATTACCTTGATTTAAGTCTGAGCCCCGTGCTGTGCTCAACCTGGAGAGCGCACCAGAACCAGAGGAGACCCCTTCCACTCCTGAGGAAAACACATCTTTCCATTTAAAATCGATAATGAATATGCATGTAAACAAGAAAACAGTGATGCGTGCCGAAGCAAATGAGAGAGGGAGGGAGAGAGAGAGAGAGAGAGAGAGAGAGAGAGAGAGAGAGAGAGAGAGTGTGTGTGTGGATGGGGGTGGGGGTAACACACTGGGCTGTGACCCAGAAGGCAAGAATACCCTTCACCAGGTAGTCTGGGCTGGTGACCCAAGCAGAAGGAACAAGAGCCAGAGGAGAATGTCCGGAAATGTGAGGATGTGGCTGTGCTGGACGGAAGAAAGGCAGGAGCTGGAACAGGGGCAGCTCTGCTGAGTCAGCACAACGGGGCTTTGGAGCTTTAGGGTTACATACGTACGTACGTACTTACGTACTTAAAACGTTGAGGACAGGGTAGGGTACAATTGGGACCGGGGCATGCCAGGGCGCGTGAAAAGACCTATTTTACATTTTTTAAGTTCTCATCCTCCCAACTCTGCTGCCACCGGCAAGGGTTACCGACTGGGTTAAGAACTTTCCTCAGCGTTAACGTTTTATCCAGTCTATAAACGGGATTATGCCACCATGTCTCGTTCCCAAATGCTTCCTGGGAGACCAAGCTAAGGAGATGTGTTGTCTGCGCTTGCTTCTAGGGCCCAGCGCGAGGATGACTGGGACACAGGGCTGTCATCCAGCCCCAGTTCTGCCTGGACTGTGCGCCCGTCTGTGTGTAGTGAGGCCACTCAGCAGCAGCAGCATCACAGAACCCTTGGGAGCACCACCGTGCCTGCCTGGGGACATCCCGTGCATAGTAAATAACCCGGCAGCAGAGAAGCTGGCGGCTGTTATATCAAGTGCTTATGCCATTCAAAGACTCGGCTAAGTGCCCCAAAATACCTGTTAAATGAATGGACAATGAATCCCTCAGGTCCCAATGCTTCCCAAGGTTCATGGTGAGGGAATTAGTCTGAGCTGAGATTTCCATCGCTGCAGTGTCCAGAGAGCAAGTTGTGGAGGAAAGGATTTATTCATTCACCTTACACTTCCAGACCATAGTCCATCACAGGAGGAAGTCAGGACTGGAATTCAAGCAGGGCAGGAACCTGGAGGCTGGTCATGCAGAGGCCGTGGAGGGAGCTGCTTACTGGCTTGCTTCCCATGGCTTGTTCAGCATCAGTGGATATAAAACGCCTTCTTATGGAACCCAGGACCACCAGTCCAGGGACGGCCCCACCCACAATGGGCTGGGCCCTTCCCCAACAATCACTAAATAAGAAAATGCCTTACGGCTGGATCTTATGGAGGCATTTTCTCAGTTGAGGTTCCCTTCTTTCAAACATCTCTAGTTCGTGTTTCCAGGTGACATAAAACTAGCCAGCACAGAGGGTTGTATAGTTTGCCCATACTTCTCACATTTAAAATGTGCACTGCTCAGTTTCAACCCAAAAGACATCTACAGCCAAACTTTGAAATTCAGAATGTGCTATATTCAGAAAGCATTCAGGAAATATTAGTAATGAACACAGGTATCTAATAGGGAAGAGGATGTGATAATTATCACAGTTGACATCTCCCGGGGCAGCCACCAGACAATTATTTCATCTTGTCACAGCCTTCTGAGGTGAATGCTGGTGTAGAGAGGCTTAGGAGAAGTCTCTTCTTCCATAGATTTTGGTAAAATAGAGCTTGTCCCGTGTTCTTTAGAACGGCAACATCTCCATGTTTCTTTGAATCGGGTTCTGACTGCCCCTTCTGACCGCAACGGGTCTCATCAAGGTTTTGCGACTTCGCTGTCTGTGCCTATGGTGGCTGTCAGCTCTGATGTTTCGGGCTATACATGGAAATGGATATTAAAATGCACAAAACTGAAAATGAGGTGTCACCCTCGACTTTCCAGGCTGCAGTGGAGAAAACCAATCACTTGCCCGCATGCAAAAGAGGTTCCATCACTAAGGGAACAGCCTGAGCTCCTTAGGCACTAATAGCTGTGATTTCAGACAGGCACTCTGCACGGGCCCATTTGCAATGATAAGTTGCTTTTACTGCCATCGACTCCCGGAGCTCAGTCACCCTCTCAATGAGATTATTGCTCATCAGTTTAGCACAAATGTGTAGCGTGAATGCTCTCACTAATTCCACGGCCCTGTGGTTTTTTTTTTAACTTCTCTCTCCCATTCTGATAGTCTTTTTAAAATCGTTTCACATGTATTTAGTGTGTATTTGTGCACTAGTGTGTGTGTGTTTGGCTGTGTGTGTGTGTGTGTGAGTGTGTGTGTGAGTGTGTGTGTACTAGTATGTGAGTGTGTTTGGCTGTGTGTATGAGTGTGTGTGTGAGTATGTGTGTGCACTAATGTGTGTGAATGTGTGAGTGTGTATACACTAGTGTGTGAGTGTGTTTGGCTGAGTGTGTGTGTGTATATATGTGTGTGTGTGTGTGTACACTAGTGTGTGTATGCCATTGCATGTGTATAAAGGTCAGAGGTCAGCATGTAGGAGGAAGTTCTTTCTTTCCAAGTAAGACCTAGGGATGGAACTCAGTCGTCAAGCTTGGCAGCAAGTGCCTTTATCCAGTGCACCTACCTCACTGGCCCCAAATTTATCCTTCGGTATAAAAGTGTCCGATATTTCAGAGGAAAACTTAGACTACGGAAACAAGTCCGGGTACATTTCAGTTTCTTAAGGATGGGCCTAGAGGGACAGCTCAGTGGCCGAGAGCTTCCTGCTCTTCCAGTAGAGCTGCTCTTGACTGCCAGCATGCTTGATGGAAGATCAAGGTTGCCTCCCGTAGCCTCTGCTCTAAAGGTTCCAAAGCCCCCTTCTGGCCTCTTCAGGTATCCACACTAATAACACACACACACACACACACACACACACACACAGGGAGGGGGGGCAGACAGACAGACAAGAGAAAATTTAAAATAAGTCAAAGGATTAATCATGGTATTGCATTCTATCCCCTTTGGGTTTTTTGTTTGTTTGGTTTGGTTTGGTGTGTGTGTGTGTGTGTGTGCTGCTGCTGCTGCTGCTACTGTTCTTCCTCCTCCTCTTCCTCCTCTTCCTCTTCTTCCTCCTCTTCCTCTTCTTCCTCCTCCTCTTCCTCCTCCTCTTCTTCCTCCTCCTCTTCCTCCTCCTCTTCCTCCTCTTCCTCCTCCTCTTCTATTTCATGTATATGGATATGTTGCCTGCATGCATGTCTGTGAAACACACAAGTGCCTGGTGTCCTCAGAGGCCAGAAGATAGTACCAGACTTCCTAGAACTGAAGTTACAGATGTTTGTGACCTGCCATATAGGTGCTAGAAAATCAAACCCAGGTCCTCTGGATGAGCAGCCAGTGCTCTTAACTGCTGAGCCATCTCCCCAGCTCCCTCCTTATTCTTTGGAGTCAGCGCCCGTAAGGGCTTTCCTCTGTATATCTCCCTAATAGCTCACTTGAGCTCGTTAAGATAAGCCAAGACTCTCTGACCCACTGCTGGGAGTGAGCCCTGGGCTGTTCCAGCTCATTCCTGAGAAAGCCTTGCCATCTTCTGAGGTTCCTACAAAAAACCACGTTCTCCATGTTACTCCTCTCCTTCTCCTCCTCTTCCTTCTCCTCCTCCTCCTCCTCCTCCTCCTCCTCCTCCTTCTCCTCCTCTTCCTTCTCCTCCTTCTTCATATACGATAGACTTTATTCAGAGCATGGGAAGGGGAGTTGAGAGGGTTGTAGAGACAGAGAAAGACAGACAGAGACAGACAGAGAGAGAGAGAGAGAGAGAGAGAGAGAGAGAGAGAGAGAGAAGAGGAGTATAGAAGTAGAGGCCAGGCAGGGCAGTGGTGGTGCACACCTGTAATCCCAGCACTCTGGGAAGCAGAGGCAGGTGGATTTCTGAGTTCGAGGCCAGCCTGGTCTACAGAGTGAGTTCCAGGACAACCAGGGCTACACAGAGAAACCCTGTCTCAAAAAACCACATACACACGCACGCACGCGCGCACACACGCGTACACAGACACACACACAAGAAGTAGAGGCCAGACATGAGCAAGTGGAGAGAGAGGGGGGAGGGGAATGGTGAGAGAGTGGGGGAAGGGACAAGGACAGAGCAGGAGCAAGAAGGGAAGAGCAAGAGAGCCTTCTTCTTCTTCTTCTTCTTCTTCTTCTTCTTCTTCTTCTTCTTCTTCTTCTTCCTCTTCCTCCTCTACCTCTTCCTCCTCTTCCTTCTCCTCTTCCTCCTCCTCTTCCTCCTCTTCTTCCTTCTCCTTTTGCCCTCTTCTCCTCTGCCTCCTCCTCCTTCCCCTTCTCTTCCTCCTCCTCCTTTTGCCCCCCTCCTCCTCTTCCTCTTCCTGACTATCTTCTTGATGCTCTAGAAGGCCTTGTTACTCCTTTGTGTGAACCTGGTGGTATCCTAGAAGTACCCCACCATGGCACAGCACCTATTGGTTTTCTTTGGAGAAGTGTTTTTATTTATCTTTATAGTCTGCACTAGTTGATCTCCTCGCCGCTGTCTTAAAGTCCATGACACAGGTCGTGTAAGAAAGAAAGGTTTATTTTGGCTCACAATTCAGTAGGATCCATCATGACGGTCCTGGAGGTACCTGGTCACATTGTATCCACAATCAGGAAGCAGAGAGAGGGCAGGTGTTCTCACTTCAATTAGCTTCATCTTGGGACTCCTTTATGAATGTGTCCACAGGCTTGTCTCCCGGGTGATGCCAGAACCTGCCACCTTGACAAGATAACCTTTACATTTCCTGAGAGCTGGGAGTTGTTGCACGGGCTTCATGTTCAGGTATGCTGCTGGGTCCTCTTATATTGATACATAGTCACATACGGTCCCATGAAGTTTCAGGGACTACCTTCAGTCTCACATTGTCATAATGTTCAAAGTCTTTGTACTTGTCCTCCACTGGAATGGTACTCTTGGTCTGGGGCTGGGAACATCATCGCAGGGATTCAGACAGCCCAACGAGGCAAACATGTTTTTTCCCTCCTGCCTTTCTCTCCCATTCTCTTTGCCTGCCTAAAGACCGTTAGGTTCCATTTCTACAGCCAGCCCCAAGGTCTATTCCCTTATTTGGCTACTTTTTCCTCCTGAGGCTGACTCCCAAGATCCAGCTGTCAAAGTATTGAAGGCCAGAAATCAAAAGGCCCCTTTGACCCACCTAATTAGCATGCCCAATTAAAATTAAGCACATCATCCTAACACCAGGTTTTCCCCTTTTACCTTTATAAACCACCGTTTGCCTATTGGCCACATCTGTCTCCTCTCTGTCCAGAGGCGGACCTTTGTTGTCCAAGACATATCCCTTCCCCACTCCCTTGTTCCCTTCCCCCTCTCCCTCATCCTTTATCTCTTGTCTTTGTCTCTTAGTCCTGTCCTTTGTCCTTCTGGGGCAAACAAATCTCCTTTGTGCGTAGAACTTCGTCTTGGGGCGTCCTGAGCGAATTCTAATCACTTCAATCATAGTGCAGAATAAAAATTAAATTCCTCTGCTCCTCTGTAGTTAGGTATGGCCATATAACTTATTTCTGACCAAGGGAGTGAGTATCATGAAACCCTCCTTAAAGAGACAGCAGAACCACTTACTCTCACTTCTTTACCCTTTTCCACTGTGACTACAGGAATATAGAGGCAATGGATGGAGCTCACCAGTTCTTTTGAGCTAGAGTGACACAGAGGGGATATATAAGCTCAGATCCCCAAGGAATCGTGGAAAGAGGTCAACACATTATCATTTCCAGTTCTGGAATTTGATGAGAGGCAAATTCCTGTAGTGACACAAAATGACATGAAAATAGGAGGGGGACTGCTTGGGAAGATGGCTTCAGCAGGTGAAGGAGGCAGGATAAGATAGGGTAATGGGGGTGAAAAGGAAGGGCCAAAATTTACTTTATATATATAAATACACACACACACACATATATATACATATATGTGAATGAATTGATATCAATGTGAAAAGGAAGTAGATTAGATAGTGAATTTTGGTTCTTCCATATATATATATATATATATATATATATATATATATATATATATATATATATATATATATATCTTAGGGTTTTATGTTGTAAAGAGACACCATGACCAAAGCAACTCTTTTTTTTTTTTTTTTTTTTTTTTTTTTTTTTCAAGACAGGGTTTCTCTGTGTAGCCCTGGCTGTCCTGGAACTCACTCTGTAGACCAGGCTGGCCTTGAACTCAGAAATCTGCCTGCCTCTGCCTCCCAAGTGCTGTGTTTAAAGGTGTGAGCCACCACCGCCCGGCTCCAAGGCAACTCTTATAAGAAAAACATTTAAGTGAGGCTGGCTTACAGGTTCAGAGGTTCAGTCCAGTATCATCAAGGTGGGAGCATGGTAGGATCTGGGCAGGCATGGTGCAGGAAGAGCTGAGAGTTCCCCACCCCTTATTCTGAAGTCAAACAATGGAATACTCACTTCCAGGCATCTAGGAGGAGGGTCTTAAAGCCCACACCCACAGTGACATACCTACTCCAACAAGGTCACATCTAATAGTGCTATTTTCTGGGCTAAGTATATTCAAATCACCACATACATATACTTACATATATGTATGTGTGTGTGACTATATATAGATAACAGATTTATATAGATATATAGATATATGTAGATATATCTATATATCTACACACACACCACATATATGGTAGTTTTTTCATTTAATAAAACAGAAAGATGGTAGATTGTTTTGATTTTCAAAATGGGTGTGATATTTCCTTTGAGAGAACAGATTTGAGAGGACGGTTTTCAGATGGCATTCTGTCTGAAGCCAGGACATAGCCAGGTACAGAACTATAGCCTTTTAAGTTAGGATAGAGGACAGTGTTCAGCTTTATAAATGTTGGACTGGGTGTTAGGTCTATCCATATAAATTACAAAATGGTAATAGCTGTGCTCAATGTATATTTTGAGAGAAAGTTTTTCTTTTAATTAAACAGAAAGCATGATAGTCACAGGATTTTCCCTGCCCAATTACATTAGTACAGAGGAGCTCAATAATTAGACAGGGGAAATACTGCGAGAAATAAGCAAGAGACAGATATGGGAGGGCTGCAGGCCACTACCACGCCAGCAGCAAGTGTATTTCTCACAGCCGTTTTATATTACAATACCGTGGGAAGCAAAGGCACAAGCTAACAGAAGTAATTTTGTTGAAATATACACAAGACATTTGTTCTCTCCCAAAAACCTCCCTGTTCCTTCCACCAAGGTCAATAGACTCTTCAGCCCCTACCTTGAGCCTCACGTGAACCTCCTCATATCCTTCCATGCCTCCGCAGGTCAGGAAATCTGCCAACAGACCCTGGCCTGCCTTGACTTTGCCTGGCAGGCAGACTCCCTTTTTTCCCCTCTGCTTCAGAGAAGCAGCAAATGGCTCCCAAGGCCTGAGGAGTAAAGAACTGGCGGGAAGTAACTTGTGATCTCTCTACTCACAGCCAGAGAGGAGAGAAATTCAACCCTCGCTGGTTTCAACTGGGAGCAGGGTGGATGAGGAAAGGACTTGGGTGGAGTGGAGTTTCCAACATGGGCTGAACCATGCGTGACTCCATCCTTGGTAATGGAGTCACACCTAATGACCCAGGCACATAAAAACCACGTGGCCAGTGGCAGACTTGCAGAGTAGAAAGTCAAATACCCATTGTTAATATTTAACAATGGGGGGGGGGAATGACCTATGCATTGTACTGTGGACTCAGTGACAGCCTGCCAGTTATGCCGAAAGACTGGCATCTTTATCATATAGTATAAGGACTCATTTGTCCAGGAAGTATGGACAGAATGTTAAGGGTGTGGCCCTGTCAGGGAAGACACACCAGTACACAGATTCTTACTGACACACTGCTCTGAGCCCTGAGCAGGTATTCAAGAGAGCTGAGAGAAGCATCCCATTTGGGTATCCCAGATAATCCACAAGGTGATGGATCAAGATCACAAAGGATGGTTGATATTACCTAAAAGAGGAAAAAGAAAAGCAACTTATGTTGGTTAACTGGAGAGAAAACCTCAGCAGGGATTCCAGGACAGTGCCATTTGTGTTGGAGGGCTTCTGTTCATGTCCAGTAAAGTTGCCCTTGGCACACCAAGAATAGAACAAGTTCTGTTTGTCAGCTTTGCTTAACAGGCAAAAAGGGACAAAGACACTTTGGGCTCAAGATTTTCTGACCCTCCTCAAAAAGATCTTCAAATGACAAACTAATGATTTGATGATATCTAGGAAATATTTATCTTTTTTGGTGACCCTTAAAAATGCTACATTTTTAAGGTCTTACTTCAGTAGAAAGCAAGAATATTTGGGCAGGCACAAACTAGTCTTGACTGGGGAGCAGGGTATGAAGTTAAGTGGGAAGAGAAACGAGGTGTATCTGAGAAGAGCTAATAAAATCAAAGCGTATTGTACAAAGTCCTTAAAAACTAAGACCAGCCTGGTCTACAGAGTGAGTTCCAGGACAGCCAAGGCTATACAGAGAAGTCCTGTCATAGATCCAGCCAGACATAGATCCAGGAAGCAGGATCCTGGTATACGGACACATTTTTGTAGCACAGAGGCAATGCAGAGTGATGGACAAGAAATATTATGCATTAGAGTCAAAAAATCTGGTTCAAATCACAGTTCTGCATCCAAACTAGATATGTGGACCTCTGGCTCCTAAAATGTCCAATGAAAATAAAAGCACAATGTTGCAAGGTTTTCCCCATTCAATCACATTAGGACCACTGGAGACCTGTGATTGGACAGGGAAAAGAGAGAGGAGTGGCTCAGGGTAGGAGGAGGAACCAAGATGGCTTCTGATCTGTACCTGTGTGGCGTTTTCTAACCACAAGTAGCTATGATTTCACAAGGTTAGAAATATTGGGATAAAGCTTTTATTATTATCAATTGGCTCTGAAATTATTGTATTGGCTTCTTGTAAATTGTGGTATTGTTGATATATAAAGCTGATTGGTTAATTAAGCTTTAAGAGTCTTGATTCTACCGGGTAATTAGATGTTGAGATGGCTGGCCATGGGGTACTTGGGGAAATGCATGGTAGTGAGACGAACTGGGGTGGGGGAGGGTACCGGAGAGATGACTAGCAGAGGGACCACTGAGTGAGATCACCTGGTGGGAGCCCTGTGGACCATTGATTGCTAGCACTAGTGCAGAACATGCCAGTTCATTCATTTTTTTAATATTTCCAGCAACAGCACAAGTCTTGAATAAATGATAACTTCAATAACAGCAGGTGAGAGGTTTTTGATAGTGCTAAGATTAAACGTTGGACCTTGTAGTAGTTTAAATGAGAAATGTCTCCCATAGGCTCACATGTTTGTACACCTGGTCCCCACTAGGTGTTGCTGTGTTTGGAGCTGTGGCCTTGCTAGAGGAAGAAGTACCTGGGGGTGCTCTTTGAGGCCTTGTAGCCTCACCCCACCTCTCTCTGCTTCATGCTTGCATCTGGGAATGTGATCTCTTAGGTTCCTGCTCTGGTCAAGGGCCACCATTGCCTCCAGTATCACCTATGAGACTGATTCTCTGCTGGATACATCGAGAGGCCAACTTCCTAGCATTTATAGACTCCATTTTCTCTGGAATTGTAAGATTAAATAAGCATTTTTCCCCATGAGTTTGTGTTGGTCATGGTGTTTTATTGCAACAACAGTGATGCAGACCTCATGCGTGTGAGGCCAGCCTTGGGCAACCTTCCTGGCATGCTATTTGATATACAAAGTATCTAAGGTATGTTAGCATTTTGCTTCTGGTAGCCACGGCTTCCCTGGTTGCTGTCCTCATTCTGTCACAGGCATGACTGATTGCCATATTTGACAGGAAGCATTGCTATGGAACAATGTTCAGGCATAGACTGGCAATCAATTAGCCACATGTAAACCTTCGGTGACCTTCCAGGTGAGCAGAGTGACCTCAAGAGCTGTGTGACTAAGAGCCAATTCTCCAATGGTATGAGAAAGTCAAAAACGTCATCCTTTCAACGTACTTCATCTGGGACCAAAGAGATGGCACAACAAAAGCTTGAGGCTATCCTCAGCTACAGAGTGAGTTCAGGGCTACATGAGACTCCATCTAAAAGGAAAAGAAAAAGAAACACAAAATTAGCTAACAACCCGCAGTCGATGTGGTCAGGTCTGCCCTGTTCAAAGTGTTCAAATATGTGAACTTATAGGGGATATTTCTCCTGTTAATGCAACCAAAGAATATCCATGGGTCCAAAGCTCTCAGCAGTATCCAGGATATAACCAAAGGGTATAAAAATGCTGTGTCTTCACATAATGCATTTCCACAGCTTTACCCTCTACCTCATACATAATGTCCACAGTACTTCCTCTGACCTTCTCAAATACTTTCAGTCACAACTGAGCTTGGGAAAAAAATGCTTTCCCAGCTGGGAGAGCATGGGGGTAAAGTAAGCTGTGAGGGGGCCGACTTTGGTAAGGAGGTCTTAGCCACAGACACCTCTGCTGAAACTTACTTTGTAAGGATGGTAAGTAAGGGGAGGAGAGTCAGGGGAGGAAGGGAAACAGGCCTCTGTCACCATGTCACCAGCACTTCTGTCCTCTCTGCTGTTGACTCTGCTCTACTGAGGCCCAGAGGGGATGAGCAGATATGGGCAATGTGACAAGGACATGAACCTCAAATTCTTGAGAATGATCAGGTTCAGAGAAGTTTCTGCCTTTGATGGTGAAGCCACTGAAACGATCTTCAACAGAGCTGGGGGTGTGGCTCTGTGGTGGGGCAGCTTCTCTGGTATGACAAGGCTTGTGTTTAATTCCTAGTTCAAAGAAGGAGGAAGGGAGGGAAAGGAAGTGGGGGGGGAGGGAGAGAGAGGGAGGAGGGAAGAAGGGAGTAGGAGGGAGAAGGATGGGCAGTGAGGGAGAGGAAGGGACAGAAGGAAGAGAAGAGAGAGAGGGAGGAAGGAAGGGAAGGAGGAAGGGAAGGGACTCAGCAAGAGTGAAAGAGGTTAAGAGAAGATAATGGAGGCAGTGAATGTGACCAAAGTAGTTTATAAATGTATGAAATTGTGAAAGAATAAGTAAATACTAATACTAATGCTAATACTAATACTAGTAATAATAGGAACTACCCACAAAATCCAGGCATTTGTAACATGGAAACACAACATACTTGAGATACTGCAGTATGTTTTTTATTGTCGTGATAAATGTCACCACTGAAAGCAACTTGGGGAGGAAAGGGTTTATTTCTTTCATCTTATCACCTACAGTCCATCACTGAGGGAAGTCGGGGCAGGAACTCAAGGCGGGAACCTGGAGGCAGGAGCTAGCTTGATACCCAGGGCTTGCTCAGTTTGCTTTTCTTTCCCCCCCCCCCCCACCCCGAGACAGGGTTTCTCTGTGTAGCCCTGGCTGTCCTGGAACTCACTCTGTAGACCAGGCTGGCCTCAAACTCAGAAATCCGCCTGCCTCTGCCTCCCAGAGTGCTGGGATTACAGGTGTGCGCCACCATGCCCGGCTATTTGCTTTCTTATATAAGCCAAGCCCACCCACCCAGGGGCGGCATGGTCCACAGTGGTCTGGGCCCTCTCACACCAATCAATAAGCAAGACAATGATCTATAGACCTGCCTGTAGGTCAATCTGATGGGGACATTTTCTCAACAGAGGTTCTACTGAGACACTCCAAGCTTGGGTCAAATTGACAAAATAACTAACCAGAGCATAGACTTTAAATAAGACAATTTACAACTAAATAATTATCAGTGGGATGTATGCATTCAGAGAGTGACCGAGCCAGTGAGCTGTTTCAGAAGGTTAAAGGCATCTGCCACCATGCCTGGTGGCCTGAGTTTGATCCCCGGGACCACGTGTTAGCGAC
The DNA here is from genome assembly GCF_947179515.1 of Apodemus sylvaticus. Classification (NCBI taxonomy): domain Eukaryota; kingdom Metazoa; phylum Chordata; class Mammalia; order Rodentia; family Muridae; genus Apodemus; species Apodemus sylvaticus. Next base: position 49,649,688 of record NC_067491.1, on the reverse strand, counting down.
TCACTTAAGGTTGACCTCTGACCCTCCACACATGCATGCATTGATACATGCACACCCTGGGAGAACAAAACAGAATATTGCAAGTTAGTGAGAGACCCAAGCAGGAAAAAATGTACTTTGCAGGCTACGGGTTCTGTTTGTCGTTAAGACAGTTAAGAATAGATCCCTGTCTGTCTTGCGCTGAGTTCTTGCAAAGGTAAGGCTTCTATTTGTAACTAAGTTCCTGGTCCTATGATCTGATATAAACTGCTTGTAACCGGTTCAGACGAAGCATGTCCTAGCTTTTGTTCCTTCCCTTACATTGTATCTTTCTCACAAAGTATGTCAGTCCTTATGAACACCCTGCCTCTCTAAGAGGGTCGTCAAGAGGCCTCCAGGGGCTGCTCTCTCAAATCCTCCCCTCTTGGGGTGAGGTAACTGGCCAGCCAGCCCCTAGTGCTTTGATCGGACACTCGTGGATTTGATCTTTTCTCCCTGTGATTCTCAGGGCTGAGAGGCAGTGCACTCGACACACCACACATGGGCCTCCATTTCTTCTTGGACCTCTGCGAACTCAGGCATGTGGCCCTGACCTAGGTGGCACATCGCGGTGCCGGGCAATATGCGCATGCGCACATCCACGGCCTCGGCTGGTGCTCCACTCGGAAGGCAGCTGTGTCTTGAAACAAGCTGAGCTTTTTCCTTGGGCGTTTTCTTCTTTTCCTGCCAGAGACAACTTTTTTTGGTCCCTCCTGACTTTTGAGTAGTTGGGACTGCAATTGCACCCTGCGCCAACCCAGTTCCGATTTCTCAGTCTTCCTCTCTTGTTTAGGAAGTGAGCCTGGAGGGAGAGTTCGAATGGGAGGTGAGAGGAAGCCTCTGAGTCTCTCATTCTTAGTTTTATTCTGTGGCCTTCCTCGTACAATCGAAGAAGTCCAGCTTCCTCACCCTGACCTTTTGTCCCCGATGGAGTTGGGGTCCTGTCACTTGCAACTGGAAAAGGCCTGATTAACACAGGCATGGGGTCAGCCACCTACAGACACGGAGGCATTGCAGCGGCACCGAGAAGCTAAGCGGGGAGATTCAGAACGGAACAGGCGTGCCCACAGTCTCAGGGACTAGCCATCCGCAGAGCAAAAGTTCAGATCCACCACCAAACTCGGCCTTCTTCCTAATCTGCGCAGGAGCATTAACCCTGTGTTCTGTCACCGGCACACTCTCACCCAGGGGTCTTCATGCTACGACTCTGAGGTCCTTGCTTGGGGACCAAACATTATCAGGTCACAGCCCTGATTCCTCAAGAGTATTTCCCAGGCTCCAGCCTGTCGCACTTTTGAGAGTCGCTGGAAGCAGAGGCTCTGATTATTAATTTTGCAGGAGTTCAGAGTCAGTGGCCTTGTGACTGGAACATTGTTTTTCTAAACTTTGTCTTGCTTTAGGAGTTCAGAAGGAATGCCAAGATTTAACTCCCAGCAGGAGTCCCGAGGAGGTGATTTAAAAAAAAAAAAAAAAAGGAGTTCAGGGTCTCAGACCTCCCAGACAGCCCCTCTGTCCTGTTCTCTGGCACACAACCTTGGTTTGTCATGAACTCAGTTCTATTTATCTTCTTTCTCTTCCATTGCATTAGCCCAAGTGTGGTCTTTTAGGGGTTTTTTTTGTTCTTCCAGTTTAAAATTTCAATGTTTTGTGAGGAGCTAGAGCGCCCCCTCTGGTGGACAGCAGACATGTCAGCTTACCTCGGCTGGAGAGGGTCTGTGGAGCAGAGAAACGGGGCTTTGTACAGACACTGATTTCCACACAAGAGCTGCAAGATTCCTTCAGTTCTTTTATTGGCCACACACACACACAAACAAACAAACAAACAAAATAAACTATGCAAAACGCCGCTTCAAGCTATAAAAATCTAGGAACTATCTTGTCTTAGAATTTCCCAACATCTTCAACTATTACATACGGTTTCTCATTGCTCTGTCCCAAGCACAGGTCTGGTTCCGTGCTCCTGTAATAGTAATGGGCCCCCGTGCTCCTGTAATAGTAATGGGCCGATCTTTGGATTCTTCTACAGCTTTATGAACTTCAACTGACGCTCCTGACTCAAGACGGATTTGTTTAATCTGCTGGCCTCCCTTTGCCAATATTAATTCCAGCCAACTATTTGGGAGTAATTATCTGTGTGTCAGTAGCTAGTTCACCAAGGTCACCGCACGAGCCATGACTCCTTCCATCCTTCCATGGGAATACTCCTACCTGGTGCTGCTCAGAGGCTCCTAAGCCATCTCACTCCAATGGGCTCTGTCTTAGTCAAAGGTCTGTTGCTGTGAAGAGACACCACAAGCGAGACAACTCTTATAACGGAAAACATTTCAACAGCTCTGCATATAGTTCAGAGGTTCAGTCCACTTTCATGGCAAGAAGGAAGACATGGCGCTGGAGACATAGCTGAGATTTCTACAAGCCGACCAGCAGGCAGCAGGAAGAGAGAGACATTGGGCCGGGCTTGAGCATTTTAAACCTCAAAGCCCACCCCCAGTGACACACTTCCTCCAACCAGGTCACACCGACTCCACCAAGGCCATGCCTCCTAATGGTGCCACTCCCTGTGAGCCTATGCACACTGGTTCCATTGACTCCACCTGCCTATTGCAGTCCCAAGTTCCATCCGCAGAGAAATCGGCCATGCCTTCACAGAAGTCTGCAGGCTCGCTTTTCTGCTACAGGCTCTTGGGCCTCTCCCTGTGGCTGGTGACACCCACAGGACACCCAGGATGGTACCTGTTGGTACTCTGTCTGCACTCCACCCCCACAGTTACCTGGCAACAGCCAGGTAGGCCTGGCTCACTATAAGGTGGGGCTGCTTGGCCCCTTCCCCCTCTTGTTTTCTTGGTTCTCTTGCTTCTTCTAGCTCTCTCTCTCTCTCTCTCTCTCTCTCTCTCTCTCTCTCACCTCTTGCCCCTTGCTCCCCCTCTCTCCCCATTCCCTTCTCCCTCTCTCCACGTGGTCATGACCGGCCTCTACTTCTGTACTCTCTCCTTCCCTCTGCCTCTACTACTCTCTTAACTCCCCTTCCCATGCCCTAAATAAACTCTATCCTATCCTATACCGTTGTGTGACTGGTCCCTCGGGGGAAGGGATGCCTCGGCATGGGCCCGTTGAGGCACCCCCTTCCCCCACACCTCCCCCACACCTCTTTATCTTTTTATGATCATAACAGTACCACCCTGGCCACCTTGACCGGGAAAAGGAGGAATGGGAGGAGGTTATCCGTGAGGGATGCTGTCATCATAACCTCTTCTGGGGGGACACGTGAGATTCAGACCTGGTCAGGTGGCATTCTATCAAATCCACAGGACATCCCTGGAAGCCATCAAACGTTATTGTGAAAACTATGGCATAATCACAGGGCTCATCAGAAAGGTTGGATTTTAAGGTTGGGTCCAAACTTCTACGGGAGACGCAGACATAAGATGGAAGATCATCTGTCGGTGCTCTGCCGCCCTATCAGAGGGGTGAGCAAGGCATTCTGGGAACAGCCTGATTGCTTCGAGTGTCCTTTGGTTTTTACTTTTGATACCAATGACTCCTCCTGTCAGATTGATGAATCAACAGTCCCAGCCCAGAGTCAAAGCCATCTGTTGCCTTAGTAATGCTGGTGACCTAAGCATTCCACAGGGCAGGTGATGACTGACTGACTGACCTGTCTCCGTCTGTATGCAGAGCCGCACAGCTTCCTTTGTTACCACTCGATGCTACGCCCTCCATCTGCTTCTGGTTCTTGTAAAGGTTTCTCCCTCTTCTGTATCTTCCGTGGGGTGTTGGTCTCCACTCTGGGGAATGTTGCTTCTGGTTGCTAGCTTCCGTTTTCTGAAACTAAATGAACATTCGAATCTCTAGAGCCGGAACAAGGGCAATACAGGTCAAGATGTCAACGAAGCTACAGCACACAGGACAAACCCAGATACAGTCTAAAGAAAAACTGTTCTGAGGGCAGTGGGGGCCCGCTGTCGCCACAATGTTATTCTCTGTTTCTCTTCCTGGTATTAGAACACCTGACTCTCTCACATTAACTTACCACGACGTTATCGAGTTATAATTTGCAGTTTGTTTAATATTTTAAGTTAGTGTATGAAGTGACAGACCTCCTTATGGTGTGGCCATTAAACTTTGTTCTGACTCATCTACCTTCCTCGCTGCCCCTCCCCCACCCTTTCCGCCCATCCTGCTCCCTTCTGATCTCCTCTGTCCCCCACAAATACCCTCTGACTCCTCCCTACCACTAAGATCTGTTCCTCCCAGTCACAGCCCTCTTTCTGGTTCTCTCTCTCTCTCTCTCTCTCTCTCTCTCTCTCTCTCTCTCTCTCTCTCTCTCTCTGTCACACACACACACTGAGTTATAAATGTAAATCTAGGCTCAGCATTCGAAAGAAAGAAAACACAGCACAGCCTTTCTCTTTCCACGCCTAGTTTATTTTGCTTAGCCCAGAGCTAACCATTCATGCTCCGTCTATTTTCCTAAAAGCACCATGATTTAATTTTTTTCTCTATGGCCAAGCAAAGTTGAATTGTGCATACACATCACATTTTTTTTTATCCAGTCGTCTGCTTATGGGCATCTAGGCTAGTTTTGTTTCCTGCCTACTGTGAAGAGCACAGCAGTAAACACGGGTGTTTAAGGGTCTCTATGGTAATTCTGACTTACGTTGGATATATCCTTGGGAGTGGTGTAGCCGCGTCCGATGCTAGCATACCGCCTATCGCCTCTGCTTTAAGGAACCTGATGATCATTGATTTCCACAGTGGCTGCACAGGTCTACGTTACCCCCCCCCCCAGTAGTAAATAACAGTTCTTCCTTCACCCTGTGTTTACCTCACTTACCTTTGTTCTTTGTCTTTTCCTTGCTTGCAGCCATTCTGATTAGGGTGAGAGGGACTTTGAATTTAAATTTCATGGATGACTAAAGATGTTGAATGCTGTGGTGGTTTGAATGACAATGGCCCCTCAGGCTTATAAATTTGAATATCTGGTCTCCTGAGTCTGGTAGTTTTGGAAAGGATGAGGAGGTGTGCCTTTACTGGAGGAACTGCATCACTGGGGGTGGGCCTTGAAGTTTTGAAAAGCCTAAGCCAAGTTCAGAGTTAGTCTCTTCCTGCTGCCTGCAGATCCAGATGTAGAATTCCCTGCATCTTCTCTGACACCATGTCTGCCTGTCCGCCACCACCCTTCCCACCGTAACGATAATGGACTAAATCTCTGAAACTGTAAGCCAGCTCCGATAGTTTGTATATGCTCTGCCCAGGGAGGGACACTATTAGGATGTGTGGCCCTGTTGGAGTGGGTGTGTCACTGTGGGCGTGGGCTTTAAGACCCTCATCCTAGCTGCCTGGAAACCAGTCTTCTCCTAGCAGCCTTCAGATGAAGATGTAGAACTCTCAGCTCCTCCTGCACCATGCCAGCCTGGATGCTGCCATGTTCTTGCCTTGATGATAACGGACTGAACCTCTGAACCTGTAAGCCAGGCCCAATTAATCGTTGTCTTTATATGAGTTGTCTTTGTCATGATGTTTGTTCACAGCAGTAAAACCCTAACTAAGACACCAGCCCCGATTAAATGTTTTCTTTTATAAGAGCTGCTGTAGTCAGAATGCCTCTTCACAGCAACAGAACCGTGATTATAACACACCCCTTTCCAAATACCTATTATTACCTTATATTTCTTCTTTTAAGAACTGTCCATCAGTCCATTGACTAATTGGATTAATCTGGACATTTTGGTGTTTTGCTTTTGAAGGTCTTTACAATATTCCAGATATTAACCCCCCCCCCGTTTGATATGTAGTTGGCAAGGATTTGTTCCTATTCTGTGCCCCCTTCCTTCGCCCTGGTGATAATTCCCATTGCCACACAGAATTTTAATAATGTATCCCATTTGTCACTTCCTGAGATTATTTCCTGAGCTATGAGAGCCCTTTCAAGAAGGTTCATCCCTCTGCCTGTATTATAAAGTATTTTCCTCAGCGTTTCTGGTTCTGTGCTGCCACCTAAGTAAGGCTACATCGGTGTCTGTGGGCCTTGTGGCCACCAAGGACCATGTTGATGTTGGGGGGGGGGGTTCTATGCAGCCACCTAAGGTCATGTTGAAATCCTTGGTCCATGCTGCAGCCTGAAGCCATACCAGTGTTCCTGGGCCATACTGATGCGGGCGGCCTGAGCTCCCACTTGAAACCACATAGATGTCCTTGGCTTCTGCTGCTGCTGCTGTGGTGACGGCAGTGGTGACGGCGGCAGTGGGCGGCTGGGGCTGGGACTGCTGCTGCTGCTGCTGCTGCTGCTAGGATGGTGTCCATGGCCTGTGCTGGAGCAGAAGGCCGTGTTGCTGTCCTGTCCTGCCACGGGAGACCATGCTGAGGTCTGTACCGACAACCGAGATCATGGAGAAATTTGTGACCCACGCTCCTGCCTGTAAAGGACAAGGAAACTACTTTGGCCATGCTATAGATGACTGCAGAGTCATGGTTGAGAAAGAGAGATACGGAAGACTTGGGTGACAACCCCTACTTCCCACCCCCACCCCATTCCTCCAAAAATGTAGCAACCTAGATAGGAAGCCATTGAAGAGAACTCTTAAAATTGTGATAAAGACACTCAAAGGTAGCTCTCCACATCTGAGGGCCTCTGGCAGATGTGCTGGTGGGAAAAGACTTAGTTTTCTTTAAGGGAACGGCTCCAGGGGGTCTCAAGGCAACACAAACCGGGCTCTGTTTCCTCCTCCTTCTCTTCCTCCTCCTCCTCCTTCTCCTCCTCTTCCTTCCGCTTCTTTTTTATTCACAACTGTGGGGAGAGAACCTAGGGAGACTGGATAGTGACTATGATGTGGTACATGATGTAAAATTCCCAAATAATGGATGAAAATATTATGAAAAACCCTCAGGTCTAATGTTAAGGTCTTGAATCTGTTTTGAATTAGGCTTTACACAGGATGAGGGATGCATACCTAGGATTTTTTTGTTTTTGCTTTTTGGTTTTTGTTTTTGCATTCATGTATCTTATTTTCTCAACACTATTGAAAGAACTGTCTCTTTCCAGCGTGTGTTTTGTTAAAGATCTGGTGTCTGTGCTCTCTTATGTCTCCTCCGGGCTGCCCACAGCTCCGGGCTGGTCCACAGAGTTGTTCTCTGCCAGTGCTGTCCTGTCACTGTGGATCTGTAGTATATAATTTGACATCTGATAATGAAAAGTCGCCATTTCAAAGCACGAACCCCTGAGGGCTTTTATCAGCTTCACAGAGTTATATAATCATCACCCATCTTTAATTCCAGACAATTTCACTTCTCTCCTCAAAAGCATCGCCATGCCCATAAGCAATCACTACTTATTACCTCCTCCTTAGCAGGCCTCAAGCATTACTTTCTCTCTCTCTCTCTCTCTCTCTCTCTCTCTCTCTCTCTCTCTCTCTCTCTGTGTGTGTGTGTGTGTGTGTGTGTGTGTGTGTCTTTTTCTCTCTTTCTCTAGACTCTCTCTAGAGTCTCATATGTATCAGCAAGCCCTCTACTATTGAGCTAAATTCCCAGCCTCCTTTAGCTTTTCTAATGGGGTCCAAGACGCCTAGGTTGGTCTTGAACTCAGTCTGTAGCTCAGACAGGCCTTGAACTTGTCATCCTCCTGCCCTGGCCACCTGAGTCATTTCTGCTTTCTAGTCCTGAGTACTGACCTGGGCTGGGCATTTCCTACAGTTGCCTTCATCCAATAGATGGCACTTTTATGTCTCGCTTCTCTCATTTAGCATGTCGTCTAGGTGCGTGCACACAGTGGGATGTGAACACTTTGTTGTTACTGTCAAATGGTGTTCCCATCCAGGCGTGCCCTGATGTTTCATCTACCTGCTGGCTGTCACGAATAGCACTGCTATAGACAATCAAGATTGCTATTTCTTAACCACTGAGCCAACCTCCAGCCCTGGGACACCGGTTCTCCTACCTCCTCCTGTGCTGTGTTCCAAGATGGCCATTTCCCACCCTCTCCACCCCCGGACACCTCCCATATGCCTCTCCAGCCCGATGTGGAGCTCACGGCCTTGATTCTATTTTACTGGGAACACAAAAGCCACTAGCAAGGAATCTCAGTCTCATTTAATCTACCAAGTGACTGTCACATGTATTCCTTGGCACACACTGTCCCTGCCGCTGCCCAAGGCCATCCCCCTGTTGTGATTGAATCTCAGTCCCTTTTGTCTATTCACCAGCTTTGGCCTCCCCATTTCTGCGGTGCCATCCAGTGTCCCCCAACTCCCCTCCCCACCCCACCCCCACTGCAGCTCTTTCTGTCAGTACAGCCTGAGGGATGTAGCCTCCTGTTCCCAGCCTTTCAACTGTGAGCGAACTGGAGTTAGGTTTCCATCCTTTGAAGCCACAGGACACCTGGACAGGAGCCTGTGGTTGGTAATATTGCTCTCACATCACACAGAGCAGCAAAGTGTCGTTCACAAAGGGTAGACAACCTTCTCCTGGCTGAACGCAACACACCCGCCTTCCCCTTCGCTATTTATGTGGGCAGTCACAACCTCTTCAGCCATTCTTCTGGCTGGAACATCTGGAATCATCTGGCTCCCCTCCCTTGTTCTTGATTGCACCCATTCAGCTTCTGAATAGCCCCGGGTTTTGTGCTGACTGTTGTTGACAAGTCCGCAGACTGCTCTCCAGCCATTTCTGGATGGCGGTCTAGCTGCTCACGACACAGATCTCTTTGGGGGGGGGGGGGAGTTGCCTTGATGTTTCCTACCTCTAAGGCTGTAGCCGGAGGCGTATTTACTTGTCGCTGCCCCCTCCTCCCTCAGGAGGTCTGGGCTTTCCTTGGAGTTCTATTCTCCAACCTCTCCCTTGTCTTGTCTGTCTTCAACCACTAAGAAGTGTCACCCTCTCTCACATTTTAAACACCATCGCCTGTTGATACACTTCCGTTTCCCTGTCAGACTCCGAGGAGTATATGGAAGCTCCCAGACAACACCGGCAACATCGCACATCTGAAAGGCAGCTCAGGTGCGCTGGCACACACAGAACAGGCAATGTCACCAGCGCCCGCTCCTGCTGGTCATTCTTATCATGGTCGCCCACAGCTCTCCTCCGCCCAGCTTCTGGTTCTCACATCGTATGACCAGCAGATTTCAGTGACTCCTTCCCATTCCCTGTCCTACCCCAGACCTCAACTCGGACCCTACTTCTTACTTGGATAATTCTCATAGTTTCTTTAAAAACCTTAAAAAAATAAACCATATGTATTTGTTAATATTTTTTTAAAAAAAAATAATGTAAATCAGCCCTTGCCGCTAAGCTATTCATACTTTTGCCATCACAATATAGGACAATATCCAAAGTCCTCCCTGCCTAGAGTCAGGTCCTCTGTGTCCAAGGACTTGGCGTCTTTTATACCTCATCTGTTCCCATCCCACTCCTCGCCCCTACTCCAGCCACACTGGCCTTCTCCTCAGGATGTTGAGCGTGCCACAGGGCCTTTACACATGCTCTTCCCACCAGGCTGGGTTTCTCTCTTTGCTTTCTTTATTCAATTCTCAAGCCCAGTGCTGTCTACCTCAATCAGTCCTTACTGTTCACTCCACTTCCCGTGCTCCCCTGGTCCTCCACTGACTGTTACGACAGGCTTATCAACTGACTTATTGTCATTTCCCCCTTTCAAATGTAAGCTCTATTGGGTAAAGAGACTCCCATGTGCTTCCAATTATGTCTTTGGCTTGTAGAGAACAGGACAGTGAGTGACTGAAAGGACAAATATCTGTGTGGTACTAGGGGAAAGATGGATGGAGAGGCTTTAAAGATTCTGGAGTGCTGGCTACATGAGGTTATAGTATCACACACTGGGCGGGTTCTCTCTGTCTCTGTCTCTCCGTCTCTCTCTGTCTCTGTCTCTCTCTGTGTGTCTCTCTCTGACTCTCTCTGTATCAGTCTCTGTCTGTCTGTCTGTCTGTCTGTCTGTCTCTCTCTCTCTTTCTGTCTCTGCCTCTGCCTCTCCCTCTCCAGTTTCTTGGTATAACAGCCCTGGCTGTCCAGGAACTCGCTCCATAGACCAGGCTGGCCTCACACTCACAGAGATCCACAGCCTCTGCCTCCTGAGTGCTGGGATTAAAGGCGAGAGCCGCCATGCCTGGCTCTCATACTGTGAATGCTCAAAAAGCATTTATCAAGCAACTGCCCGGGTGTCAGGAAATGGGCAAAGCACTGAGATTCTAGAAATACCTAGGGCGAAGTTCTGCTCATTCTACCTGTCAAGATGGAATGGAAATGGTGTTCTAGAACTTTCTAGCCAAGTGTGGCTGGAGCATGCTGAGGATTGGAAGACTGATTTTTTCACTTGAAGGGGTGCTCTTCACATGAGGCTGGAGGCAGGGGGAGGGGAGGGGATTTGCAGTTCCGCCTTGAGCGTGCTGGAGGAGGGGTCTGAGAAGCTCACTGCGAACACCAGAAAGAAAGTCGACCTCAGAGGGCCTTTATTTTTCCTTTAAAAAGATTTATTTATGTATTTTATGTTTATGAGCACACCGTCGCTGTCTTCAGACACACCAGAAGAGGGCACCGGTATCCATTACAGATGGTTGTGAGCCACCATGCGGTTGCTGGGAATTGAACTCAGGACCTCTGGAAGAGCAGTCAGTGCTCTTAACCACTGAACCATCTCCCCAACCCAGCACGAAGCATTTTTCTTTCTTTCTTTCTTTCTTTTTCTTTCTTTCTTTCTTTCTTTCTTTCTTTCTTTCTTTCTTTCTTTCTTTCTTTCTTTAGCATTTTTCTAATATCACAAACTATACTAGTTTTGTTTAAATATGTTAAGAAATATTCCTTCCATCCAACTAGACCAGACAAGAAATCACCTTTGTGTTCCTAATCGCTCAGCCATTCACCGCTCCAGCCCCCGTCAACATCTTTTTAGCAGGCGCCTTCATAGTTTCGAATTTTCTCTCAGACTCTCAAAGCTCCAGTTGTTCTCTGACCCTGCTGTCCTGAGAATCATGTTGGGTCTCCCTGTTCTCCATTCCTTTCTGACCTTCAGCAAGGGGAAGGTGACCGTTCCGGACAGTGTCCTTTCTGCACAGGGCCATGTCAACTCTAGATCTCTGCAGTTGCTGTCCCCGACCTCGCACCTGTCCAAGGATTCCAGATACAGCTGGAAGATGACTGAAATACGCTTCGCCACAGTTTCACAGGGACACACACCCTTTAATGAAGGACTTGACATTTTCTATCTTTACATATAATTCCCCTTATGTAAAGCGTACAGCAAAGCGAGGGAGAGTATTTGATGCTCAGGAGCGAACGCTATGTAAAAGGAAGATGGCGTGACATAATTAGTAAAGTGAATTTACACAATTTCCAAACACATCCCTGGAATCCACTTTGGAACTAGTTGTTTTGAATCCGAGATACCTCTTCCCTCAGGAACAATGTCTTAAATAGCTCTTTGGTATCAAGAAATCCCACAAAGGCCATTTAGGCTGTAATGTAACAATGAGAGTGATATGATTGTGTAAGAATGTGGTTTAAATGATTCTGAATACTGGTGTTCAAAGGAAGGCAATTTAACTAGAAGATGATACATGCGACATATGGTTGCCCCTTCCGTAAGGGGTGTGAGCCCCCTGGAGGGTTGTGTGGGGCTCTGTCTCCTTTAATGTCTATTTCTAATAAAAGAATACACATTCGCCTCTTTTCCTTGAAGTAATAGTATGCCGCACTGCTTTTTTACAGTCAAGGAAAGGGGAGGGTTTGAGTCTGGCCTTGAAGAGTTGATTTTGGGCAGCAGAGCGTTTAGAAGATTGTATGGGGAAATTTAGTTGAACTACTTGGAAGGAAAATGAAGAATCCTGGTAGGGTCGTGACTGAACCTGAAAAGAAGGGCAAATGTGTGTGTGTGGTGGTGGTGGTGGGGGGGGATACCAGACAGAAGGCATAAATAGCTCAAGCCAGAACACATGGAATCACGCCATTGGAGTGTGCTTTCGGCGGTGCTTGGAGCACAGATTTTGTTACTGAGCGGGGTGCTGTCTTAGTTACCTTTCCTGCTGTAGTGATAAAACGCCCGCCTGAGAAAGCAACTCAAGGGAGAAGAGGTTTATTTTGGCTTGCAGTTTTAGGGTACAGTCCATCGGGGCAGGGACTTGAAGGAGAGGGGTGTATTGCATCTACAGGTAGGAATCCGGAAGTAACGGACACTGGTGTTCGCGCACGTCTCTTTCATGTAATCCAGGACATGTAATGGCCAGGGAGTAGCGCCATCCGCTTTTGGGGTACATCTCCCCATCTCTGGTAACTTGAGATAGTCCCTCACAGGTATGCCAGGGGCTAACCTAAGCTGAATAATCCTTCACTGGTGACCCTTGACCCTACCGGCTTCACAGTCAACACTAACTAGGTAGTTCCCATAAGACATAGAATGTGTGTGGTAACATGCTCTTCCTGGTAATTTTGGTGGCATCTCAGTGGACAAACAGTACTGATTTTATGGGTCAGCTATTGAAACTTTTGCCTTTGATATCTGTCAAATCCCGCTTTTGATCTTCTACACAACTCTCTCTTTCTCTTCCCCCAGCCTACACTGTAGGGTCCTGCAGTCCCTTTTCCCACTTTTAAATGACATCACAGAACTGTATAATCTATCCATTCCAATCCTGAAAATTTCATTATGAAATTCTCCAAAACGACAAACTTTAACGAACCAGGAAATGAGACCTAATTTGTATGGCCCCAAATCAGACAGCAGTGATCTGAGTATCACGGATCACACACACACACACACACAAGCTCACGCGTAATGTCTGTGCTCTGGGCTGTTTGAGGATAGAGCTGTCCTAGGATTTTAAAAAGGAGGCCAGAGGCTGGTGAGATGGTTCAATGGTTAAGGGCACTTACCTCCAAGCCCGAGTTTTGAGTTTAATTTCCAGAATCCCCATTGTAGGTACCTAACCAAGCTTTTATCTATCTCCAGTCTAAGCCTTCTCATTGCCCTGCCTGCTCCCCATCTGTGTTCCCACACCCTTAGCTCATTTGCTCCTATAGGCTGTGTGCTCAAGTTGATGTTAACAAGCCTAAATCTGCCTAGACACCACAATTTTATCCATTGCTGCCAGCTTTCTTTCTGTGATCCTAGCATCTTTACCAACCAAGGCAATATACTTTCCTCTACCTATACAACCTGTCAAAGCTACTTAAGCCTTCCATTCCTAGTCTCTCTTTAACTATTACTCTCCTTTCTTGCGCTCAATCTTGTCAGAAGTTTGTTATTAGATTTAAGACAGACAGAATTCCCAAAGGCCTGACAGCTTCTCCCAAGAGGTCTCAGAAGAAAGATGGACACCGCCACAGGATGTCTCAGAAGAAAGATGGACACCGCCACAGGATGCTGCCTGAAAGTGCAGTGGACAAAACCGGATACCTTGAGTCAAATGACTTAGCTAAACAAAGGTAAGCCATTTCTCATGTCATGGGTATCCATTCCACAGAGAAAAGCCGTGCATCTTCTGTGCTTAAAAACCAGACTGACAGCCAAAGCCTCCATGGAGACCAGAGACCACAAAGAACTGCTGGCTACTGGAATCTGTCATTCTTTAATAATATGACTGCTAAGTTATTGTTTATTCCTCAGACTTCTGACTACATTGACAGCTAGACAGTTATCTCCTTACCTAAACTCTGTTTCCATTAAATGCTTCATATTTCCTCTTCTTGCTCTGTCACTTTCCCAACCTTCAATTCTATTCCTTCTGATCCACAAAGGCTCATCTTAAAGACTGTTCATGTGGTTAACTCATGTTGTTATCTCTTTAATAAACTTGTTAGCTACAGGAAACCTACCCAAACCTACTGCTCATGGACCAAGTAGGCTCCATCCAGATAAGTACATCTGCCCAAGTTCCCACTTTACTACCTTTCCAAAGGGTGGGATTCCTCTGGGTTTCAATTGTACATCTTAAGAAAAATTTCCTTTCTCCCAAATGTACTTAGTCTTATTGCCTAACTATACTAATGTGTTCCAACATCTTGTCAAGTCCAGGCCCTTGCCATATCCAGGACAGCTCCAGAGAAGCAACCTTCAGATGTTCCAATCTCCTCTCAGCTTCTCCAGACGCAGACAGCTTCTAATGGACCTGTTCTCCTGACCTATCTTCAAATGGCTCTACAAACCCTGGACAGCAAAGAAGTAGCCAGTCCTCCTGAGACTGGACAATCACCCCCCATACCCCTTTCTCTAGGTTCCCCAGAGACACGCCGCCCCAATGTCAGCATGAAGCAGCCAGATCACAACAACGACCCTATTCCTGCTTCGCCGTATGCGCCGTCACTTCTTTTCTTTTTTCTTTTTTCTTTTATTAATAAACCAAACATTGGGGACTGTTGGGGTTTTGTGTAAGCTCCACCCCACACCTACCTGGCAATAGCCAGGTATGCCCCGCCCCAGAGATCTGGCCCACTATAAGAAGGGCTACTTGCTCCTCCTCTCTCTCTTTGCTCACCGCTCTCCCACTTACTCTCACCTCTCTGCCCCTGGGGCTCTTCCCCCCCCCCCACGTGGTCATGGCCGGACTCCACACTCTCTCTCTCTCTCTCTCTCTCTCTCTCTCTCTCTCTCTCTCTCTCTCTCTCTACCACTAACTCCCATCCCCTATTCTGAATAAACTCTATTCTATACCATGTCCGTGTTCACTGACTCCTTCACTGACTACCTCACCATCCTGTTTACTCCTTCACCCATGGTTGGAAGGAGCAAAAGTCTCTCACAATTTGTCCTCTGAACTTAACACACTAAATATAATTTGTTTTGTTTTATTTTAAATCGTGTATACGTTTCCTACAGGACATATATGCATGTGAGTGCCTCCTGCCAGGTGCTAAGAATGGAACTCACCTCTGTAAACAACCTTTACCTCCATCTCTGCTGCTCTACCCAAACCCATCTCCTAACCCAAATTAAAAAATAAAAATAAGAAGACACCAAGGCTGGGGGTGTGGGTACGTTCGTTGGTAGAGGGTTTGCCTAGCATGGACGAAGCCCTGGGTTCAATCGCCAGCACTGCATATAACTGAGGTTTGGTGGTTGGTGGTCCATGCCTGTTATCCCATTTCTCTTTGGGAAAGTGGGGGCAAGAGGATCAGAAATTTAGAATCATCCTCAGTTACACGGTGAGTTAGGAGACAGCCTGACTCCCCTCCCAATCACACACACACACCCTAAAAAGGCCAGAGAACAGGTGCAAAATCTGTTCACTCTTTCCTCCTCCCACACAGAAAGAGCAATCTGCAGAACAGCAAGAAGATAAAAGCTTAGCGTCCCAGCCGGAGATGCGCGGGGAGGGCAGCCTCGAGCCGGAACCTCCCAGCGCCGCTGCGCTGATCGGAGGGGTCCGAAGCGCCCGGGTCGGGCGGAAGCGTGGTCGCCACACTTCCGGTGTCCTGTCCCGGACTGGCTACACGTCCGGCGACTGCCACACTTCCTGTTGATCCCGGCTGCCGGGGGCCGGGCTGAGGGGCGGGCCGCGGTCAGTGGGCAGGCGCCGGCTCGGAGTGAAGCCTCAAGTCCCCGAGCGCCGAGTGTCCCCTTCTCGCGTCCCGCGCTCCCTCGCCGCCGCGCCATGCCCGCCGTGGACAAGCTCCTGCTGGAGGAGGCGCTGCAGGACAGCCCCCAGGTACCGCCGGGGAGGCTGGGAGGGAGCCGCGGTGCCCAGCGCGCTCGGGGAGGTCGGGCAGTCGCTGTCCCATTGTAGGAGCTCCCGTAACAGGGTAGCAAAAGTTTCCCAGCAGTGTCTCGTGCAGAAGACGACTGCACTATTCCCACAGACGCTGCTGCTACTAACGATTCCTAGTGAATGCAGGAGCCAGCATAGGAAACACGGAAAACCTAGATCCATCGCCAAAGTCGACCCGGGAAAGAGAAAATTCCGACGTTTGCCCCATTTGTGCCACAGGGTGGTGGTGGCGGCGGCTTCATTAGCAGAGTGGAGATGTGAATCAAGTCGTTTGCGCTTGAGAGTGAACACGGCAGGCTGGTAATGCATAGTGACAGTGGTTCAGAATTCACAGGGCTTTCTCCAGGGATCTACTGTTCCCTCTTCTCCTATAGCATCCCTAGCTTATTTAAATAAATACCGTCATCCTCTAGTATCTCCGTGCCTGAAAAAGTTAGAAAGGGTCAAGCTGTTTGTCAGAGTTTCTCCTCTTCTTGTGGGTTCCTCCCTTGGCACCTTAAGTGAATTGCACCTCCCAGAAGAAAGTTTGATGAGTTTACCTACATTTCTGCATCTCTCCCTTGCAGAATAAATCAAAAGGGCTAACAATGTGTGCCTGTCACTCAGTTCTGAGTGATTGTCCTCATGTAGACAAGCAAAGATGTATAAGCAAACTGTGATTATTAGTATTCCCCATTACTTTGGTTTTTGTTTTTTTGTTGTGTTTCGCTTTGTTTTTTGCTACAGGGTCTTACTGTGTAGCCATAACTGGCCTGAAAACTTACTGTGTAGACCAGTCTAGCCTTGAACTTCCATCTTGAGTGCTGGGATTACAGGCATATGCTGTCCTGCTCAGCCTGTTTGTTTGTTTGTTTACTTATTTATTTAACTGATTCAACTTTTTAAGTAGACCGGCATGTATTGTACCAATTTTCAAAAGCTTCCTTATATAGCTCTGGGACCACAGCCTTTGTTGGAAACCATTTCAACCCTCCTCCCCTGTCGTTGGAATCTGATCAGAAGCGTATGGAAATCATAGTCACCGTAGTTATGAATAGGGATTTTCATTTGCTTTGTACTTGGTGACACGGAAGGTCAAAGACAGACTGTTTCCCTAACCAGTCATGATGGTGACTGAGCTAGACTATTCGCACAGACATCACACAGTCTGGAGTTTTAAGGTCTCTAATGGATGCACACCTTTTCTGAGTGGCATAAACAAGTCTGAGACCTGGGCTGCAGTTTCTGCTTCTAATCACCCAGTGTTCTCATCTGCAGAAACTCCACAGAATATAAGGAACATGGGGCAGGTGGTTTTGAAAGTGGCAGAACAGTCTAAAATTATATCCCATCTGTATCCCAACTCTGAGCTTGTGTGTGTGTGGGGGTTGGGGGTGGGGAGATGTTTAGAGGCATTGTTATTCCTGTCTGACATTCTTTTTAATTTTTTAAAATATTATTGTCTATAGTAAAGGTTTATTCTTAGACAGTTGGCGTCCCTGCAAAGTGGTAAAGCCCTTATTTAATTGAGACCGTTGTTTTGTAAGGAATATTTTAAGATATTTTTTATCCTTTAATAATTTCCTATACTTACAAAGCGTGTCTATATCAGTGCACCTCCCCATCTCCTCTCTCCAGACACCCAAAACATGTTCCCCCACCTATTTTCCTGTCCTCTCCCCCCCCCATTAACACGCACAATCTAATTAGTGCTCTCTTCCTATGCATGGGTGTGGGCCTGTCCAGTGGAGCTAGGGCAACCTCCCAACAGCCACGCCCCCAAAGAAAACTGCCCATCCCTTCCAAGAAGCCACCAAGCAGCCTGTAGCTTCTCAGCGAAGGGTGGGCCTCTGGGAGCTCCATCCCAGGCTGCAGAGCTGGCTGGCATGACCTCGTGTACGTGACCACATTGCTGTGAGTTCCTGAGTGGAAGTCATGGGTCCAGTGACGGCATTTCACAACACTCTCTCGCTCTCTCATCTCTTCTGTGGCATTTCCCCGACCCTGATCCAGATGTGTGCGGATGTGGGTGTGCGAATGTGGCGGTCAGGGGACAGTTTGTGGAAGTCAGGTCTCTAATTCCACCATGTGTGTCCCAAGGATTGATTTCAGGTCTTCAGACCTGGGGTCAAGTGCCTTGACCCACGGAGCCACCTGTAGGAAATGTGTCCTTGCTGTTGAGACCAGTTCTCTCCCATCAGTGTGACTGAGAGAAGGTAGCTTTAGGAGCCTCTCAGAGCCCGCAGAGCTTGGCTGACATGTTCCTTACCCAGCGCGTGCTGAACTGCAGCTGTACTCCCTGGAGATCCAGAGGCGAACAACTGGATGGAATGGAAACTATTTCTGTTATTTTATGTGAGAGAATTAACACAGAAGCAAATGCCATGAATTCAGGATTGTCCAACCTTTCGGTTTCTCCAAATTTCTCCAAAATTCACACCGGAGAACAGTGCAGTCAAGTCACAGGGAACACTGAAGAAAATCTGAATGAGTTAAGAACCTTTGTGCACGGCGTTGCGGTAGTGCCTGTCTTGGGTTAGGGGTTGATCATGCCTGGTCTGGATCCTCCGTGGTCTGTGCCAGGCGCTATGCTAAATTAAATGCGTTTTATTCGTGTGCACAGTCTTTTGAGACAGGTCATCTAGTAAGATGGAGAAGGGGCAGAGAAATCAGCTGTGTAAGGTAAGGAAACCCAGGTAGCAGGAATAAAGGGGTTGGCTGTTGTGGTGCAGGGCATTGAAGGCAGGCCTTACAGTGCTAGGTAGGCAAGCTCTCTCACTGAGTCACCTCCTCAGCCTTGGGTACTGTTTAAGTTAGCCCTGTTACCTAGCACCTGGCTTTCTCCTGGCCCTGTATTGATTCACAAGAAGAGGAAAAAGATATGAGCCCCGGGGAACTGTTTGCTTCTTGTTGGAGGTGGAAGACTTGGGAGGATTGCTTGAGTAGCCTGTTACACAGGGCTTACTCAGTGAACACAAAAGCTTTTGTATTTGAACTTGAGTGCTCCAGAAAAGTGCTGAATAGACCTGACCAGCCTTAGACACAACCGCTCACTTCCTCTTCTTCCGCGCGCAGGGTTGCACGTTGTCCGTGTGCGTGTATTCTTTCCACTGGCCACTGGGACGTGAGTAGAGGGTGTAGAGACGGCTCCCTGTTGCTGTGTGGGAGCCTGTGCCTTGCTGGCCAGGCTGTCTCAGCTGCTGGAAACATGACCACGACTAGACTGGCATAGCTGTCCTTGGGTGGCTCACAGTCCGTTCCCAAGGGCAGATAAGCAGCTGTTCCAGGACCGTATGAGTCCTGCTGTAATAGATAGGGACAGAGGCGCAGCTTGGAGTACCAGCAGCGCATCCCGCATCACGCATCCCTCGGAGGAGTGCGCCCCTCCCGCACCCCCCACCACCCATCCTCACCCCCCCACACACACATACACCCCCGCTAAGGTGGGGATAAAGCTGTTGCGTTTTTTGGTGTTGTGCTTTGTGCTTATATTCTTTGGAAGCTAGCACAGCAGAAACAGAGAAATGAAAGACTTGGTTCTGAGATCATGCAGCGGCCTAGCTGGGAACAGTCTTCCCCAGCAATCAGGCCTTTCTTTCTCTCAGCGAGATGCCTCCGAGCATGCGGGGTGGTTTTGTGTGCCTTCATTGTGGAGAGAGTTCCTCCTCTAACTCTGTGTGTAGCACATTTTTCCATTCAGTCAACTTAGATCTATTAAGAAGCTTCTCTGCCTAACCCAAATTAAGGGGATAAAATCTTTGTCTAACTTACATGTTAAAGAAACGAATTATGAGCGCTATTGAAATTGGACACTTACACAATTGTGTGTTGTCGAGAATGTAGGGCCGTCTGATGAGGTAACACCCGGATGTTTAAGGTAGAGGAGTGCCAGCAGAGCCTGGGCCAGGCCCACGGGGTGCTTCTCCTGTTCGTCTGACGGCAGAGGTTCCTGAGAACGTCGTGGGATAGTTGAACGGGATGGAGTGGAACCACGAGCCTGCCACTCTTCCCTTCCCTTGAGCTTTTCTTCAGCCCCTCTGAACTTTCGTGTGCACGAGCTCCGTGCCGCAGATCGATGGTACTGTCTCTGCAAACAGCACACAGCAGTGTTGGGCCTCGTCAGGAGACTCTGAGCAGCCCGCATGCCTTTCCCAGCCCTCACTCCTGCACACGTCAGGGCATCCCCGCTCTCCACCTCACACTGAGCAGAGCAGATGCAGGGGAAGGAACGCCACAAAGCAGTCCCTCAGGAGCTGGCTGCTCCAGGCCGAGGGGGATCTAGTTAAATCCAATGCCCAGAAGATTAAAACAAGGCAAGTTACCAGGATGCAGTTCTTTGGCAGTTGCCGTAGGTGAGAGATAGAATGTGGGGTGATTAAAGAGAATCTGTCTCGGGTACGCCCTTGTCTTGAGCTGACACACAGAACACACCCACGATGAGACTTTGATACTGGTGACCACACCATCCTTGCAGTGGACTTTCTCAGCCCCTCTGCTTCCCGGCCCTGGGGGCTTTAATTGTCTGTGTCACAACCTAGAATCAGCTCTTTATCGGGAGTGGTCTTGGGCCACTGTCTTGACTGTTAATTGATGTAGACGGATCCAGTGCATCGTCCAGGCCTGGGCAGGGGCACCTTTCTCTGGGCACGTGGTCCTAGGCTGTATCAGGAACCCCCTAAGCGAGAGGCTAAGAGTGAGCAGCAAGTATTCCTCCATAGTTTCTGTGTCAGCTCCTGCCCTGACTTGTCTCAGTGTGGACTGTAGCTTTTACGCAGCAAGAACGAAGCTCAGACGGCGTTGAACACATCTCGGAACTACCCTGAGTCCCAGCCTCATCCCCTGTGAAGTGAGGTTAATGT
Organism: Apodemus sylvaticus; assembly: GCF_947179515.1. Classification (NCBI taxonomy): domain Eukaryota; kingdom Metazoa; phylum Chordata; class Mammalia; order Rodentia; family Muridae; genus Apodemus; species Apodemus sylvaticus. Next base: position 49,629,131 of record NC_067491.1, on the reverse strand, counting down.
AACTACGGCGTCTGGTTACGAAGTTGTTCCATTAGAAAACCTGGCACATGTTCCATGCCCGTCATGTCTGATACAAGGAATCCACTGGGGTCCTTCCTGCTGTCCTTGAAGAAGACAGTTGTGTAAGCCTTCTCTTTTTAGCCATGTCTCACCTTTAATTTATACCTTAGAGTATTAAGAGAAAAAAATAGGATTCAGCTAAGTGAACAACTAATAATTTTTAAGAATAACATACCTGCCATACCTGTATCGCTCCTTCTGTTCCTAGGTGTGCCAGTTATAATAAGAAAGGTATTTGAACTTTGTGGACTTTGGCGGGACCCTGCAGCCTTGGGTACGGGGACACTCGGACAGCTGTTCCGTTGGATGGCACTCCTTAGATAAGCACACTGCTGTCGAGTTAAGATGGAGCCACCCGTTTACACACTGAGGTCCAGCTCTGAGCACCAGAGATCACTGTGTCCATAATAAACGTCACCTCCCCCATCACAGCTCCCTGGAGACACCCAGCTGGCTCAGCCCGGGCTGATCCTGGAGTCACTTTCCTGGGCAGTCACTCTCCATCCTCGGGGTGGTGTTTCAGCACACGCTGGCCGAGAGCAGGAAGACAACGAATGCGGAACGCAGCTCACCCATTTTAACAACCAACGAGTCACACTTTGAAGAGCTGCCATAAGGAATTCAGAATTGTCATCTTTACCTGCTGGTTGTCATTGTTAATGGGTTATGACATCTAGTGGGGCATAGCCATGATGTTTATTTACACACAGAGAGAGGGAGTCAGAAAATCTGTGCACATTCTGTTTGAAATGCATCATTTGGTGCAGCCGTCTCTGCACCCTGGTGAAGGAGCATTTCCTGTTCCTCTGGAATGAGGGTCTGTGCTGTGTGAAAGATTGTCCTCACAGAGAACTGTGGGGAAAGCTGTCTCCTGTTGGCTCGTTGCTCGTGGTTCTCAGTCACAGAGCATTCAAGCACCCACCTCTGGCCAGGAAGACTCAGGGCAAAGAAGAGTACTCACACTGCTATGAAGCCCACAGTTTGTGGAGCCAGGGTAGACCTAGTGGTGAGAAGGGAAGACCCCAGTGCCCAGGCTCCTACTCCTGTCACTGGGGGTGTGGTCCCACCAGGTGGTGGCCCAGCAGCAGGGAGGCCCCAGGGCTGGGAACACAGTAGCAGGCAGATGACTTTCTAACCTTCATTTTAGCTTAGATAGGTTTGAAAAGGGAGGACTTGACATCCATTTGTAAGAAAATACTGAGCAGGAATGAATTGTTAGCAAAGCCCTCTGTGTGTGGCCTCACTAGCTCCTTGGTTATTTCCTGAGTTCCCACTGTTGCAAATTCACATATGTGAGTGGATCTCTACGATACGATGCCTTGACCGCTGATCACACACATCCCAGTACATAAAGATTTCACTAGTGCACCGCGTGTGCCTAGCACCCGATATGAAGAGGCAGGAAATGCCCTTTAGTCACTGTAGCTGCCCAGCTGCCCTCAGAACGGAGCTCCTCCTTAGAGAAGGGGCCAGCAGAATGGCTGCTGTTAGGGTTTATGCCAAGAACATATACTACTGTGCTAGGACATTTGCGATTCCTGGCCATGACCTTAAAAGCTCTACAATACACACACACACACACACACACACCTCTCACACAAATACACACAGTGTACTCTCTGTCTCTCTTTCTTACACACACACACACACACACCACCACCACCACCACCACCACCACCAGGTTGAAGAGCTGGTTATCTTAAGAGGAGACAACGGCAGTCTGCAGGATGCCCTGGGCTGCAGACACCAAGCAACTGGCTGAGGCTGAGCGATGAAGCCGGCGGTACTGGGTGGCTATACCTGGTGCACAGTGGGGTCCCGTGTTCCCTGCATGGACTTGAAACGAGAGGCTGCTATCTTTCCTGATACTGTTTGTTGAGAGGATGTTGTATAGGAAGGCACGGCAGTCAGCACGGATGAGTGAGTGTGCTTCCATCTTTGTGGGTGCTGTCTCCTGCTGGCGCTGGGAGTGAGACCCGGGGCCTTCAGTACTATGTACTGTACACTGAGCCACAAGGCCCGCCCTAGACACAGGCTTTCTTCTCTGGTCCTGAACAAGTGTAATCCGTTCCTTCACCCTTGTGGAAAGCACGAGCACCAGATACTTTCCCTCCCGGGTCCAGGCGGCTCCTGTGCTGTCTGTCTGTCCCTCCTTCATAGCTGTTGCTGAGAGCAAAGACTGACCCCTTCTTCTTTGCCTGCAGACGCGCTCCTTGCTGAGTGTATTTGAAGAAGATGCTGGAACCCTCACAGATTACACCAACCAGCTGCTGCAGGCCATGCAGCGCGTCTACGGCGCCCAGGTATGCCACCCACCCTTCCCCTGAAGTCAGAAAAAGCTCACGTAAACTAACTTTGAAATCAAATCAACCTGCACAGGTGGCTTAGTGAAGGCCTGAGCTGGGACCCCAGAGTGCGTTTTACAAAGCTGGGCACAGTATTGTGCTGGCGTCTTTCCGACGCTGGAGGGTAGAGACAGGCAGACCCCTGGAGCGTGTTGGCCAGCTACCCTAGCCTAATCTGTGAGTCTCAAGTGAGAGACTGGGATTTTTCTGTAACGAGAATCAGGAGGGGACCCATATAGCTGCTTTAATTACCTTTTTAATCCAACCCCACGGGGAGACGGGAACCTCCACATTTATGAATGTGTGGGCTCAGTGTCTCGACGCTCAATGTCTTTCTCACAATTAAGCAGTCTTGGATGTCAGCGTGGGCGGGTACGAATGGCTTGTCAAGGCTTCCCTCTGAAGATGGGATGGCCTCTCTGTTTTGAGGAAACCCATGGACAATAAACTGCTGAGTAGGAAAAGCAGAGCTTTGACAAACAAGAACTCCACACACATCACGTTCCGGGGAGGAGTGAGTCATGCGCGGACAGACCCGTCACGCGTGGGAATGCTAGTGGCAGTGGATGGTTTCCGTGGACGCTGCCAACTGCCATCTGTGTGCACATGCCTTCCACTCAGTGGTCACATGAACGCCGTGGGTACCACGGGCAGCAGTCTGGGACTCTTCATGACGCTGCAGAGTGGGGCCGGCCAGACTGCTCAGAGGGTCAGGGCAGCTGCCGCCAGGTGCGACAGCCTGAGCTCCACCCCAGAACTGATAGGGTAGAAAGAGAAAACTCCACACACATGCCGTGGCTTGCACATCCACACATAAATACACACACACACAATGCAATTGAAAAGTTTTAAAATACAATTGTATATAGCCATTAGGCATTACCGTCCGTGAGAAGAAGCCCCCGTCTTTCCCTGTAAGTCAAAAGCTTACAGTGGTTAGCAGACAGACAGCTACTACTGAAGGCCAGGGAGGAGGCTCACCTCCCCCAGAAGAGCAGTGCTGACATGTAAGTCGGCTTTCTGTTACTCTGACAAGTCACCCAAAGAAACCAGCTTACAAGGTGAGCTGGCTCGTCCCGCTCAGCACTTGGGCTCGGTCCATGTGACCCTTTGGCCTGTGGTGGGCAAGCCCAGCATGGTGATGTGGGAGCAGCTGGTTACCTGATGGTGGCCAAGAGGTAGGGGAAGGCCTGGATTCCACTGTCCTCTTAAACAGCACACTCCAAGGGCCTAACTTCCTTCACTAGACCCAAGCTCTTAAAGGTTCCGCCACTGCCCAGGAACGCCACAAGCTGTAACCGGTGGGCCTCCCAAAGGAGAGTGATGACAGTAGTTGTGATTTGTTTGTTTGATGGTTACACAGTGCACACTGTACTGAAGTGCCAGTGTTACCTGTGAATATGTACAATTCCTGTATGTGAGCTAAAGAAGAGATGGAGAGGAGAGGAGAGGAGAGGAGAGGAGAGAGGAGAGGAGTGGAGAGGAGAAAGGAGAGGAGAAGACAGAGAGGAGCCGTCCAGACCCTTGACTTCAGCCACAGGAGAGAACACAGAAAGAGTCAGAGACACACAGATGTGTGCATGCAGACTGCGTGTGTGCTGTGGACCGCATTGCCTTTCTGGTTTTCTGAGGACTAGACTAGCCTAGAACTCAGTTTGTAGCTGATGATAGCCTTCAACCCTTGATCCTCCTGCCTCTGCCTCCCAAGTGCTAGGGTTACAGACATGTGCCACCATACCCAGTTATCCCTTGAAGGTCTGAGCGTTCATGGGGCCCGGAAGTAAGAGTCTCTCTGAAAATTCGAGCCAGGGGTAAGGACTGGAGACTTACAAACTGGAGTATCAGGCTTAGTAATTAGAACGTGTATTTGGCTCAGTGGGGTGGACCTCTGTGCGTTTGAGACCAGCCTGATCTACATAGTGAGTTCCAGGGCAGCCAGGGCTACATAGTGAGACTCTAGGAATTGAACCCAGGGCCTCGTGGCATGCTAGGTAAGTGCTTTGCCGCTGAGCCACGGTCCCAGACCATGCAGATAGTTGTAATGCTGCCAAGAATTACGTTCTTGTTTGTGATCTGATAAGCATTTCAGAATTTGGGAAAATATAACGACTTTCTCAGATTTTATTTCATTACTTATACTGAATGTTTTTTTTTCTATTTTCCTCTGAATATTCCAAATGTAATACAATAGAAAAAAATTGACTGCACTGATCCCCGACCTTCTTACTTGCTGTTTAGTAACTGAATACAGTGATCCCATCTCCTATTCAATGCTTTCAAGTGTTAGGTGGCTCTGTGTCCTCCAGGCCCAGGGGCCTCTGCCCCGCCCTCCCGCTCTGTCACAACCATTGCTGAAGAGTCTAAACACTTCCTTACACATTTTTTCCTGCTGAGCCAGAAAACTACTTTGTGCCAAAGCTAAGTAGGTCTTGCATTCTGAGAGGCTGGAACCCAGCCTCCAACTTGTAGCACATGACTGTCACGTGGGCTGTCGGCTGGCCAGCTCCCTCCTCCCTCTGGCTACTGCTGCAGAACTGCAAATGCCCTAGAGACCGCTGGCCAGCTCCCCGACTCGCATGGGCGGGGCCGTGGCTTTTCAGGTTTATTGGAAAGGCTGAGATGTGTTTTGGTTGCCTTGATATGTGTATATTTTAAGCTAGTAATACTTTTCTATGTTTTCATCCTGGTTACCCTGCCACCCCAGTTTTCTTGGTTTTGTTTCATGTTAGACTTTAAATATTTTACATTTAGATATATTGAAACATATTAGTAGAGTTTGATTTTTGTTTGTTTGTTGGTTTGTTTGTTTTTGTTTTGTTCTTGTTTTTTGTTTACGATTATATTTTAAAAGCAATTTATGTGGCTGGTGAGACACAGGTATTTTTAATCAGCCTGCTCTGGTGAGTGTCCTGTGGGCTTAGTTTAGAAGGAGGAAGACCAAGAAAAAGTAGAGAAGGTGAAATTAAAGTTGCTGTCTCAGAATAGAAGCTAGAAATTTTGACTGGGAACTGGGACATGAGTTGCTCTCCGGGGAGAAGCACTTTACAGTATGCGAACACAGAATCATTTAAAGAAAACCCAGGGTGTTTGGGAACATAACGAGGGATCTGAAGTTAATGCTGCTGCTAATATGACCTCAGGAATAAAATATTTAACCTACAGAAATAGCTGTCAAATGTTGAATTTATGCACAATGTCTGTTTATCTTTCCCAGCACTAGTTATATGACAGAAGTCAGCTATGTGCTGGACATCTACAAATGAACACATTCATATCTTAACCTTCTTCTGTCCTGTAAGTAGATATGGCTTCTAGCTGGCAAAAATGAAGATATTTGATAAACTATTGAAAGGTGCAGTTCTGTAGATGAGAATCTGTAGGGGTTGTGTTGAGGTCCTAACACATTAGTTTGGTGATTACAAGATTAGGCAGTTTTTTATTAAACCATTTCTTATATACCCAGTAGAACAGAATGCCTTCTGAAGGTTAGGACACAAGTTATCTAACTGAGTCACGGACTTTGTGTAACTAAAATCACGTGTGTGTGCACGCAGTGTAGTAATGCTGAGCTTACTGTGGCCATTCTCACCAAGCACAGCACAGAGGCAGTCACGTTTCTAGAAAAGAAAGAGAAGCGGAGAGGGTTCTGAGGGCAGGCCCCCCTGCTTTGGCTGGTTTGAGGGCGCCTTTGGCATAACCTCTGGAACGAGCCTGTGAGTTAGCAAGGGGTTGGCATCTCAGGCAACAGTCCGTGCGGCCCCATTTTGTCTCTTAACTGGCAGGAGAGTCATTGCCCAGGCTAGGAGCTAAGTGAGCCGCCCCGTGGCTGTTCACCACAGAGGAGGGGAGCGCCCTGCGTTACTGAGGGAGCAAAGCCTGCTGTCGGGGGCTCTCTGCTGCTTTCAGACTACTGGACAAGCAAGTTCAAGACGCCCAAGAGGCCTGAGCAAGAACACGCAGGTGTATATGCAGTTAAGTTGGCACAGATGTTACATTCAATAAATTTGATAGGATACTTGCTTTAAATCCCTGTGTCTGGTAATTCTTCCTTTCTGAAGGAGGTTTAGAGTTGTTTTACTCTTAACATTAGACTCACTCAGGCTTAGGAGAGAGCAGCTTAGCTCATTCTCTCAGCTGTCACTGAGATGGGGGCCCGGTGATGGCTCTGACTGAGGTCAGGAAGGCTGCCTGCTGAGGAAGGGTGAGTGAAGCCGGAAGTGCTTCCTGCCCAGCTTTCTCCTCTAGTGGAAGACAGGCCACTCTGCTTGTTGCTCTGGGAATGGTGTTTTGATAACTTAGATAAAGTTTTAAAAATATTTCTCTCTCTCTCCCTCTCTCTCTCCCTCTCTCTCTCTCTCTCTCCCTGCCCCTGTCTTCCTCTCCCTCTCCCTTTCCCTCTCCTACCCCCCCCCCCGTGCCCACTCTCCCATCAGAGTAGCACCCTGGGGAGGTGTCCAGAATCTCCGGGGGCAAGGATTGTGTGGCTGTGCACCATTGGCCAGGGCAGAGGTGTTAGAAGATACTTCTACATACTCAGGGGCTGTAGGGTGCGGTGGGGTGTGGTGGGTGCGGTGGGGTGGGGTGGCGTGGGCCTTGGGACCATAAAGGTCAAACAAGGAGTGAAGCCTGGTCACTGTCAGAGTGATAAAGTCTTACTAGGGTTGATGCTGAGGGAGCTGCCTTTATAGAGCCAGGGTGGGGGTGGGGAGGGAGGGAGGCAGCCCCTGCCACCCTCCAGTCTGAGGTATTGGGGGTTGAAGCTCTGTCGACCTTTCCTCTGGAATCCTTGGCCATTATGGTCCCACATGGGTATGTTGTGGTGTGTGTGTGTGTCTGTGTGTAGTGTGTCAGTGTGTGCATGTGTGTGTGTGATGTGTGTCAGTGTGTGTATGTGTATGTGTGATGTGTGTCGGGGTGTGTGTGTGACGTGTGTGTGTGTGTGTGTGTGTGTGTGTGTGTGTGTGTGACGTGTGTGTGTGTGTGTGTGTGTGTGTGTGTATAAATACATATGTATGGGTGTCCTTGGAGACCAGAAGAGGTGTTAGATCCCCTGGAGCTGGAGCCGCTGATGTGGGCACTTGGGAACCAAACTCCAGTCCTCTGCAAGAGCGGCAAGTGCTCTTACCTGCTGACCCCTCTCTGGCCCCTGATGGGTCTCCTCTAAGTGACAACATGGTCACAGTGGGCCTGGCCACACCCCCTCAGCCAAGTCGGTATCCAGTTAGATCTCTGCAGCCGCTCTTTTCTGTCTGTTGACACAGGGTCTCGCTGTGCAGCCCTGAGCAGCCTGTAATGACGTCGTGCACCCCCAGAGCCAGCTCTGAAGCTGTTCTTCACCAACCTTGAGGAGCTTAGAAATAGTACATCCCAAACAGAACTGAAAATGTGGGCCCTAAGATCCTGCTTTAGATGTGGAAACAGTATCATCTCAACCTGAGGCCGAGAGAGGAGAGAAGGGAGTAAAGTTATTTAAACACAGCAATGTTCTAGGGCAGGAGAGGTGGCTCCGCAGGTAAAGGTATTTGCCACCAAGCCTGATGACCAGAGTTTAATTCCCTGGTGAAAGAAGAGAACTGACTCCCAAAAGCTGTCTTTAACTTCCACATGCTTGCACAGGCGTGCGCGGATGTGTATACACACACACACACACACACCAAATGTTAAAGGAAATATTCTTTAGATGACAATAGATAGTTTATAGATAAGATAGATACATAGTAGATGAATAAATAGGTAATAAATAGATGATAGATAAATAGATAGTTTATAGATAGATGGTTTTCAGTAGACAGATAATAGAGGATAGACGGATGGAGAAAGATATTCAGATTAAGCTGAACAAGTTACCATGCCTTTGGGAAGCAGTGAGAGCAGAAAGCGTCCATGCTGTGAGCTTGGGACAGCCCAGGGAGAAGCCGGTGGGAGCCAGCCGGGGTTCTTCTATTCCTTACACACACATGTGTCACACACCGGGTCAGGCACCTCCTGCTCATTGTCTCATTTAGCCTTCCTAATTAAAGATTATTATATGGTGAGGAATCTAAGACTCAGAGAAGTTGTGTAGATTGCCTCAGGCCACACAGCTAGTGAGTGGCAGAACCAGAAAAGCCTGAAGTGAGTCCTGGGCTTGGTGCTGTGTTGTGGACACGCTGGTCTCCACTGACAAACTGGTCAGCCCCAGTTAAGGTCTGCTGTTCAGAGGCGGTTACCGTCCGTCTAGAGCAGCCTGGGGCCTGAGCCTCAAAACTCTTCAGTTGTTGGAGCTGGGGCTCTGTTTCTGACCCTCGAGTGACTTCCTCCTTTCATTAGTGTTAAATCCAGATTATTTTAATTAGTACATTTCACAGTCCTGACAATCACCAGGATTATTTACCTGCCTGAGACTACTGAGGAGCAGTTCGCAGCTTCAGGGGTCTCGGGAAGCCGCTCCATAGAGCCCAGCCGTGGCTGCTCTGCACGCAGGGTCCGCAGTGCCTGGTCCTGCGGCTTCCGAGGCCTTCATGGTGTCAGAAGGCCGCTTTGACTCATCCTCTTAAGCACAGGCTTAACCTCTGACCTGGGCTCAATGGGCCAGAGCCCCAGTCCTGGCCGCATCTCTCTGAGTGTGGATAAGTCCCTGTGAGTTTTCCTCCAGTCCTTGGGCTGTCTGCAGAGCTGCTGCTGTAGAACTTGAGGTGAACCCCAGTAGCAACAGTGATGGCCTCTCCACTCACCTGCCCCAGGCCAACTAGTGCTTGGCACACAGCCTTGGCTCCTGACACCCCCATGGCCTCTTCCTCCGGAGCAAGCCCTTTCCTAGCCTTCCCTCAACCTCCTCCCAAAATTCTTGTCTTCTTCCATGGAGCTGTTCTGTCTTACGTCTTTCTGCTCTCCAGAAGTCTCTCCCAGAGTGGTGTGCACTTGTCCCCAGGCAGGGTCCCCAGCCATGGCCTGGATCTCCTTTGTAACTCTGCTTTTCCTGATTCCCAGTGACTTGCCTACTGCCCCCGAATAAGGCGAGTTTTCAGGAGTTTCTGGGAGGCAGTGGCTCTCCAAGGAAGGCTTCCTGGCTTCAGTTCTTTCTTCGTCTTACAGCCTTCCTCCTGCCACCCCAGGGTGCTCCTGTGGCTCCCCGTGCCCACTAGCAAAGGTGAACCCCTCAGCACGCACAGTGAGTGCAGACGGCAGGCCAGCTGCCCTGCCAGCGTGCTCTGCTCACCAGCATGTCAGGCCGTCTACACAGCTCACTGTGTGTGTGTGTGTGTGTGTGTGTGTGTGTGTGCAAGCATGTGCTCCCCTTTGACCCTCACTGATGTCACCAGCGTGTCAGGCTGTCTACACAGCTCACTGTGTGTGTGTGTGCAAGCATGTGTTCCCCTTTGACCCTCACTGATGTCACAGCCAACAGAGTGTCTCTAACTTCGCTCCTTCTCACCCTCTCTCCCTTCCTAGCCAGAGAGCCCTTGGGTGCCTGGTGTCCTGTGCACTTAGTAGTCTGAACAGGGGCGGGGTGATGAGGGCTTTCTCTGTCCCATCTAGCCCTAGTCCGATGTCTTTCTGCTTGATGCCCCGCATGGGACTGGACGCTGCCACCCCAGCTGGACCCTTGTCATCAGAAACCCCTGCTCCTCCTCATTCCCGAGCCGAGGCCTGGCCCTTCTGGCTTCTCTGGCTTCCTTACCACACCCAGCACAGTCCTGCTGGGGCACTGGCTCGCCTCAGGTGTGTCTCGGTATCTCATTAAGGATCTCACGTCATCTCCTGACCTGACCAGCCTCGTCCGCTCTCCCCTCCATCCCTGCTGTTGTCCACATCATCCCAGGGCACCCCGCCTCCACACACTCCTCCGCTCACCCATGCCCGCTTCCCGTGGCTCCTCAGAAGGTCAGCGCCATCTGCACCATGCCGGCCCACCTTCTCCACTGTGCGCCTCCCAACCCCTCGACTTCAGGCCGCATCTGGACCACTTAGAACAGCCCTCTAAGTTCATGGCCGTCAGTGACTGACTCCAGGTGGATTTCGTGCACCTCGGTCTGAGCCTCTGCCTTCATAGCTGCCGTGGGCGGGGCTGCCCACTGAGGCTGCTGGGGGTTTCAGGTAGCTCTGTGAGCAGGAAGTCTCTCTGGCATGGCAGCTTGCCCACCAGGCTTGCCGGCCCCTTGTCTCTGCCTTGTCAGCTGACCAGGAGGTTCTTTAACACAGGAGGAGCTGTCTGCACATCCCTTGTCAGCTTGTCTTTTAAGGATTGCTGTGAAGTAGCTGAGTGTACACAGAGCTGTTTCAGGGACTGTGAAAAGACAGACACATGCCACATTTGTAGCCCAGAGGTGGGCCCTTGCCTAACTATGAGGCCCTGGGTTCCAGAGAAACGCATATGTCTGCACGTGCATGCCTGTACACACACACACACACACACACACACACACACACACAGCATGATGTTGCTCTCAGAATGCCATTAGACTCTAGGTGCTGGGCCACCTTTCTAGCTGTCTTGCTCCCAGGAGAGAGTGAGCTCTGTGTTCCTAACAAGAGGCCCTCTTAGACCTACCGCATGTGTGTTGGCTGAATATTGGCTGAGCTCCCGTGTTCGTGGGTTTCGTTCCCAGGGTGCAGGTCCATTAACTGAGATTGGCAGGGGGCTGCACGAAGCCTTCGTGCAGTGGGGAGTAAGAACACATGAGGCAGGGGTGACACCGCCCGCTGTGCTCAGTTCTGGGCAGGGCAGGCCTTGTGAAAGCGCCTGTTTCCCAGCGAGCTGCTGTGGGAGGAACACTGACTCCTATCTCATGTACCAAAGAGATGCAAAGTATTTTAAGGTTAGACCTGGCAGATGGCACTTGTCCCCAGTCACTGTGGCGGGCAGCTGCCGTGCTCTCGTGTGCTGGGTCCTACCCCACTGAGGTCCTGTGCAGTGGCTCCTTGCATCTGAGTGCCGTCTACTCAGCCAGAGCTCAGTGTCGTCCCCAGCAGCTCCCTAGGAAGTTTTCACATATATTCAGATCACTTCTCAGGAACACGGAAGTGCTCCTGAAGACCTGAGGCCCTCGCGTGGTTTGACTGTAGACAGGGTTGTTATGTCTATTGACTGTTTTCTGAAGGATTCAATATGGAGGAGCACTGCATTGAAATGAAGAGTGCCAGGAGGGGTGAGGCCAGGAGTGGAGAGGGGGGAGACCGGGAGCGGGGAGGGAAAGGCCAGGAGGACCAGGAGTGTGTCACCCTTAAGTCCATAGCGAGCGGGGTTTTGGGGGCGGGCAGCCTGAACTTCAGTAAGATGCTGAGGGGAAAGGAGATTGTGGAAAACAGTGTGGAGTTCAGAGTTAGACAGACCTGACCTCATGGCCCTGTCATGTCATCGAGTAGCTGAGTGACACTGGACAAGCCTCTATGCTTCATCTGTCAAGGCGTCCGTCATTCAGACCTGTCCTGTATCTGTCAAGGTGTTTGTCACTTAGGCCTGTCCTGTCGAGGGGCTGCCGCAGGGATGGCGGTTGAGGAGTGTTCAAATCCCAACAACCCCCAGGCGCCAGCCTCGGGCAGATGCCTGACTCAGACAAATTCGCCTTACTGGAAGTAAGGACTTGTAACCTATGGACGAGGCCCTCTCTTCAGAGCGTCACTGCTGTAGACGGTGGGCCGGCCGCTGTTCCTTGGGCTCTGCATTTTCTTGCCGTTTGTGATGGAGCCCTGGATAGTCAGGCGGCAGTTTGTGCTCACAGTTGGACTGCAGGAATTGTTCTAAACTTGGAGTTTAGATTTATCTTTTGACCTGTTCATACACTTCTTCATCAGACATGCTGAATGGCTGCTGTGTGCTAAGAGTTGTTGCCTGTCCCTGTGTAAACAAAGGACAGAGTCCTGTCTGCTTGTTCGCCTGCTTCCTTGGCCCTGTGACTGCTACTTGTGGTCAGTTCCAAAGGAGAAGGATGCAGAGGGCAGGGTAAGGTAGCTAACGTCAGAGCCTTGCGTGGGACTCTCTTCTGGGAAGGGGGGAGAGCGGCGTTCAGTCACGCCTGCTCCGTAGGGCAGAAGGAGGTAGCTGGGGAGAAGGTCCCAGAAAACAGGTTTAGACTCTGGTAGGCCAGGCAGAGGACACCCATAAGACAGACAGACAAACAAAGTCCGCTGAGTGCAGGGCTTCTTGACCTTGAAGGACTGGTCGCTTCGTGGCCTGCTCTTGCTGAGACACACCCTGTGCTCTGGTACAGTCTTAGGATGACCCGAGAGATGGTGAGCAGCTTGAGCGTAGCTAGAAGCACGACTGATGGTCTAGGAGTGCCGCATTGGTAGGAGGAGGACGGTGAGGACAGGCTGGAGCATGGCAGGATCGGAACAGGCTGGAGCACGGCAGGATCGGAACAGGCTGGAGCACGGCAGGATCGGAACAGGCTGGAGCACGGCAGGGTCGGAACAGGCTGGAGCACGGCAGGGTCGGAACAGGCTGGAGCACGGCAGGATCGGAACAGGCTGGAGCACGGCAGGATCGGAACAGGCTGGAGCAGCACAGGAGCCTTGCTGGGCCGTGTGGCTCCTCGGGCAGTGCTTCCCTCTCGTCATCTGGAGCCTGGGGGTGGCTATGCTTCTGCCACAGACGTCACTGGTGCCAGGTCCCGGGGCCACACCCTTCCCACGACCCCTGCAGCAGGAGCTGAGGCTGGGCTGAGGCTGCGTGTGGCTAGGGCCTCTGTGCTCTGAAGCTCTTGTTCAGCTGCAGCCACAGGCAGCTCCTGGGAGCTGCTCCCTCCCCAGTGTTGGTTCCTCTTCTGGAGAGCCGCTTCTCCTGGCTGGCTCGCTGGCTTCCTGTAGGGTTGGCTTTGTTAGGCATCTGGCGCCTGGCATCCTGCGCCTGGCACACCCAGGTTTTTCCCTTGCAGGCTTCATCGTGCCCGTAGCCGGTGCTCTGCTGCCCCCTTCCTTCCCTCACACACCTCAGAGGACTGGGACAGTCAGTGTCCGTGGTCCTTTGCTTTTCTGACTGGATAAGATGGAGGAACAGTTTGCTCAGGGCCTTGTTTGTTCTAAAGCAAACTCGAAAGCTTTGTCTCACCTCAGTGTGGCCTCTGAATGTTGCCCAGACACCATCTCCAGGTATGGTGGTGCAAGCCAATAGTCCCAGCAGGCCGAGCCAGGAGGCTCTTGAGTCGCAGGAGAGCCTGGGCTATGTAGTGAGACCCTGTGTGGAAGGAAGAACAACCACATCCCAGGCGTGGTCCCAGGCGTGTGTGTGCCTCATCAGGGCTGCTCTGAGGTGGCGTGTCAGTGACACCGACAACACTGACCTGCTCTGCTCTTGTCCCCACAGAATGAAATGTGCCTGGCCACTCAGCAGCTCTCCAGGCAGCTGCTGGCGTATGAGAGACAGGTAAGTGACAGAGGCTGTGCAGGTCAGTGCAGTGCCCAGGAAGCCAAGAGGCCCCTGCAGGAAGGTCCCCCCAGCCTTCCTCGTCTCTTTTCCTGTCTTTGCTAGGAGTTTCTCCTCCTTTCTTTTACCACTGATAAACTGTAGCTGGGATCATCCCGAAGCCTCCTGACGATCCCTCAAACTGAGCAACTCCTCAGAGGGTTCCTGCTCTCCAGGAAGGCCAAGCCTCAGTACCAACCGCCCAGACAGAATCTAGAGATACCATCCCATCCAGACAGTGATGGGCCAGGGCGGGGTGTTGGTATACCTCTCAGACAGACTGCCTCTGCCCTGCCCCTCAGAGAAGAAAGCATGGGGTCTGGGCTTCCAGAGAGATCTTCTTCATTCGTTTAACACCCAGGCTTTTTAACTCTGTTTGTTCTAGAATTTTGCACTGGGCAAAGGCGACGAAGAAGTAATTTCTACACTACATTATTTTTCCAAAGTGGTAGATGAGGTAAGAGGTGGAAATTTTTTCTTTACGAACTTTCTTTTATCCGGTTTGACCCCTGTGTGTTTTAGAATAACTCGGATTTCTGAGGCTCATTCCATAACCGAGGTGGTATCAGTGCTGTGATCGTGATTTGAACAGAAAATAGACCACGAGGACTTCCAAGCATTCAGTTTCCCGCTTTCTTGGCCTTTCTTGGCCTGCCTTGGCGGGCCTTCCTCTATAGCTAGATAGCTTCAAACAATAGGAGTTCATTGTCTTGAGGCTTTGGAAATCAGAAGAGCATCCAGAGTAATCGCAAGGGCACACGCCTGTGGCGTAGATGGAGTCCTGATGGCTTCTGCTTGGTGCTCAGCATCTCCCCCACCCCCACCCAACCCCACCCCCAACCCACCCCACCCCCTCCTGACTGTGACTTAACATGGACCTCCGCCCGTGTTCTCACCTTCTATCTGTCTCCTTTGTTATAACGACCCTGTCACTGAGCTCAGGGCCCACCTCGAAATTCAGGGTCCTTTCCTCTTCCTGGTTACATTTGCCAAGAACCTGATTCCATCAGCTCTCACAGTCTGGCTTCTGGGTGCTGGTGCTCTTTGAGGGGGACCTAGTTCCACCCACTACTAAAGATTTCATATACCTTTTAATGCATTTGTGGGAAGCCATGGTTTTAGGAAATTGCATAAATCTTAGTTGTGAAAATCGTAAGTGGGCTGGGGATGTGGCCCAGTGGTACAATATCTGCTTGGCATGTGCAAGGCCCTGGGTTTCATTTCAGCACTGTTTAAAATGAAAGGCCCTCAGAGCTCCAGTACCTCTGGCACCAAAAGTCCCTTCTGCAGTCCTGGGAACTATAATAAACTCCAGCCTTTAAAGACTTAGCAGTGTGGCTGCCATAGGAAACAAGTAGAGAAAGCAGGAAAGAGCGTGCAGTGGCCAGGCCCTGAGCCACAGTAATTGTGGGTTCTGACGTCGTACAGAACTGTACCAGTCGCAGGCGCTCACCTTACCACCCCTCACTGAGCAGGCTGTCACCTGCACTGTGCAGAGCTTTGTGGGAGGCACTGGAAAGGACTAGTAAACGGGCCATCGGTTCTGAGCGTTTTATTGTCCCATCGAACAGTGAGGAAAAGACGCTGGGACTGTTTCTCTGGCTGTATCTGCAACACCTGCAGAGCCCAAAGGGTCCCTCAGGTTAAGGGTCCAGTGCTCCAAAGCCGCCCTGACTTTCAGGCTCCAGGCCTGGTTAAGCCAATCGAGACACTTCACCACAGACATGCCTAGAGGCATATTTCTACAGTGATTACAACCCTATCAAATGGGTGGTCCTGATTAACTGTCACGCTTGTCACTCTGCTGTGGGGTCTTTCTAAAGTATGTCAGCAGACCAGTGAGATGGTCACAGGGTAAGGGCATGCCACTGTGCCTAGCATGGAGCTCAGCCCCGAAGCCACATGGTAGAGGGAGAGAAGTGACTCTACAGGTACGCTGATGCGTGAATGCGCAGAACACACACACGCACGCTCACGCACATGCGTATGCACACACCACATCACACACACACACACACGCACAATAAAGTGAAAAATATGTTGAACGGTACAGAACCTACTTTAAAATGTAATTACAGAGCAGCAAAATAATGTTTGAGAGGTGTGAAGAATTTTTTATTCACTCAATTTTACGATTATTAATTGTGAGTAAATCACTTGGGAAGGCAGTGAGATGCCTCCCCCAAATCACACGTGTCCATAGGTACAAGAGAGTCACCGAGGGAACGAGGCTGCTTGTCAGAAGAGTGGCTAGGACATCCAGCTCACAGTGGCTGCTCAGTGCCTTCTGGGAGGCGGTGTGGGTCTCCAATGGGCACCAATCCCAGGTAGTGTCAAGGGGTCTGTAGGGTCAGAGTTCACACAAGCCCCCTGACGTTTAAAGCTGCTCCATGTAGGTCAAGGTATGAGAAGAGAATCGCTTCTGAGGTGAGTCCTCTGTCTGCACCAGAATCAGGCGATGAGCCAGCGGCCCTGGAGGAGGAGTGGCCAAGCAGACAGGAGAGGCGCTCACGGCACAGGGAATGGAATGTCTTGGAGTGATCTTTCTCGTGAATCTGAGTTCATTTCTCATCCTCACAGAGGGCACGTCACAATTTCCCGTTAGCATTTTGAAGCTCAGGAGGAGGCAGACCATGCTCTTTACGTGTCCTCGATAAAGCTACATGCGGTTAGACATGATCGCCTGTGCACCTCTCATGTCGTGCTGCTGCTTGCTTAGAAGCTGTCTGAGCCCAGAGTCACCACAGTAGGAGCGCTGGTTGGTGTTCGCTAGCTGTCAAGGAAAACATTAAGTTTCTTACTGGGATCATTCTAGGAAACCCCAGCCCCCAGCTCCAGTGGCCCTTACTGGATGGCTAGCTTCTTGCATTCCTCTCAGAAGACAGTCGCCACCCCTCAAATGGGCTGAGATAGAGACATTAATGGTGTTTGCAGACCTGGCAAAGGGTTGACCTTAGATCTTTCACCCGTGACCCCAAAGGATCAGCCCTGCCTGACCTTGAGTTACTCGCCCCTAGTCACCCACACTAGGGACAGTCCCTTCCACTGGCCATCGTCGGTGCCTAGTCTGTAGATTGTGCTGGCTTGTGGAGAAAGATTGATCTCGCTCCTAGCCATGGTTACATGACTGGTAAGTCATTTGCGGTCTGAATTTAGAGAGTCGTTTGCCTTGGGTCAGATGACGATCGCAGATCACCCCTGGTTCATAGGTCGAGTGAAAGCTCACGGTGTACAGCATGGAAGCCGGCACGGATGCTACCATCCTCTGTGTCCTCCTTGGACCTCCTAGCCCTCTGCTGGCGTGAGGTTGGGCCAACCCTAACCAGTTCCCAGCAGGCTGGTTTTTCTGGTGTGACTATTGACAGTCCTGGTGAGGTGGCAGCCCGCAGTCAGTGCCAGCCAGTGCGGTGTGTGGGCTCTGGGAGGGTGCTGCCTCCTCTGAGAACAGAGAGAGCAAAGATGACTGGGAGCCAGAGACGCCTTTAGCAAGCCTCGCTGGGGCCACAGTCAGATGAGAGCCCGGCCTCTCAGCATGCTTCTGGGCCTGCCTCATCTCACGTGTTAGGGAGTGTATTTGAAGACATCTAGCTGAGCCAGGTAGGCACACAGGAGTGTCTGTGGTGGTCTCCTGGAAGTACAGCCATGTGGGTAATCATGTGGATAGTGTTCTCAACCAAGTCCTTTGTTTTCAGCTCAATGGTCTCCACACAGAGCTGGCCAAGCAGCTGGCAGACACGATGGTTCTCCCTGTCATACAGTTCCGAGAGAAGGATCTCACAGGTAAAGTAGCAGGTCCAGTGCAGTTACCTTCAGAATGTCAATTCTCCTATCGGTGATTCTTACTGCACCCATCCTGTCCACACACGGCTGTTGAGAATGCTTTTAAAGCACTTTCATTCAGCGGTCTTTTCTTGGTTCAGCCGAGGGAGGCCACGGGCAAACAACAGACACGGGGCAGATCATTGCCACACCATGCAGTGTGGCTGCAGAAGGGACGGCCGGGACCGCAGAAGGCACTCCAGAGGCCCGGCCACTCTGTGAGCCAAGGGTCTCGGGCCTCCTGGGTGTGGGTGGTCTGAGCTGGAGCCTGAGTCCACTGCACACATATGCAGGTGGATAGGGATGCCAGGGTGGAGGCCGCTGCTCTTGAGAAGCGTGGACACTGAGGACTGTGGGGTGGAGGCTTGGACAGGAAGGATGGGCAGTGCCAGGCGCTCCCTGTGGAGGCTGAGGGCAGGGCAGACAGGAGCACTCCTGAGGTGCGCCCATGAACACAGCCCGTGACGCTCACGCGAGTGAGGAAGTCTAAGTGGCACCCTGTACCCTCCCTCTTGAGTAGCCTTCCCAGTGGATTTTAGTTCTTAAACTGAAGTAGAACCGTACCATAATTTTAGAAGTATTTGAAATCAAAGTAGTCCAAACAAAGAGCAAGAATTCATTATTCTGGAGAAAAATTGGTAATAGAAAAGTGAACCAAAATACTCTAATTTTGGTGACTGAATTTCATTTGTTACTTAGACAGTAAAGAATTGTGTGTGGTTATTGAAACATTAGAGGAGAGTAGCATGACCCCTATGCACAGACATGAGAATGTGTGAAGCATTCCATAGTAAAAAAGAAAAACATACAAAGAATTGTATTTGAGTGCTGGGCGGTGGTGGTGCATGCATGTAATCCCAGTGCTTGCGAGGCAGAGGCAGGCGGATTTCTGAGTACGAGGCCAGCCTGGTCTACAGAGTGAGTTCCAGGACAGCCAGGGCTACATAGAGAAACCCTGTCTCAAAAAAAACCCCAAAACAACAACAACAACAACAAAAAACAACAACAAAAAAAATTGTATTTGAGAAAACTGACTAAAAGCAAGCAAAACCAAAATGTGCAAGTACAGCCTTAATTTAAAATACACACACACACACACACACACACACACACACACGCACACACACGAAACATTGGACTGAAGAAATGGCTCCGAGGTTAAGAGCACTGGCTGCTTTTGTGAAAGACCTAGGTTGGCTCCCAGGACCCAAATGGTGGCCTAAACTGTCTATAACTCTAGTTCCAGGAGACCCAGCACTGCTTTCTGGCCTCCATGGGCACCAGACATGCACATGGTTCACAGACATACATGCAGGCAAAACACCCATGTTCATAAGAGAGAATAAGCTTAATTTAAAATATATGTGATCACACATTCTCTTCTAGGTAGGGAAGCTGTAGTAACTGTAAGGGCAAATACTAAAAATGGAATTCCCACCCGCTGCCCTGTGTCACCTGAGGCTGTGACAGCGAATGCACTGCTTTAAGCCCCGCCCAGTGCCCCTTTGACAACCCTAACACTTCATCATTAAAAAGTACAAAGTAATGAACTGGTTTGATGGTGCCCCGGCCATCCCAGTGCCTGAGGGACACAGTCAGCAGGGTCAAGCCCTCGCGGTCATCTTCAGCTACAGTCAACCCAGGTTACACGAGACCTTGCCTCAAAAAAGTTAAAAGGGAAAAAGAAGGAATGTATCTGCCAGACTGTAGGTCTGCCCCTTGTGTGCCTGGGAGCGGAGGGGGCGGGGTGCACAGCATAGACTGAGCATGTCCAGCAGAGTGGGCGGGGTGCACAGCGTAGACTGAGCATGTCCAGCAGAAGGGGTGGGGTGCACAGCGTAGACTGAGCATGCCCAGCAGAGGGGGCGGGGTGCACAGCGTAGACTGAGCATGCCCAGCAACCCTTGTGCAGGTGGCCCTCCTTACCAACTTCTGAGGTCTAGAATTTTGAGTTTGCAGTTGCTTAGAATGGCCATTCTTTTGCAAAGGAGAATAAAAATGTTCGATTAGTAGTAAAAGCAAACATTTCTTCTCTATGAAAACCTAATCAGATCACCCTGTTCTCATGACGCAAAGACAGAAACTTGAAGCATTTGACCCCAGCCAGATGTGAATCCAGTCCCAGTCTGATTACATAGTGCCTTAGCATACATTTTACTGCCTTTTAATTTTAAATCAATTTGATTTTTCTATATGTATGCTTTTCCTGATTGTATATATGTGTGCCTGGTGTCTCCAGAGGTCAGCAAAGGGCATCGGATGTCCTGGGACCGGAGGTACAGATACTTGTGACACCCCCGTGCAGGTGCTAGCTAGCAACTAAGCCTGCGCCCTCTACAAGAGCCACCGAGCTGTCTCTCCAGCCCCTTAAATGTGTAGCTTAAGCTGGCCTTGAACTCATGATCCTCCTGCCTCCACCTCATATCATCCCAGCATCCACCACAACCAGCTACACGGCCTCTCATTCATCTGGGCCCAGCGGACGTGGACCTGAGGAAGCATATGCGCTAGCAAGACAGCGCTGCTCTAATGGGAATAGATGTAGAGACCAGAAAGGCGGGAGGACAGGGTGGAGAGCGGCCCTCGGGAAGGGAAAGTGAGACCAGCATTGAGGTTGTAAAGTGCCCTGTCTGCCACACTGATGTGGACTGTATCAGGAAGGTGGGAACTGCTCTGCGTTCTTCTGTGTGTCCTCTCAGGCTATCATTCTCTTGGCGACCTTTCTGTCAGTGTGGTTTGAGGATGAGGGTACAGTGCGATGCGGTGCAGCCATGGTTATTGGCGTCGGCTCGTGGCTGTGCAGTGTACCAGTTCGTGTCTTTTTTCACTGGAACCAGCACCATGTCCACTGGTCTACAGTAGGGGTGACAGGAAACTGCGCTCCTGTGTGGTCCCACGTAGTGCAAGGGAAGATGGCCTAAGACGCTTGGGGACTTCAGCTTATAGGCCAGGTCACCAGGACAAGTACCTGACTGTCCTGTCCACCCGTCCCCAGGAGTCCGTCTCCGTACAGACCACTGGGTGTGAAGTGTGACCATCGCCACCAGGCCAGGGTCTGTGGACAGAGCGTGTGCCCTGGTCCCCTCAGTGAAGCCCTGGTCTCACCGGGCTCCAGCTCCTCCGCTCTGACATCTTTTCTTTTCCCTTGTTCAGAAGTCAGCACTTTGAAGGATCTCTTTGGACTCGCGAGCAACGGTAGGCATCTCTCCATTTTTGGTGTGTGGGCTTCGGCTGCGCATGAGTTTGGTGGGGCAGGGCACACAACCCATGTTCTTGCCTCTCGACCCTTCCTGGTGCTCAGATGTCTTCTATTTTTAGAGCATGACCTGTCAATGGCAAAATACAGCAGGCTCCCTAAGAAGAAGGAGAACGAGAGGGTGAGTGTTCCTCCGCCACCCCGTGGGCCTCAGCACCTTGTGTGACTTCGGTGCACTGGTGCCATCGCTGCCGTGTGATGGAGCCCGCCCCTTTCCTGAGTCTGCACCTTCACAGTTTTCTGCACCTCATGTGTGTACCTCGTCACACTGGTTCCGAGTCCCAGTGAATTCTCATCTGTGTCGTGCCCTGTCGGGTTGTGACTCCTGTTCTGCTCGGACACTCGAGCTCCTGTCAGTCCCCACTTCCTAGGCGTTTTGTTACCCAGGCAACTGAATCTGCCTTCAAGCATACGCTTCTTCCATTCATGATTTCCTGGAGCTGAATTATTTCCTGGGACTGTAGACGTGTGCGTGAACCAAAGTGGGTGTGACTTTGGTACTTGTCGCTGAACCATTTTCCCAAAGAGCATCACTGGGCACTGCCACTTGGAGGGGATTGGCTTTGCCTCATACAGTCTCCGGGACTGAGGTGCTGTCACCTTGGCGATTCATTGAGATTCCTTTTTAAGCTAAGGCAGAGCCTTATCTCTGTGCCATTATACTAGTCATGAAAATGTTTATGAGGAACAACCAACTATGTCTGAAGGTTTGTGCTCTGGCAAAATTCCCAGACCCCGTGAGCAACGTGGAGTTTCCCTTTCCCTCTCCTCAGGTGAAGACA
This sequence comes from Apodemus sylvaticus, assembly GCF_947179515.1. Lineage (NCBI taxonomy): Eukaryota > Metazoa > Chordata > Mammalia > Rodentia > Muridae > Apodemus > Apodemus sylvaticus. The sequence continues at coordinate 49,607,486 of NC_067491.1, read as the reverse complement.
GAAGTTGTGAAAGAGGTGGCGGCTGCCCGCCGGAAACAGCACCTCTCATCCCTTCAGTACTACTGTGCGCTCAACGCTCTGCAGTACCGCAAACGGGCCGCCATGATGGAGCCCCTGATAGGCTTCGCCCACGGACAGGTAGGGGAGCCCCTTCCCACGAGAGGAAACCCCAAAGCAGCCATCAGGAGAAAGCATCGTCATGGCAACAGATGCACAATACCCTGGGAACGTTCCTAGGGCTCAGCTCCCACCAGAGCTTCCAGCTGGGCACGGCCTCTCAGGCCGTGTGTTCAGGAAGCTGTGGCCACATCCCAAGCCTCCCTCAGGGAAGAGCCTGCTGCCTGCCTGCTGCCTGCCTGCTGCCTGCCTGCCTTCCAAGGAAGCGAGGCCGAGGCCGGGTCTGCTTTCTGCCCAGGCGGCATGGCTGGTGCAGAGCCCAGCGGGAACACATGGCCTTCCCCGCCACACCCAGGCTCACCCAGCCAGGCTGGAGAGCTAGCGTGGAGCCGGTGCGCATGCTCCTTTCCTACTCTGCACGCAGGCTCCCCTGCCTGGCTCATTCCCAGGCTCATGCCCCTGCAGTTACGGCACGCGTGCCCCTCCGCGGACACAGGAAATTGTACCTGTGCTTCCTGAAGTCTTGGGGGGAATTTCCTCAGCTTCTTCCCTCCCAGCTAGTGATCCACTGATACTTGTCTTAGAGATGCTCGTTTAAGGACGTTGGCCTGACTGCCGTGCACAAGCGAGCGGCAGGGGCCAGTGTGAGCTTTCCTGCTTCTCCCTCTGTGACTCTCAGCCCTGAGGTTGTCCAGGACAAGTGCACCCAGATTCTTAGGTCAGTTGACAATTTGTGAACTGAAAATGACGTGAAGAGACAAAATGTTTCTAAGACCGGTTACCAATTTAACACACATGACCGTCTCCGGCTTTTAAATTACATATATTTCAAAAGAAATACCTCATCAGCTTCACTGAGGCAAAGAGTGGGGGGTGTCTGGGCATCTTTAAGCAGCCAGACACAACTGTTGCTCCATGTCGAATGTGGAGTTCACTGACGTCAGCTTATACCTGCAGAGGTATTAATTTAAATAGGGCAGTCTAGCCTCTCTGTCATCTGAATAAAGATGGGTAATCCAAAACTAAGCACTGTCCTGTTGGGGCCTTTAGCCCCGGGCAGAGCCACCCAGCTCCCACACAGTGGGCACCATGCTGACTCTCTGGCCCAGCCACGTTAGAGAACGGCGCTTTGCCCTCTCTGATTACGTCCCGTTTGCCCTCCCTGGCCTGGCAGCCCTCGCTTGGCTGGGGGACAGTTTCACAGGACCCAAGGGACATGGCCAGCAGGTTCCGTGTTTCTCCCAGCCGAGGACTACAGTTGCTCTCCCAGCCAGACTTTTTAAATGATTGTAGATTGGCTACAGGAGGGAAGAGGTGTCACACACGCAGCCCCGGCCTGGGAAGACAGGGCTGTACCATCAGGTGCTTGTGGCAGAAGACTGCGGAGGGCCATTTCGAATTTCACCTGGAAACTCCTCATCCAAGACACAGAGCTGAGTTCTCGCAGTTGAGTGTGTGCCGCTGTGAGGTGCTGGGTGACTCAGAAGCCTGAGTTCCTCCTCAGCCGTCAGGTGTCGGTGTCTGTGGGCACGGCCTGTGTTAGCTGACGGTGTGTGAGCACTGCACCGCTGTTGGAGGGGCTTTGGTAGACTGCCCAGGCTTTGTCACCTACTTAGGGATGTGGGTTGCACCTGCTGTTGCTTCTCTGGTCCTCAGAAGACAAGCTTAAATTTGATTTCAGTTCCATAGCCTCAGGATGGAGGTTTTCTCGGTTGTATGGGTTTTCCAAAATCACACAGTGTGTATGTGGAGAGGGGAGCGTGCACATCCCTGGGCATGCGTGTGGAAGTAAGAGGACAGCTTCAGGAATCAGTCCCTTCTATCACATAAGTCCTGCAGACTTGGGGACAGGTGCTCTGAGCCATCTCAACAGCCCTGTGTAATCCTGGAGCATATAAAGTGACCTCTCGTGTGGTATGGACAGGGTAAGCGCTAGGCAGTGGGCCGTAAAACCCCTCCATTTCTCCTGTGCTTGGGATTGGGTAGCCCTGGGGACCTCACAGTGACTGGACAGCAAGTCAGAGGCTTAAAGCAATGCTCCAAAGGAGGTCATCAGGAAAGGACAAGAAACCCCAGATGCTGAGCCATTAGAAAGCGGACTTAAAGGATGAAGACTAACTGATGACTATCGTTTGGTATTTGATGTTGCAGGGATTAAATGGATTTACAATGTTAATCCGAATTAGAGGTCAGCGGGCCAGAGCCCCCCACGTGTGTATTACGTGGGCGTGATCCTGCTCACGGGGACCTAAGGGCAGGTGCACAGGCTCCCGGGTGTTCTCCGATTAGAGGAAGAATATCCACGTACACTGCTGATAACACGGCTCAGGCCATGCTCTGCTTCCAGAGGCCAAGGCTGAGGTCTCTCTGTCTGCGGCCCTGCTTCACGGCTGGGAAAGCCTTCACAGGAGGAGGAGGCTGAGCGTTTCAGGCTTGGCAGCTGCAGTCTTGCCGTCTCTCTGCCCATGCCTGGCCTGTCACATGTGTTGGCACCCAGACCTGGGAAGTGAGGATCACCCTGGAGTCCCAGGAAGCAAGTCGTCCTAACTTCAGCCCCAAGTCCCAGCAGCTGCAGTTTGATTCCAGCTTCCTGGGTCTCTTAGGCACCACTCTCCCATGGGCAGAGAAAGCATCCAACCCTGAGCCCTGGGAGCAGACGGGCCTCACCTGTTTTAGCAGCTGCTTGATGTCAGATCCCCTCTAGTGCTGGGGTTGGAAGAGGCTCTTAAAAGTCTTTCGCCCAGTTTCCCGTTTGTCATAGCTCAAGTCACCATCTGTCTGTGTATGCTGTGTAGGGCTCAGGGTGAGGGCAGGCACCTCATGCTGTCTCCGTCACAGTCTGTCCGTGCCCTGCTGGGCCCGAGCATCTGTCCCGTGGCTCGTGTCCACTTAGTGCGAGAGGTGAAAACCGGCTTAGAGCTCCCTGAAGAGAAAGCTCCTGGTGGCAGTTTCAAAGATGACAGTTGCGATTACTGCAACTGTTGGTATGCTCGAAGGTCTGTTTCCTTTCTTTAGTCTGGTGTCTCCTGGAGGATGTGATGGAGATAGGCGATGGACAGATGCTGCCTGATTGCCAGCAGGTGGAGCTGGCGACCCAAACTTGTCCCCACAAGATCTTGTAGTGAGGGAACTGGCCAGTTACCTTCTTGGCTGATGTTCAGAGTACTCCAATTGTATCTTTCAGATTAACTTTTTCAAGAGAGGAGCAGAGATGTTCTCCAAAAGTATGGACGGTTTCTTATCATCCGTCACGGACATGGTTCAGAGGTAATGCTGCTCTCAGGCGAGGCCTGGGCGCCTGTCTCCTTCTGCCTTCAGGGGTCCCCATCACCTTCTAGCAGGCCAGGCGCTCCTGGTGTCAGAATCGATCACCTGTGAGGTAGAGATCAGCTCTCCTCTAGGATTATGGGATCAGCAACCGGAAGTGCGTTGACCTTTCAGGAAGTTCCAGCTGTCATACCAGCTTACCTAGCCTTTGCGTTTACTTCAGTGAGCTGTGGTGCACACTTCAAACCCCGTCACTTTCCTCAGATGGTCTTACCTGTGCTTGGTAAGGCTACCCTGGCTCCCGGCCCCTGCCTCTGCCCCCTTCCCAGCCCCTATGACAAGAGCTCTAAGGGGCTGTGGACTGTATCCGCAGACTAGTTTCTCTAGAGCATGGATGTGACACTCTGGATGTCTGTCCAGTCTGATGTGTGGGTGGGGTTTGGGGAGGGGGTGCTATAGTTTAAGAGATACAGAATGAGGGAGGGGGAGACAGGAAGGCCAGAGTTCAAGGCAGACCCTTCCAGAACCTCTTACCTGCCCCCAAAGAGAGAAATACGCAGAGTGGGAATAATGAATGAGGACTCTTCACGTGGGGATGGGAAGGTTTTCCTGATGCTGTTACAGTCCAGATAGCTACAGAGGGCCAGGAGGAATTTAGTCAGGCGCAAGTCCATCAGAGGTTCTGAACATGAAGGGTAAATCCTGAAGAAGCAGGACCAAGCCCCGAGCTTGCCTAGTGAGCGGTAGCAGGGAGGAGCCCACGTCAGACTTGCAAACATTTGTGAAATCCGCGTCTGGTTAGTCCAGGGGAGTGCTAGAGGAAAGGCCAGAGCCTGCCCTTCAGTAAGAGGGCCGTCCTCACTCAGCTCTGAAGTATGAAGTTTCTCTGCTGTTTTGTTCTTCAGGCTGGGCCTCATTTTGTAGCCCTGGCTGGCCTGGAACTCACCATATAGAGCAGGTGGCCTCAAACTCAGAAAGAGCTGCCTGCCTCTGGCCTGCCTCTGTCCTGAGTGCTGGGGTTAAAGGTGTGCATCACTGTGCCTGGCACTAGTGTTTGAATTCCTTGCCTGCGAGCAAACGCCCGCATTGTTCTCCAGGCGTGAGGATCTTCTGCTGCCATGTCCCAGACCGGACGCAGGTGCAGCCCACCCCAGGAGGCTCAGACACTGTCCTGTGCTGCACTACAGCTTTGCCTTCCTGCAGGGGACACGAGCCCAGGTGCTCACGTGTTCTTGGAACTCAGCTGAGGGCCAGCCAGCCAGCACAGTTACAGCCGCCCTGAAGAGCTGGTCTCATTATAGTCCTTCACCCCATGGTGATATACTTCTGTGTGCATGTTAGAAAAATACTTTAAAAAAAAATCCAGCCAGCTTTGAAGAGTTGCAGTTGAAACAGTTATTTTTCTACTATGCTCTTTGGGGTCTTGGGAACTTCTGGTTGGTGTAGGATTTTGAGACTTGGGAGAGCAAAAGTGAGCGTGTCTCTGAGGACACACCCCTTACAATCTGAAGAACCACCATGGGTCTGCCCACTGACTGCCCCCACCCCGGGATCCTGCACCTGCTTGGCCTCCCACTCCAGTCTCCATCTTGCCTGGGCGTGGCGGTGCACAAGTTAATCCCAGCACTTGGGAAGCAAACTCAGACAAACTCCGTGAGTCTGAGGTCAGCATGCTCTACATGGTGAGGTCTCACACACACACACACACACACACACACACTCGCACCCGTACCCTTCCTTACCTTGGCAGTGAGTAGCAGGTTAGGCCAGTGAGGTTGCACCGATAGTGCCAGTTGCACCGATAGTGCCAGTTGCACCGTGCCAGCAGGGGAGTGCCTGGTCCACTGAGATGTCAGGAGAGCTGAGCTCTCACCCAGGCGGACTGAGCTGGGTGGAGTGTCCGAGCTTAGAGAAGGGGAAACCCTGAGCTCTGGCCTGGAGAAACCGTCCCTGCAACTGTGTGGCACATCTGTCTAGCTCCTGACCTCAATGGCTCTGTAACTTCATGTCAAATGGGTCTCCTTATCTCTAGTGCGCATTCTCAATGTGTGGGCCATCTGGGGATTTCTGTCCTAGACTCTACACCTACGTCGGTCACCAGTACTGAGAGTCTGGTGAGGTAAAAAGAAAAGCTCCCGTTTGACGCAGAAGTTGCAAGTTCACACATCAGCATCCATGCATGTGAAGGCAGGGCTGTCCCACCAGAGCCTGGTCATTGGTTCCCTTCCTCTCTGTGAGCAGTCCTTGACCAGTGAGCCCGTGCCATCTCAGGACATATAATGACTGTCTCAGCACAAGCCTTGACTTATTCCCGTACCTTGGTATTTCCTGGTCATGCCTATCTCTCACAGCCTCCTCAAAGCCTGAGCTAGGCAGTATTGTTCTGTCCCTCTCCTCGGGGAATAGAGGGACTTTGATAAGCTACCTGGACCTGGGCCCTGAGGTTGGGCTCAGAGTAGTTCCTAAGATCTGCATCCACAGAGCTGAATGTGGTACCCGTGAACCGGCGTGGTTCTAGAATGGTAGGTTCTCGTCACTTCTGGGAAGGCAGCTTTCTGGGCATTAGTAAAGAGGGTAAAGAGCTGTGGCTGCATGGGACACTGGTGGCTCTGTGTGTAAGGCAGGCTCTGTGTGTTAGGTGGGCCAGGCAGGCCCTGACACCTGTGGCTTAGGAGTAGCGAGTTGGCCCGTGGAGAGTAGCTGACCTTAAACCTTCTGTCTTAAGCATCCAGGTGGAACTAGAAGCTGAGGCAGATAAGATGCGGCTGTCTCAGCAGGAGTTGCTGTCAGTCAGTGAATCTGTTTACACTCCGGACATTGATGTGGCCACTGCACAGATCAACAGGAACCTCACGCAGAAGACCGGTTACCTCAACCTCAGAACGTGAGGATGCCGTACACCCTTCGCTGAGCTCAGCTTCCCCCGGAAGTAGCCCAGAACCCTTTCCCATGTGGCCAGGAAGGCCTGTGTGGAGTAGTGGTCAGCAAAGAATGAACTCCCATGCCTGCTTGGCTTGGGAAGCTTCCGGGGCCCAAGTTCCAAGCTGCACTGAGGCGCGGCTGAGAAACCAAACCCTAAGAACCTGGGGTCAGTGGCCTGGACGCCACGTGGTGCAGGCCACCCTTGTTTAGGTGTCATGGTCATATAAATGTTGTCACCCCAACTGAGTTACAGTCCTGGCCCCTGCTGGCTGGCAGGTAAGAGCAGTGCCACAGAGCCAGGGTCAGTTAAGTCCCTCCAGAGTGGGTTCTACCTGTCGTGGCCTTGTCTTTAAATGTCCATCTAGAATAAAAGACTGTCAGGTTTAACTGCTTTAAGACCCCAGGAGGCTGTGGGCATCGCGTGTGGAGAGCATTGGCATTGGTGGCTGACCTAGCTGGGATGGAGATGGCCTCTTTCTGTGGCACCTACCTGGTTGTGTTGACAAGGTTCTAGTGTGTAGGGGCCCCTTCAGGATTAACAGTTGCCATTAAAAAAATTATTGGAAGCTGGGCAGTGGTGGCGCACGCCTGTAATCCCAGCACTCTGGGAGGCAGAGGCAGGCGGATTTCTGAGTTCGAGGCCAGCCTGGTCTACAGAGTGAGTTCCAGGATAACCAGGGCTATGCAGAGAAACCCTGTCTCCAAAAAACCAAATCCAAAAAACCAAAAAAAAGAAAAAAAAATTATTGGAGCAAGACACATGTAGTTGCTGCTTAGTGAATGTTAAACCAAATGTTTCCACCATTGGGCTTTCCTGACGTAACGGCGAGCTCTTTCCTGCATGTGGTAGCTGTCCTAGGCTTATCAGTGTGAGACTGTCCCTGTTAGTTCTATAGGAACCTCATGTGCCACAAAAATCTGATGCTTTTGCCAAGAAGCTGTATTTTCCTCTTATACAGCCCAGCAAATGAGAAGGCCGTCCAGTTAGAGACGGACTGGGGGGGGGGGAGGCTGGGAGGGGGAGGCTGGGGGGGGCGGAGGAAGAGTGGCCCTGGTGACTGGCAGAAACAGTGTAGCTCAGTTCTACTTCCCAGAGAAATGATACTGGTTTTCAGGACCTAATTGTGAAGGACAGATTCTAGTTAAGGCTGGTGGGTTTGTTTGGCCACCCTTGGGGGTCCCGGGTGAGCATCCATGCCTGCAGGGCTGAGAGTGATGCTGTCCTTCCTCATGGAGCAGAACCTAGTCTCCCCCATGACTCAGACAGAATGTACTCACAAAGTGAGTTTTAAAGTTTTCTTTTAATACAAAGGTATTTCTAAAATGCCAGTTCCTAAGAACAGGCAGATGGTATGGGGTTGGTGTCCCCATGCCCTAGTGCTAATGGGCCTTTATACACAATTCCCACAGCAAGACGGGACTCGTCACCACCACATGGGAGAGGCTGTACTTCTTCACCCAAGGCGGGAACCTCATGTGCCAGCCCAGGGGCGCTGTGGCTGGAGGCTTGATTCAGGACCTGGACAACTGCTCTGTGATGGCGGTGGATTGTGAAGATCGACGCTACTGCTTCCAGATCTCCATGCCCAATGGCAAACCGTATGCCTCCTCCTAGCTTCTTGGGAGAACAGTGTAGGATGTGCCCTTACCGCAGGCTGCTAGTTCTAGTTCCCATGTGCCAGTCCTCCACAGGAGAGGCCTCATTCCAGGCCTCGCTTTCCAGAGAATGGCTTTCTGTTCTCTGTGAACACACAGGAGACCGTTGGTCCAGCTCACCTTACTCAGGAGCCCCAGTGACGAGCCAGCTGAGGCTCGGGAGGAGATCTGTGTCTGTCCAGCAAATGTAGAAGCGCATGCTTGCCGGCAGAGATGGAAGAGAAACGCTGTGGCTCCTGTTTCTGAGGGGCAGACTAAGGAGTAGGCAGGCGGCTGTCCAGGGCGCCCTTTTATACCAGAGAGAGAAGTATGAGCAGCACACTCTGCTACAGAAGTGCCATTTAATCGTGAGATCCCCACCCCACCCCAAAGAGGCCAGGCCTCAAAATGTGGTGGCCTAGGGTTACCCCAGCAGATTCCACGCTGATAGCTCCCCTCCTGTGTGCAACAGTGGCTTAAGTTTGTGTTCAGAGTTCCTAAGCCAAGGAAATACCGCAGGGTGGTGGTGACACGGTGGGAACCCATGGGCCATCCCTTCCCTTAGTAGAGCGGTTGGTTGGACACTGTCCTTCCCCTAACAGTGGTCAGTGGCTCACAACTAAGATGCCCAGGTTCTAGTGGCCCCATAGGTTCCTGAGCATCCCTGGGCCTGGGTCTCCTCAGATGAAAAATAGCAATGGTGTTTGTGTTCCTTCTGCCACAGTTATAAGGAACAGGTAGGAGCAGAGTCCTCGAAAGAGCTACGGCCATTTGTGAAGGTGGATGCCTTCAGCTTATGACTCTTGGTTCTCAGATACAAAGTTGTATCTTTGAGAAGGGCGAATACTGCCCTGTCACCGTCTAAGACTATTGAGACAGTCCGCACTACGACTGTAGGCTAGATGGTCCCTGTCCAGCCTTCTCATGCAGAGGCGGAAGCTGAGGAAGATGGTGGGGTGTGCTGGTGGAAAAGCCAGCCTGCGACCCCATTTCCCTTCCCTCCCAAAGTGCTGCTTTCCTGATGGCAAGTTGCTGTAATGCAGGTTCCTCGGGTCCTGACCTGGGAAGCACTCCACCTCCACGATGGCCTTCCCTCGTCCAAGGACTCTGCTTCTACAGGTGCTCTGTTCCTTATATCTTGTCTGTTTCAGGGGAATAATTCTCCAAGCAGAGAGCAGGAAGGAATATGAAGAGGTAAAGCTTTGTCTGTCTCATGTCTGTGTATCTGTCCGTGTGCGTGTGTGTGTGTGTGTGTGTGTGTGTGTGTGTGTGTGTTTGTGTGTGTGTGTGTGTGTGTGTGTGTGTGTGTGTGTGTGTCTAACTGGGACTCAGTATTCTTTCTAATGTCCTCTACAGTGGATATGTGCAATAAACAACATCTCCAGGCAGATCTACCTGACGGACAACCCAGAGGTAATTAGCAACCGCCTGACCGCCCCCCGCCAGGGAGGTGTCCCTTCCTGGACTGAGCATGTCTCCTGCGGCTCTGTTTAGGCAGTAGCCATCAAGTTGAATCAGACAGCTCTTCAGGCGGTGACTCCAATTACAAGCTTTGGGAAAAAACAAGAAAGCTCCTCCTCCAGGTAAGTACGGAGGAGGGAGTTGGCCTCTGTAGAGCCACACTATATTAGAAATTTGAAATGAGTTGTTCTAGTTCTCACAACCCTCCACAGATTCCATTGCACCCTGTACAACAGAAGCAGTAGTTATGGCCGGGACAGTTTGTTATGTGCCCACACTCAGCACAGAGAGAGGTGGAGTCAGGATTCAGACTTGATTGCCCAGGTCCACAGCCACACATCACGGGCCTCCTGCACCGTGTTAGCATCATGGTTCTGTAGCCGTGTCACCCTCTGTGTGTCCATGGTCTGGGCTGAGCCTTCTCTGTGCATGCATAGGCATCTAAGTTTCTACTTACATTACTACAATTCTGTAATTCTTATAATAAGTCTTACAGCCGTGTATTAGTTTTGAGTATCTGGGGTTTCTGTTTGCTGTTTTGTTGGAGTGGGGTTATGGGGAGTCTCATTAGATCACCTGGGTTGGCCTCAGATGCCCTGCAGCCCTCCTTCCCTCAGGCTTGCAAGTGCTGGTGTTACAAGTTATCTTCTCCCACACCTGGTTTCCCTGTTTTCGTTTAACTGAACATTTCCATGCACACAGCTTTTCCTCTGAATACTGCTTAAGGATGTATTCTAGAGCTCCTACATTTTATCTCAGAGGGAGTTTTCAAGTGGCTAGTTAGGTAGTAGAGGTTTGTCTTTTTGTTGTGTTAATGGCATCAAGGGACATATTAAAATCAAGACTATTTGTGTCTTTTAGTGACATGGTAGAACTCCATCAGATGTTCTACAAATACTTAATGGCCTAGAAGGAAGTCCTTAGGAAACTCTAATTGTGTAGCTTCTTGGGGTTTAGGCACTTGGCACTGGGTCTGTGAGAAAGGATGGTCGTGAAGGCCACCAGATAGATGAGTCATTGTCAAAGCCTTGGTAATTCCTGCTCAGGGGTTACCAGCGGGGGGTCTACTCAGTCCCTCCAGGGCTGAAGGGTCAAGAAAGAGGCAGCTCTGCAGAGAAGCCTGTCAAGGAGCCACTGCAGTCCCCGTCAGTTCCGACATGGTTAAGAAACCAGAAAATGTTGATGTAAAAATACCAAGTGAAAAAGATTCTAAAGGGCTTTTGTGGTCCAGACTGTGAAAGGAATGGAAATGTTGTGGCATTACGAGCCCTTCCAAGGAGTTTGCACTGTACCTTAAAAAGGATTTTTAAAGGGTAAACTTAAATGTCAGCATTCTATCCTCGAGAGAGGGAGCAGGACAGTGTAGGACAGGCACACACTGCCTTTACTGGCGCTGTCTCTAGGCACAGTGTAGTGCTCAGGACTTACTGAAGAGTATCAGAGAATTCAGAGAAGGGACAGAGGAGCGGCTGGCACAGTGGTGTAACCTGAGCTGGTGCAAGGAGAGTTGACTGAGCTGGAATGGAGCTTAGAGAACAAGGAACGCGTGGCCCGTTTGGTGTCTAGTGAGTGGAAAGGGCATTTTCAGAAAATTACAACCAGGTTACAGTGAAGTGTCAGGTCCAGATGTTCCGTTCTTCAGCTAACGTCTTCAGTACCTACTATGTGCAGTGTGAGCTGACTGTAGAGATGGGTAAAAATCCATCTCTAAGGGAGAAATTAGTATGTGAGTCCTACCATGCTGCCCAGAATGGTGAGAGCCACAGAGGGCCTGACTGTAGCAGGAAGAAGTGGACGGTTCCAGGCAAGGGCGTGCAGCTGAGGAAGGCTCATTTGGAGGATGGGCTGAGATCGGTTGGAGGCACCTTTGTATTTCCATATGTAAAGTCACTGCACCATTAAACAAGTGGCGAAATTTGATCAATTTTTTTTCTTTTTTTATATTTTAGTCAAAACATAAAAAATTCAGACACAGGAAATGACAAGGTTGTTCCCAAAGCAACAGCCAGCATTCCTGAAACAGAGGAACTGATTGCACCTGGGACACCCATTCAGTTTGATATTGTACTTCCGGCAACAGAATTTCTTGACCAGAACAGGGGTGGCAGGTAATACCTGAGGGGGCTGTCTTGGGAAAATGAAAGCCAGTTTGTCTGTCTTTCCTACTGTGATGCCCTCCTGATGAGAGCTCAGGTGTCAGCCTCTTGTCAGCTGCCGCTGTCAGGGCTGCTGACCTCTCTCTGGCTGTTCCCCTAGGCGCACCAACCCTTTTGGTGAAACGGAGGATGACTCATTCCCTGAAGCAGAAGGTAAGTGCCCAGTCTCGCGATCTCTGGCCTGTACAAATGAAGAGGGTCCTGAAGGTGAGAAGTCATATACCAAAGCTAAGATAGAGCGTAAGAATTCAGATTTGACCCTCCAGCGGGTTCTGTGAAAGCTCGGACATTTAAAGGGAAGGCTTTCTTAGCTTTAGCCAGACCAAGTTCCTGCCTAGAAATACTAGCAAATCTAATTTGTTATTATATTCCTATAGAGCAGATTTTTCAAAGAGGAAAAAATGGTCATAATTAAACTGGAATCTTGGTAGCTGAAGTGATAGAAGACATCTATAATCCCATCATTAGGAGGCTGAGACAGAAGGATCACTGAATTCAAGACCTTAGCAGATCTGAGCCAGGACAGTTTCAGTAATTTGAAGCACTTGCAAGATCTCTAATATGGCTTCTTGAAGGGAATCTCACACTGTCTCCAGGATGAAACTCTTTCTAAGGACTCCCCTCAAGTTTACTAATACTAAAGAATTTACAGAGGGAGCCAGGCGATGTCTCGGAGTCCTTTGCTGCTCAGAGAGGGCCTGAGTTGCTTTCAATTCCCATCACCCACATGGCAGCTCACAACCATTTGTAATCCCAGCACCAGAGGATCCACCGCCCCCTGCTGGCCTCTACATGCACCATGTATGCAAGGTGCACATGCACATAGAAAATTATTTTAAATCTGTATGAACATTGCTAGAGAAAAGACTCAGCAGTTAAAAGCATTTAGTGTTCTTGCAGAGGACGGCAAGTTGGGTCTGGTTACCAGTACCTGTATAGCTGCTTATAACGGCCTTAGCTCCAGTTCAGAGATCTGACACTATTTGGCTTCCACAGGAACACATGTTGTGCATACATATACATGTAAGAAAAACCTTATACACATAAAAACAAACCTTTAAAAAAGATTTAGCTAAACTAAGTTTTTGTTTTATTAACATCCTGTGCTTTAGAAGTGACTCTGGATAGCGCCTTGTACCTCGATGACTTTGTACTGCCCGCACAGAAGTATCTCAGATTCAGCTGCGATGGCCCATGCCTAGCTGAAGTGATAGAAGACATCCATAATCCCATCATTAGAGAGGCTGAGACAGAAGGATCACTGAATTCAAGACTTAATTTCAGTAATTTGAAGCACTTGCAAGATAATTCCAGAACTGGAAAGACCGAGACAGAAGTCACTGAGTTCGAGACCAGCCTAGTCTATGTGGCAGGATCCTGCCTCAAATACAATTATTTATGTAAAACTAACTCCAGACCTGGGAATGGTAGCACACACCTTTAATCCCAGCATTCAGGAGGCAGAGGCAGGCAGATCTCTTGAGTTCATAGCCAAGTCCAGGATAGCCAGGGCCACACAGAGAAACCTGTCTTGAAAGAAAAGAAAAAGACTGACTCCATGTGTAGCATGTTTTTAGCATGTTGGTTTAGTAAACAAGGTTGGGGTCTTCTAATCATCTTTCAGCTGCTGCTCAATACTGTCAGACTGTGCCCCACTGAACCTGGCCTACGGCACGTGCCTATTGTGGGGAGAGCAAGGGGATAGCGAGTGGGTGTGGAGAGATGGCTCAGTGGTTAAGTGAACTGGTTCTTGCAAAAGACCTGGGCTCAGTACCTACATGGTGGCAACAGCAAGCCATAACTTGAGTCCCAAGGGAACAGATACCATTCTGGCCTCCAAGGACACTGCATGTATGTGGTACACTGACATGCATATAGGCAAAACACCATCATGAATGAAAGAATGAATGAATGAATGAATGAATGAATGAGGAAAAGTTAGCTTTAAGAAAATGTCCTGGTAAATCAATCAATCAATCAACCAACCAACCAATAAATAAATAAATAAATAACAAATTAGGAAAACAGCTTTAAAAAAAAAAGTCCTGAGCTTAGGACTTGCTTGGGCTACAACATAAGTCCAAGGCCAGCCTGGGCTACTTCTGAGAGCTGGGGATATAGCCCAGGAGCAGGACTCTTATTTAACGTTCACAAAGGCCTGGCCCCACTCTGAATACTCGGGGCAGGGTGGTGCTAAAGACACATACATACAAATTGACAGTCCTTAGAGTGAGCAGTTTCCAGTGGTTTATGGGATGTAACCTGGGCTCTGTGGTAATAAAAATGTGTGTGGATCAAGTGAGGCCCAGGGTTGCATGTTATTTCTCTGAACTGTTCCATGGCCCAGGAATTGCTGAGGTAGTGGGAAAGGCCGAGACTGAGTGACCGGAGGATGCTCACCTGTCACACTCAGCATTTTATAGGCCGAGAAATGAGTCTGTTGAAGCACCAAACACAAGTGCAGACAGTAAGGAGTCAGAACTTTCATAAGGCTGGGCTTGTTACAGCCATGTTGGAAAGTGGGTAGAAGGCCCTCCCTAGAACGAAGCCCAAGCCTTCACCCGAAGCCAGGCTCTGGCTGTTGGCAGGCCACCCGCGGCCATGTGACCCTGAGTGGAGCACGTTCTCTTGCAGACTCTCTCTTGCAGCAGATGTTCATTGTTCGCTTCTTGGGATCCATGGCGGTTAAGACAGACAGCACTACCGAAGTGATCTATGAAGCAATGAGACAAGTGCTGGCTGCCCGAGCTATTCACAACATCTTCCGCATGACCGAATCGCATCTGATGGTTACCAGTCAGACTCTGAGGTACGTTCACGTCCCTGCAGACTCTCATTCCTCCCTGAGGAAGGAAGGCGTTCCCATCTGCAATGGTAGGGCTAGCGCTGCGCTGTTACCCTTTCTGCATTTTGATATACAGAATGAAAGATACACTCTGACCCGGGACTGGTTGGGTGTGGTACTGCATGTATGCAACCCGGGCACATAGCGATGGGGTCAGGAGGACTGGAGCCAGCAGGAACCTGCCTTCAGACCCGTTATTAGTAAACACAGGTTATTCCTTCCCTGGAATGCTTGGGCCAGCACTCTTCCAGACTTTGTTTTTTGTTTCTCTTTTTTCAAATAGTTTTACACACACACACACACACACACACACACACACACACACACACGCACACACACACACAATATCTTGGAGATGGGGCCCAATTTTACACATAAAATTTGTTTCATTTGTACCTTATACATACACAGTTACTATACAAATTATTTTTAGTAAATTTTCACCAGAAACAAAATCTCATGGTGTGGACTTTTCACTGTGGCTTCCTTAACTACACATTTCTGACCTAAGTGTTCAGGCAGGGGTCGCCAGTGATGCGACCGCTGTGCAGTCATCGTGTCATCTCAGAATATTGTTTTTAGAAATTAGCACCAGAGAATATGAAAGGAAGCCGTGCAGTGTCCACGTGCAGCCAGGCAGGAGCCTGGGAGGGAGGTCAGGCTCTAGGCGCCCGCAGGCCGTTACCAGTGGAACTGTTCAGTCCGCAGCCTAGCTGGGAAGACATTTTGTCTGTAGTCATGGGTTTGTTTATTTAGGTTCCTTACACATAATCTGAGTGGTAACAGATACTGAGTCAAGTCAGTTTCCCCCGTGTTTCCCCCTCGTCAGCGTGGTTGCTGGGGTCAGACCGTGAAGCACTAGTTAGATGCTCATCCCTAGGCTTATCCCTGTATGCCATCTCCTCAGTCCTCACCCGCTTCCTGCTGCTCACGTAGCACACGGGCAGGACTGAGTGCGTGCCAGTGGGAGGAAAGGCTCACTCCACCGTGTCAGATGTCAAAACTACAGACACCGCAGTAGGACTCCTGTTCCTGTCTGCTATGCTCTCTTCCACACCAAGTATTCTGTGCAGAAACCACAGCACAGGGTCACATAGGACTGTCTTATCTTTTCTCCAAGCAGGCCTTACTCTTCATACATGGGACATTTGTGGGATTTCTATGAACAACATGGTAATGAGTCTCTTACAATTTCAGGTTGATAGATCCTCAGACCCAAGTGTCAAGGGCTTGTGTAAGTACCCGCTACAATCTTAATGTTTATAATCATACCTCAGTTCTCCTCTGCCCCTGGAGACCAACCTAGGCACAAGATAACTTGCCAAGTGCTATGGCTGTCCTATCCCGCTAGAGTACATCAACTCTGCCGTAAAAGACAATGTTTTTTAATTCCAGCTCTGCGATTACTCATTCTGTCCTGTCCTGTCTTCCCTCCACTCTCTCCCCCAAGTTTGAGCTGACCAGTGTCACGCAGTTTGCTGCTCATCAAGAAAACAAGAGACTGGTCGGCTTTGTCATTCGGGTGCCGGAGTCCGCGGGAGAGGAGTCTCTGAGCACATACATTTTTGAAAGCAACTCAGAAGGCGAAAAGGTCTGTACCTCGAAAAGGCTGTTTTTCATGGGTTTGGGGTTCACTATCCATCTGAATACTTGGTTGATTATTCATGCCTCTGTCCAGACATTCAGACAGTAATACCTTCTAAGAAGGCCCCACTGAAAGGTAACAATCCTAATAACTAGATATAATTATTTGGTATCATGAAATGTTAAAAAGCACTTTAATTTGTTCTTTTAAAGCAGCGGACCAGGCGGTGGCAGCGCACACCTGTAATCCCAGCACTTGGGAGGCAGAGGCAGGCAGATTTCTGAGTTGAAGGCCAGCCTGGTGTACAGAGTGAGTTCCAGGACAGCCAGGGCTACACAGAGAAACCCTGTCTTGGGGGAAAAAAACCACACACACACACACACACACAGCGAGTGGTTTCTCATGCTATGGTGACTTTCAACCATAAAACTTTAATTGCTACTTCATAACTATAATTTGCTACTGTTATGATATACAGTATGATTGCATACTGTAATGTATGTATTTGTTTCTGATGGTCTCAGGTGACCTGTGGAGGGGTTAGTTAAGCTCCAAAGGGGTCATAACCTGCAAGTTGAGAACCAGTTTTAAAGAAATTAAAGCAAAGTAGAAAGAGAAAGAAAAACAGTCTCAGGAAGGCAAGGAAGGAGCATTAGAAGGGTTCTTTTGTATGAAAAACACTGAACTCAACTGGTACTTCAAATTCATCAAGACCAGTCCTGTCGTTAAGTATTTGTTTTACCACTGTGCATGTGAGCATGCAGGGGTAAGCGTCCTGCTAAGAACTGCAAACCTCGGATTACTTGGGTCTTCCGTTTACCTGGGATGTTTCCGTTGCCATGACAGCACCGCTGAGCCAGGCTCCTGCAGCAGAGCCTGGCTCCTGCCTGGTGTGAGCACTCACAGGCCTCTGTGTTCCTCGAACACTGTCGTCTACGTTTACCTCTTCCTACCTTTGCCAAACACTTTTCTTGTCTTTTACAGATATGTTATGCTATTAATTTGGGGAAAGAAATTATTGAGGTTCAAAAGGTAAGTTGCATTTTAGGACTGGTTCAGTAACCAAGACATTTGTAGACACAGAAATATTCAGAAAAAAAAACCAAAAAAAAAAACCAAAACACCAAAAAACCCAGTGCCATCCAGTCTGCTCAAGCTTGGGACCTGTTCAGCTCAGTGACTGTCTGGTAACGTCTTTCCTCTTAACAGAACTGCTGCAGCTTCACCTTACTAATTACCTCGCTTGCGTTCAAACTGGCTAGAGTTCTTCTTTTTCGAACTAAGACACAATACTTAATTCATCTGCACTAGCACCGAGTCCCCAGAGGCTGGTGACAGACAGCAGCCCTGACAAACACCAGCTTATTAGACACGAGCAGAGACCGAGACCTCCAAGTTCCTCAGCAGTTTACAGTCTTTCCTTCCTCTGAAAAGCTGTTAGGTGGTGTGAGCTTCAGTCCGCCCGCCTGGGACAGCAGGAAGTGCTGCAGAGTAGGCAGAAGGGGGCTCTAGGTCAGCAGTGCACACACCGGCTTGTCGCCATCTGCTGTGCACGAACGGTGAGCAGGCAGAGGACAGATGGACAGAGTGGGCCCCTGCACGGCTTCTGCCAGCTCCAGTGCCTTTAAAGATAGACAAGGCGAGTTGTGTGAAGCTTTGTGTTGCCGTGTGGACTCTGGAGGAGGTTACATGTTGCCCAGAGGAAATCTAGACGTAATCCTTTTGAGTCTTCAGATGACAGACCACACACTAGAGTTAGGAGGAATGGGGCTACAGCACACAACACTGAAAGCCAAGTCACGGGGTTCAAGTGCATCTTAAGCCTTTTCTTTCTCCCCTCTCTCTTAAACTCTCTTAACTTCAGGATCCAGAAGCACTGGCTCGATTAATGCTGTCTGTACCACTAACCAATGATGGGAAGTTTGTACTGTTAACCGATCAAGCAGACGGCACTGGCGGGAGTCCAAGTGAAAACAGAGGCGCAGAATCTGAAGCCTAACTCGCGTGGGCATCGGGGTCAGAGACGTGGGAAGGAGAGCCGCCTCCTTAAGGGGTTTTCAACTTCTCTGACGTGCAGGCACACTGACCTGAACTTAGAACACGGACAATCAAGTGTACCCTTGGATGCCCTGGCACAGAAACTTGGGAGGGAGACAGTAAGAAATGGGTGCGAGCGTGCCTGCCCATCTACAAACGCTAATTTAGGTGCTTTGTGGTAAGTCTTCGCTTCAGACTGTTGGGTACCCAGAACGAGAGCTATAAAAACGCATTGTTCACTTTATTTGGATAGCATCACTTCAGTTCCTAGGATCCTTTTATAAATGGCAAAACCCTGGATTTACAATGTTAAATACTAAATAGTTCCTATTAATATAATCTATTTTTGTATTTTGCTTAGCTTTAAGTGCCTGTCATTCTGAAGATTCTATATTTATACCCTGGTGGTCCCAGGGCTGCCCCTCGTGGCACTGCTATGCAATCTGGCCTCCAACACTAGCAGACAGCAAGTCTTCACAACAGAACCTTTCTGAGCCAGCTTCCATTCAGAGGCTTCAGGTGTCTGAGATGTGGCTGCTTTCTGTGGCAATTCACTGTGAGAGGGGACGGCTCTACTAGTTCCTGTTTTTCTGAGCCAGACCTTCCTCAAAGGGACCAATTAATGTTAAAATTCACTTGAGGCTCAGCTGGCTGTGGGGCTGGGTGTGAAGTTCTAGTTTCTACCTTGATGTTCCTGGTTCCTTGAGCCCTGGACCAATCTCCAACCCCTAACTATGAAGTACTGATAAAGGTCTTGAAATCATGCAGCATCAATTAATTGTAACCACCGTCAGCAACCTGTCTTTATAATAAATTAGCAATAAAAACTGTTTCATCTCTTTCTTTGTTTACTGTGGTTAGTTTCTAGACCATCCCTAGAAGAAAACTAAAGTCTTGGTATGTGGCCCAGGCTGGCCTTGAAGTCTTGCTGGAGTGCAGGAGATACTGGTGTCAACAGGCCTGGGTATTGGTGACACTGACAGCAACATTTTCTTTTCTTTCTTTTTTTTTTTAAAAAAATTTATTTATTGTTATATCTAAGCACACTGTCGCTGTCTTCAGACACTCCAGAAAAAGGCATCAGATTTCACTACAGATGGTTGTGAGCCACCATGTGGTTGCTGGGATTTGAACTCAGGACCTTCAGAAGAACAGTCAGTGCTCTTAACCACTGAGCCATCTCTCCAGCCCCAGACAGACATTTTCAACACTCAGCTGAAGGATGAGTTTGAGACCAACCAGCCTGGACTAAACAACAAAATCTTGTCTTGAAAACCTTAGGGGCTGAGAAGGCAGCTCTGTGGGTAATGTGCTTGCTGCCTACGTCACAGGACCTTAGATGAGCTTGCTAGCCATCCAAGCTAAGTCCAATGATCAACAAGGTCATTTAGTTAGAAACAGGAAGACACCCAATATCAACCTCTGGAAGCCAATGCTACACACGAACACACACTTAACATATGCATGTCACAAAACCAGATACAGCCAAAAAAACCTTTACCACCCAAAACTAGGGAAACCACATAAGACCTGATAGAAGGACTCACCCCTTTGATATAAGCATCAAATCCAGCAAGCGAGCTTAAATGAATCTGACGTTATATAACCTAAGATTAAAATTAGTTCACAAATACCTTTGAAGTTTCTGTAGCGTCTGCGAGTGAGTTTTCTGATGACGTGGAAGAGCTATAGTTGTCCCAACTTCCTTGCTTACGACTGCCCAGTGAGGGTCTTGGAGATGAAGCGCGACGATAACTAACCAGAGTGGGACTTTGGCTCAGGCACAGCAGCTGTCTTCCATGAACAAGTCCCGAGTTCAATTCCTAGTACCCCACACAGCAAATGCCCACTAAAGCACTATACAGACTGGTTAAAATAAGACAAGCTGTGCAAGCCGTGCAAGCCCTGGTAAAAAGATGGTGCTAAAACTAACCAACGACACCATGAAATAATGAAAACAGAAACCAAGCAAAGACACAGCCAAACACACAAGACCAAGTACCTAACTATGGAGACGACTAAGTCACACAAAGTCATGAAAGAATTTCATTTTTTACAAGGGCTTGGAAACAAATGTGCCCAGTCTCAACCAGGAAGGGAGAGCCTCACACACACACACACACACACATACACACACACAGAGCAGATGGCAGGTACAAAGCAATGGATCTTTCCCACAAAAGGCTTCATGTGCTATAGTGCGATCCAAATGCACCTCTCTTAGCACCCACATCCCAGGACATGAATGAAAATGATCATACCGTCCCGGATACAGAAATCCAGTTATCAACAGAGGAATAAAACACTGGCATGCATGTAACTACTTATGAGAGAAAGAAAGCTTAATCTACTATAGCGATGAATCCACAGGTAAGAACTTCAGTATGCTCAATTTTTAAAGGCATACAAAATCAGAATACATCGTTTCTAGTAATTGAACTGTATTACTTAGGAAAATACAGCTGTTAGAAGCAGAAGAGATTACCACTAGATCCCACAGGAGGTGGAGCAGCTTTAGGGACTGCTAAGGTGGTGGGACTAGATCGCACCCTACCTGGTGGATTCCCATGTAGTTATATATAGTGTAAGCCAGAAGCAGTGGATGGCTTGGTCCTTTCTCTCAACTTGCCAAATTCACTCTAATGCATGAAAAGCACTCAAAGATCACCATGTGCCCAACTGGAAGATAAGGAGGACCTTATTAGAAGCCAGCCAGCTGCCAATCTCCATTCCCAGTGTGGAACTAGCCTTCGCCTTCTGTCTGCCTTCTTTAGCTTAGCTTCTGTGAAGATTCTACAAGGATTAAATACTTTTAAATAATTCATATACAAGTAGTATATGAATTATTCTGTTCATAGGTGTTTTAATCCCCTCCCAACACACAAACAGCTTAATGATAATGGGAATAGTACTGCACTGTCAACTAGCTAAGCCACTATCAGCGATTGGTAATAACCACATTCATACACCCAATGTATTTCTACCAATGGAAATAGAGGTTAGCTAATATTAACAGCACTTCACACACACAGGAACTAAACCTTTCTAAGTACTGTTTCTTCCTTATTTGAGACACAGTCTCACCATCTAGCCCAGGCTGACCTCAAACTCACGATTCCCCCTAGCTTTTCTCCGTAACACTGGAATATGGTATACATCATGCCTAGTTCTAAAGTACTACCTCTTTATATATGAAGTGCTTTATAAAACATAGTCCTTAGTAGCCTCTGAGCTAAATACTACTATACTGTTCCAACCTCTACTGGAGCATATGGGACCCAGGCAGGGTCAGTAACCTGCTTCTAGGCAAGTTGAGATTTGAATCCATTTGGCTCCAAAGTCTATGCTTTTAACCGCCTACCATGTGATATCTACATAACCTCAGACACGAAGCAATCTCCAAATGTTCTCAATATATTAATTTTGAAGATATTCAGATACCAGAGGTATTTTTTAATGCTTACCCTTCTGTACAGAATTTCTAAGGATTAAACACACTAACAGTGTTTTTTATATAGGTCATGCTTATGGATGCTTTAATGCCTGTCACCTTACTAGGAGTATTACTAAAACTATTTCCCTACACACAGATCTGTAAGTGTATTTATAGGTCTAAAACATGTGCAAAATTATGATATATTTGTATCAACTGGAAGATAAATTTCATCTATATTCTTGGGTATACTTTCACTCATCACTGGAACAGGGTGGGGGAAATCCACCAACTTACCATTTTTATATTTAACTACACAGTTACCGTACAAGCTGAACTTTAGCTAGCATCATCTATGATGCTACATGGCTACATCTACATTTGTTTCATGTCTACAGATTTCTTCTTATTCTAGCATTCTTTCATTTGAAATTTTTACAGTCCTATTAAACTGTTCCTAATGTTGCAAGGCCTTGGTTTAAAAACAAAACATGCAGGAAAAAAAAAGTCCCTAAACACCCTAAACACAAGACTGCAGTCTGAAATGTCTGTCACAGATACTGTAAAGAGAATCATTCCAGACTAAGGCTGAACAATTCAGTTTCCCCACCCTAGGAGCCCAGTCTGCGAAGCACATGTGGCAGTATTCCTTTGTCTTCATGTTATCAGTGTAATGCTAAATAAGAAAAGGAAAGAGCAGTTAGGTATTTTTTTAGCATGGGATTTGACAGGATTCAATCCCGTCTCCACTGTCTCCACACCAGCTGCATGTGGTGGTATAACAGTTCCTGTCTGTAAACAGGAACAACAGCTAATTCTAACATGTCACAGAAACTCAGGCTCCCTTTCCGGGAGTAGGAAAGGAAGTAACTTCACGCTAGTTCTTCTTAAAGAGTAGCAACCTGTGAATGACCAAGAAAATTATCTGTGATACAGAGGCATCCAATCCTAGTTCATGCTCATTTTTTGGCCTATGTACGTATGTTGGTTTCCTTTTTGTGTGTTTGGTTTTGGTTTTACTTTGGTTTTTTGAGACAGGGTTTTTCTGTGTTAACAGCCCTGGCTGTCCTGGAACTCACTCTGTAGGCCAGGCTGGCCTTGAGCTGGCTCTCAGAGATGCACCTGCCACTCTGCCTCCCTCGTGCTGGGTTTGCAGGTATACACAGCCAGCCGGTGATGATGAGAGATCGCACATGACATATGTAAGGGAGAGAAGTTACCAAGTACCACCGGGCCAAGGAGCCGATCGCTGTCGGTCAGTCCACAATCCCACAGGTCACCAAAAGCACACCAAACACCCACCGGCTGACCACATTCTCACCATGGGCACCAACGGAAAGACAGTTTTGAAATTATACTTATGAATGGTTTATTATACATACTGTATTCTATTAGAGCCAGGGAAGGAGAACCTCACTCAAGTGAGATAACAAACTTGCTGTCTTACAAAATTTAATCAGAACTGACAATGTTATGGTTAGTTCTTAATTCCTGAGAATTTGAACATCATTAAGTTTTCTGTGAAATTACAACAAAGCACTCATGTTAATATTTAAATTACAATATTTCTGAAAAAATATTGTTAGCAAAGGAAAACCACCATCCAGTGCATACAGTCCCCCAGGTGTGAGTACACCGAAGCCCTGCTGCTTGGCAGTTTAATACCATTTAAATATTCTCTCTTCAGAGACTTTACTTCAAAAACATGAACTTATCATAAATTTATCCAGACTACAATGACATTATTTTTTAACTAAAGGTAAAACAGTTACCTGTCACTTCCCAATTTTAAGTGTCCAGGGAGTCAGAATGTGAACTTTCATATTCAGGAATAATTAAACAAAAGAACATTTTTAAGAAAAAGACAAAAATTATTGGTACTATAAATGGTGACTAATCTGATATAATCAAATCCAGTATCATTAATATAAACATTTATAATAATGAAAATATAAATTATTAATTATGCAGCATGCTTTAGGGCCATCTCTACAGTTAGTATCAATTACAAACATTAAATGCCTTTAATCCAGCCTTTGTTCATAATTCTCTAAGCTATGTTTATATAATAAAAACCATTTCCAATCTATTCCGTTTTCCTCGGCCTGAACAGTCGCAGTATTTAGCCTGGGCTGAGACAGTTACCCTGACTGTAACCACTGAGTCCACGTTGGGCACTGTATTTCCACTCCAAAGGCCAGAACCAAGGAAGAATGTCAGAAGTCTAAGTGTTATGATTACATCTAAGATGTATCCAAATAAATGGTTAAGCAGGTAAATGCAATAAAAAAAAACAAACATTTCCAAAAAAATGTCCGTATTATATTTAAAGTTCTAAATCTTCCTTTTCATCCCAAAGGCATCATTTTGTTATACGTTCAAAAAGGCCATGATTATTCCACTTGACTATTAACTAGCATACCTTTACAAAAATAAAGCTAGTAGCTTGTTGGGAACTAAATTTACTCAAAATCTTTCATTCTTTTAAAATCAGTAAGTAACTTACTAGTTTCATTCTCACAGTGGTATATTACTGAACACCTGTCATAGTGCAGTTATTATTTAATTTACATCTTAGATTATGCTTGATTTAAAGTAAAAATCTGTCTAAACTGCCACCAAGATTTCAATGTAATGTAATGAAGCAACCTGAGTTTGGATGTATATAATTCATTCTTTTCTTCCCTAGTATCACAGAGTGCCTTCAAACCTAGTGAAACTTCAAGGGGGATCCTGTGTATGGCTTAATCTGAGGTTTCTTTGAATATTAAATCTTAAATTTAAAGCAATTGTTGGAGGATAAATGTTCCCAAAGCAATGTAAACTATTATAAAATGTCTCACCAAAGACATCAGCAGCTCATGTGAGTCACATGGAATCCAACAACACAGGAAGGGCCACCAGTCAGCCACGCTGTGCACAGGCAGTGACACTCGCTCATGTCTAGTGTCAGCACACATGGTCTGATACCCACACTTCATGGCTCTCGGGCTCAGCTCTCTTTAAACTGCGTATTTACTGGCTGTGTACTGCATATGTGCTGACTTTCCCATGACTTGAGATCAACATGAATCAAAGACACAGACGAATTACAAACACACGGAGTACAGGGCATGGGAGGCGACAGGTTAGGCAGGGACCTGGACGTGCCCTTCGCCAGCTTCACAGCAGAGTTTCGCAGGGGCATCTTCAGTCTACACTCCAAAGATCCAGTCTGTTTGCTTCTCGGCCCTTGAAAGCTAGAGCATCAGCAATAAAGTGGCTTAACTCCAGAGCACTGCGCACAGTTTCCATAGGTGTGGCCGGGAAACAACAACCCACCAAGTCCGCCATGGCAACCGGGTCTCTGGAAAAGCATTGTGCCACGCTGAAGACTGCACGCCATCATTTCACCACGGGACCCGCAGACACAGTGCTCTCGGGTCCATCTCCAGTGCTTGCTTTAGTTTCTTCTGAAAGCAAGAGTACAAATATCAACGGAAAATTTACATCAACTTTAAGATACTAAATTTGAGAAAAGCTGTATTCTAAATGTCAGCTAGAAAGTTGTATCCATGAAACGTTTTTTTTTTTTTTCTTTGAAACATTTTTTCTAACATCACAAATTGTGCTAGTTTACTTTTAGGTATGCTAAGAAAATCTTCCATCCATCTAAATCACACAAGAAATCACCTCTGTAACATACTGCCATTACTGATGGGAATGCAGCTAGAAGGTGTGGGTCAGAACAGTCCAGATGAGTACCTAGTTGTCAGTACTGAGTACTTACTTTACTTTCTGTGTGTGTGGTGTAGGTATATGTGCACACATGTGAATGCGAATGTGTGTGCACACTCACACATGGAAGCCAGATGACAAACACTGGCAGTGTACCTCTACCATTCTCATTTTTTAAATTTATTTTTTTAATTTTATGGTGGCGCACGCCTGTAATCCCAGCACTTGGGAGGCAGAGGCAGGCAGATTTCTGAGTTTGAGGCCAGCCTGGTCTACAGAGTGAGTTCCAGGACAGCCAGGGCTATACAGAGAAACCCTGTCTCGAAAAAACAAAAAAAACCCCAAACAAACAAAAAAATTAATTTTATGTGTATGGGTACTTTGCCTACATGTATATCAGGTGCACAAAGAGGCCAGAAGAGGGCATCAGGTCCCCCAGAACTGGAGCTCGCTGGTTGTGAACCGCCATGCAGTTGCTGGACCGTGAGCCCAAACCCAGGTTATCCGGCAGAGCAGCCAGTGCTTTTGGCTGTGGAGACCTCTCTCCAGAGCCCCCTCTGCCACTGCCCCGACCCCGTTTTTATGAAGCTGGGCCTTTAACAGACCCTGGAGCGCTCTGCTTAGCCTCTCGGGCTGGCCAGTGACCCCCACGGGTGAGCTGGGCCTGCAGACACACATCTGGTTTTAACATGCATGTTAGAGATCCAAACTCAAGTGCTCTAAGCATTTCCCTTCAGAACCATCTTGCAGCTCCTTATTTTATCTTCCCAGGCTCTGCAAGCCAGCTTGGTCTAGAGCTTAATATGCAGCCCGAGTGATCTTTTTGCATCAGCCTCTGAAATACTGAGGTTACAGGCACGAGCCACCGCACCCAGCTCATAATTTATTTATTTTTATTTGTTTGTTTTGTTTTTTGTAGTTCAGGCAGGCCTCAAACTCAGAGATCTTCCTGCTGCCTCTGCCTCTGAGTGCTGGGATTAAAGGTGTGAGCCACTACTACTTGGCTATAATTTATTTTTAAAACGGCATTTTATTATTTGTGCCAACAAATTCTTGGCACTTTGTGCAAAATATTGTATACGTGACACCTGAGCAGACGACAGTTATTTACCTACTGCACTAAGCAACTCTCATTTGTGAGTGAATTCCAGCCCGACAGTCTTAAAGAAGACTGACCGGGCTCAGGAGTCCCTAAAGAACACGCAGTTCCTGAAGAACAAGACACAGCCAGGAGCGCCCCAGCAGGAGCCTGGAGGCCAGGGTGGCTGCCACTGCCTTCGTGCTGCAGGCCTCGGAGCAAACCAGAGCAGTGTGCCGTCGGTAGCTCAGCCTGCTGTGCCCGAGATGCCGTAGCAAAAGGAAAGCGGCATCCGTGTCTTCACAGTTGACGTGGGCCCGCTCGCCGCTCAGATGCGTTTGCCTGGACATGTTGTTTGAACAGGAACCCAAACAACAGTATGTATGAGTTGTGGCTTATATACACTGTGTCCAGATTTAAAGAGACCTCGATATGCTTCTAATACCTAACCCTGGTGAGTAACATTTAACATATGCAACACTGACAAGAATAACTACTTAAGTGTCCACCTAAATGAACTGCTCCACTTGTGACAAAGATAGGGTGGGGTACTTTAAAATATAAAACAAAAACATTAAAAACCACCTTATTTTCTGAAAATATTTTATATCTCAATTTATGAAAATTAACATGACAGATGAGAAAAACAAGAAAAAAACCATAACTCTAAATATCACCTAGTTCCTGTAAGTAATTTCATAATTTCTATGACAGAAAAAAAGGCACCACCAATTCCTCAGAGAGGACAATCAATCCTTCTTCCATGTCAAGTCTGAGAGAAATGGAGACATTAACTATGGCGCTGAGCAAGGCTCTTCTACAAAGAATGAAGTGTGTGAGGCCCCATCAGCCCACCCACAAGGGCACGAGGCTGTCCTTGTGGCTCAGATGGAAACAACTATCAGGCAGAGCACTGCTGCACGGATGCTCCAGGACCTCACCATGCAGACAGTGGATGCTGGTTACCACGCCCTCAGGAGCCCAGGGAAGTGACACCTCCTCAGTCCCCACTGTGTCCCAATCACCTGACCAGCACAGCCATCTTCAGCTGATTCCTTCTCACCATGTAAGAAATGGCTTGTTAAATTTGTTTGTTAAAGAACTGGACATGGGCATAAAGAATAAAGTAAACCTTTCTTCTGTAGCTGATGTGACCCACACACGTGTTAGTACGAGATTCATTTCTAGGGCTAGTACAAGTATCATTTTCCAGAGGATTAAGTAAAACAAGAAACCTAACAAGGAAGTGGGCACTTGTGTCTACTGTCAAGACTTAGTGGCCTTTGCACTCTGACATCACTCACTGACCTTCCTTCTCTTTCTTTTCTTGGTTTTCTTCAGCTGCAGTCTTGTCTGCTCTGAAGAAAATTCTTGCACTGCTCAAGGAGAAATACAGCAGTTCAAATTCCTACACGGGAAACATTGAAATAAAAAGGAAAAACAATTATAGGAAAACAGCAAAATAGTAATGTCTCTAAAGTGACTCCCGGGACTACTCTGTGCACGTGCCTGGTGTGTACATGCCTATTCACACGTATGGCTGGGCACTCATGCATGCGGGGTTTGTATGGAGGTGTGTCCTCCTCGGCCACGCTCCACTTATTGTGGAGGCGTGGTCTGTCACTGGCCCTGGGTAGACTCGCGAGTCAGCTTGCTGGAAGGCACTGCCCACAGCTGTGTTCCAGGTACGAGGAGTACAGGCAACTCTGCCGCACCAGTTTCTGCATGGGTCTGGGGATCTGATGCAGTCCTCAGGCACCTTATGCAGTGACCATCTTGCCTACCCCAATCTAATTTCCTTATGACAGTGGATTCCAATTCTGACAGAGTTCTTTTCACTGCTTCGGACATGGCGTGTGAGGCACACTGAGGTCAGTCACAGGGCGTGGATCCACTACCTGCAGATAGACCTCCAGCCGCTTCTGAGTGAGGTTCATGGTTTGCAGCAGTTTTTCATCTTGACTAGTTGACTGCACATTCTGTTGCTTAGCAACTGCTCTTATCTCCTTTATGTACTTTTCTCTAACGGACTGGAACCAATGAAGTGAATCAAACTCCTGGTACTGATCCAAAAGCTTTAAGGTATAAGCCACACCTACAGTCATTAGCAAAACCAAAATTTAAATTACAGTGAATACAGAAGCTCTTCTTTCCCCTGCATGCACAGCTCCACGCACTAAGCAAGCCTCTTGGATCAACACTTTCAAGTCATATTTCTCAGCCAAAATGATAAAGGTAACCACAACCCACAACCTAAGTGGATAGTATTAAAAAAATAAAGAAAAAATAAAAATAAAATAACACAATCATAGACATCAACAGAAAATCAAAGCACAGAGAGGAGAGAGGAGAGAGAGAGAGAAAGAGTGAGAGACAGAGAGACAGAGACAGAGACAGAAAAAGAGAGGGGAGAGAGGAGAGAGGAGAAAGAGAGGAGGGGAGAGGAGAGGAGGGGGAGGAGAAAAGCTGACTGACAGAAATGTTAAGATGTAAACTAAAACCACGACAGAGCAAGCCCACACAGAAGGGCCAATTAGACAAACAGAAGCTCCATAGTGGTCAAATGGCAGCCCGGGGGACAGAAGGGCACCGCTGGGACAATCTACTATAAGGCACAGAAACCCATTTTCAAGCAGTTTTTCTGAGAGCCCATTTTAAGGTAAACACAAATTGATGGTAAAATAGTTCTACTGAGCTTACCCATGGCAAAACCATCGTCAGTAAATGCAGCTCCCATTTTGTTTTTTTTATTCAGTTTCTCTTTGCAACTTATAGAATGTTCTACAAAGTTCAAAGTCTAAAAAGAGATAAGATACAGAAAAACAACTGAGCTAACAAAATCGGCTACATTTAGACAATTTAACAGAATTTCAAGAACTACAACTTCCTCTCGGCTCCTGAACATGTGCCTCAGGTAGAGCATCTCGTGGTGAGAACACAAAC
Organism: Apodemus sylvaticus; assembly: GCF_947179515.1. NCBI lineage: Eukaryota > Metazoa > Chordata > Mammalia > Rodentia > Muridae > Apodemus > Apodemus sylvaticus. The sequence goes on along the minus strand of NC_067491.1, from coordinate 49,578,290 downwards.
CCGTGTGCCTCCTGAGGACTTTCTTCAAGTCCTGCAGCTATGAGCATCCCCTCTGCTGGTACTTGGCCTCGGCACAGTGCTCACTGGAAGTGACTGTACACAGCTTGGAGTAAACCTGTTGGAGTCTTCCAACAGGCAAACCCGAAGTCAAGCACAAGGAAACAAGGGGAGCACAGATGGCTTTACTTTCCCTCAAAACATTAGCACTTGTAACAAAGCAATCTTCCCTCTGCCTTCCTCCATAGCTCCCCTAGCACACCAGTGAGCAGCTGGCCACCTGTGAAATAGCTGACCTGCCGGCACACTAAGTGAGACACCTGTCTGCCGGCACACTATGTATGTGAGACACCTGTCAGCCAGCACACTATGTATGTGAGACACCGGTCAGCCGGCACACTATGTATGTGAGACACCTGTCAGCCGGCACACTAAGTGAGACACCTGTCAGCTGGCACACTATGTATGTGAGACACCTGTCAGCCGGCACACTATGTATGTGAGACACCTGTCAGCCGGCACACTATGTATGTGAGACACCTGTCAGCCTGCACACTAAGTGAGACACCTGTCAGCCGGCACACTATGTGAGACACCTGTCAGCCGGCACACTTAAGTGAGACACCTGTCAGCCCGCACACTAAGTGAGACACCTGTCAGCCCGCACACTAAGTGAGACACCTGTCAGCCGGCACACTATGTATGTGAGACACCTGTCAGCCGGCACACTATGTATGTGAGACACCTGTCAGCCGGCACACTATGTATGTGAGACACCTGTCAGCCGGCACACTATGTGAGACACCTGTCACCATCCCTTTCGATCTTTGTGGGCAGCTCATTTATATTTACCCCCTCAAGATTTAGACTCCAAGGCATAAGAATAGCACACTATGTCTATGTGCTGCACTTAGTCATTACATGACTGATGTTTTTATAAATCCAGTCTCCCCAAAGCTCATCAATGCTCTCCCAGTACCCACCATGGCCTGAATATAATGCTCTCCAGATGAAAGGAATGTGGGGAGAATTCAAGTTCATACAGTATCAGCAAATAAGAACCCTCTTTAGCCTGTACACTCAGCATGTGCAGACACGCCTGAGCATCTCTGCCACATCAGCCACAAAACTAATAGTAATAACAGATGGACACAATACCAGATCTGCGAAGACAAAGGTGGAGACAGTGGATAACATCTGTAATAGCTGTTGACAGCAGCGGACTATGTTATTATTAGCGAGTCAGGGAAAGGGTTTTTTTTTCATTTTGAGCATTTTAATTTTTTTCTGTTTTTATGTATATGCATGTTTGCTTATGTGTGTATGTGTGTATGTATGTAGATTGCCTCAGACTGTAGGTACAGACAGGCGTGAGCCTCCAGGAAGGTGCTCCTATGGACAAGCAGCCAGTGCACATAACCCTGACCAACCTCTCCAGCAGCTTTTGTTGTTACTGTTATTTTAAGGCACCCCCAATACAGTCCAGGCTAGTCAGGCCTAACTTGGAACCTCCCAAAGCAGAGAGTACAGGAATGGAGCAGCGCACCCACGGTATCCAGTGCTGGAGAGCGAGCCGGGAGGCCATGCCTGCGGGGCAAGTGCTCCGTGCGTGGAGTGAAACTGTGAAAAACTGTTCTTGATCCAAATCAGATGGAATAAAAAGCTATCAGATGCCTATGGGATGCTCAGATTTTAAAGATATCCACTAAAAAATTTAAATGATATAGTACAGAAATCATCTAAAAACTAAAAAGATTTATAGTTAATATATACCATTTCTCTCATTGCTAGAATTGTGTTTCTAATGTAACTTTTGATAACTTTTGAGCTAAAGACAGGAGCTATGAGATTTATTTCAGGTGCTAGTACTGAAAAGAGAAGTTATCCCCAAAGAATAAGCTCTTAAAAGATACGTTGGAACAAGTGCTGTTAGTAAGCTAATCTACGGCATCCAAGGAAGCACACTCACCCCAGCACTGAAGGCCCCAGGGTTTCCCTTGCCAGGGCTTCTCTTGCTGTGGCCAGTGAGCCTGCCAACTCTCACAGACTCTCACTCAAGCTCCAGGGCACGACCTGCCGCCATGACCTCATTGACAGCCAGGGGCATGAGTACACAGCATGCTTTACGGAAGCTCAATCTGTGTAACACCCACCAATAACTCACTTTGAGTTTTGAGAATACTCACAAGCGGAGGGACGATGATATAGAAATTTCGGAGATGTATATTCTTCGGCCTTCGGAACTCTGGCGCAAAGACATCTACAAGCATTTTGAAGTACTCTGTTCCTTCAGCAGAGTTCCGCGTGTGGTCGCTGAGGACTGAGTCCAGATGCCTACAAATATCACAACAAACGTCCTTTGGGTTCATTTTAAAGGTAAGGCTGTTTTAAAAATCCATGTCTTGCATTAGGTTAGGTAATGTGCTCCAAGTCGGGAGCCAGCACAAAGCTTCCTTCACTTCAGACTGAGCAGAAGCTAATCAGTATTGTTTAATGAGCTTAGCCCCTAAAATAGAATAGCGCATCCTAGGGTTAAAGAGTAGTTTCTATTTCTTTTTTGCATTTATTGTGTTCATGCACATGCATGTGTATGACTGTGCATGTGCCACATACATGTGCACACATGTGTGTGCAGCAAGTCAGAAGACAAGGTTCTGAGGGTCAAGCTCAGATTACTTGCTGAGCCATGGAGAGCATGTATAGGGTGGGTGTGCATCCATGTGCTTGTGTGTGCAAATGTAAAGATCGGGGAACACCTTGCAGGGCTTGGTTTCCTCCTCTCAGCACGTGGATTCTGAGGCTTGAATTTAGGCCATCAAGTTTGGCAGTAAGCATGTGGTTAGCTGGGTTTCTACTTGAGACGCCATGTTCTCCGTAATTATTTTCTGCTGAATTAAACCTCCTTACTAATGCCTCTCTGCATCTGCTTCCCCTTGGTCTGGTCCTCCTTTAGGAACTGAACTTCTCTCCAATTCTCAGAACCAGCAGCTGCACTGCTGGGGAGTTGAGCACAACCACTACTAGTCTCCACCTCCACAGGTGGAAGGTTCTTTAAGAGTCACATGATGCAACTGCAGGTGCTCTTCACCCTGGGACATGGTTACAGCCTAAGAAACTGGCAATGTGACCAGCACGGCTTAGCAACAGAGCAGAGCACCCTGTGGTGCCCTTACAGAAAACTCCAAGCTGGCTGGGAACTGCTCCTTGTTACACCTGCCCAGCATCACCATAATCAGAGTGCATATTGCTTGCTTGGAAATTAAAAATCAAGAAATCAACTGTAAGTTTATCATTTTTATAACATCATAAAGATTAAAGTTAAAATCATTTTTCTTATATCAGGGACCATCAATATACTAAACTCTTTCATAAAGGTAACATTTTAGCCACGACCCTGAAGTCTCCACATGGCTGCTGGGATCTGATATCCTCTACAGCAGCAACAGTGCTCTTAACCACAGAGCCTTGTCTTCGGCACTGGCTGACTGGTTACAAAGGCGGGTTTTAGGTATCATCTAAGGTCAGTCACTTCAGACAGAGTGTGTGACACAGAGCTGCATGTGGACAGCAGGCTTCAGAAGACCACTTTCTGGTCAACTTGGAAAGACCTTAGAATACTATAGTTTAAAAAAAAAACAGAAACAATGTATTTGCTAAGTAGAGACTACAAAACACTGCATATTATCTTTTCAGTGCCTTCTGGTCTTGTCTGGTGTAAGCACGCCTTAACTTCCCTCTCTTGGCCACTTGACAGGTTACCTGGCTGCTCTAAGCGTTTCTTCTGCAAGCCCCTCCTCCTTCACGAGCTCTTCAAAACTCACAATATCTTCAAGATCTGGCACGAATCTATGTGAGAATTTTAGAAGGAATTCATCAGGGCAAGTAAAATATATTTAACAACAAAAAAATATATAGTATATCAAAGTACTATAGAACACCAAAAGTTGAGTATGAATTCAGGAAAATCTTAGTATGTAATGTTGTTAATTAATATCACTTTAGTTCCAAATAAAATTTTATGTGATCACATCCTGATATTCAAAATGCAATCTTTACATTCATTAGTTATTCTTATAAAATATCAATCTACTATAACCTTAAGAGAAATAATTTCAAAAATAGTCTTGTATACAATTTTATAAATTAGCGTGTGTATATATATATATATATACACACACATACACAAATATGTATATGTATATATATACACACACCCTTCTTTTCTTAAATTGTTTTTACAGATTTATTTCTTTCTATTTTCTGTGTATGGGTGCCTGCCTGCCTGCCTGCCTGTCTTTGCCTGTGGAGGGTGAAAGCAGGAGCAGGATCCCTGGAACTGGAATCGGCCAGTTGTCTACAGCCATGCGGGTGTTGGGAGTGGACCCAAGTAGTCTGAAGGAATAACTGCTGAACCACTTCTCTAGCCTCATAATATAACGTTAATGTAAGAGAAAAAAAAGTTCCTCAGGTTTTGGCATTAACGTTTTCTTCTTCATTAGGAAGAAAGCAGGTTAACTGAGTACACATAGGGGCAAGGTCTGGGCAGTAACAAGAGATCTACAGCCTCAAATTTTATTGTACAAGGACAAATACCTTCTCAATAGTATCATGAAAGATTAAATTACACAAAAAAGTAGAAATCATGTTTGAATCCATACCTAATGGCATTGCTGCTACAATGAAGACCACCAGATCTTATCATGCGTATATAGCCCATAGCATTACCTTCAAAAATCACACACAAAAAAAGCACATCTTTATTATAGCAATTCTGATATCAGAACAAGTTACATCAAGCAGTCAACAGAGAAGTCTCCACTCCTAAATACCAAATTATTCTACTATATTTTTAGTTTCTATTCCATAAGAAAAGCTGTTAGAGATGTATGCATTTAAAAGTTAGATTTAGATATATACATTATTTTAAGATAAATGTAATTCAACTAATAAATTAAAATTTCACACACACACACACACTCTCACACACTCACTCTAAAGTTGTATCAGGAAGTCTTTACTTGGTACATCCCAAATTTGTCTCTCTAGTCTGAACTCCTCTGATCTCTAGACTTTTATCCAGTACTCATATACCCATAAACCAAAGATAAATTTAAAATTTTAAACATACCCAGGTCAAAGGATCTTATGCCCAGCTGCATTTCCTCCCTCAGAACTAGCAGTTCTGTCCTTTGAGTTGCTTGGGTCCAGCGTCCCGACCTCACCCCTGACCTCACTTCACCCTGGCTCCTTCCTCTCTTTTACAATCACACCAGCTCTTCCTCGAAAACAGAGCCAGCATCTGGCTGGCGATCTGGTAGCAGGTCGTCAAGTGTGAGGACCCGGGTTCAATGCCCAGGGCAGTGGACATGAGAAAAAGAGGAAGAAAACCAGCGGTCACCATGTCCACTTCAGTCACCGTGTCCACTTCAGTCTCTGGCCCAGACCACTGTGACATGCCATGGCTGACTTGACTTCCCATTACCAACTTCAGAAACCACAGTATCCCTCCACCTCATCAAATCCTGGATCTCATAAATTCAGCTGAGGCTGTCTTGTCTGCCTGAAAACTACAATCAATCCATCTCAGAATGGCATCCGTTCTCCATCTGTCAGCAGCACGGCCCTGCATGACCCTGCCCAGGGCTGCTGTGCCCTTGTCTTGCTATTCAGGTGTTCATTAGCTTCTTCATTCTAGGCTGTTCCAGATTGTTCCTTACAAATGCCTAAGAGACTCAGGGTTTTTTCACTTCCAGTTGCCTGTCGGGATTTTCTTTCCCCAGTTACAGTTTATTCTGTCCCATTACTTAAGACCCTGAAATCTTCCTGAATGCTCAGGACTGCTCAGCCCCATTACACTGTGTCCAGAACTTATTAGCGGACATGTGTCTGACTCTTTCCCCAGCTAGAACGAGGATCTGCTACGAGTGACATCTCACTTCTTCACTGTCCCTCCCCAGAGCAAACATGTCTTGGATCACAATAGGAATTTGATGTATATTAGAACTAAAATTATTTAGAAGAAAACAATAGGCCAAATAAAAAGGTAACTAATTTTTCACAAGCATTACAGTTCTGATATTAATGCTACACAGTAAGGATTATTCATGATCTACTTTAAAGACTATTTTAATTGTTCAGGTTTTTAAAAATTATGTAACATTCATCTTTCAAAAATTAAATACCTAGCTTGATTGTTTCATTAATGTTAACTGATTAAAATGTAAGAGGCTAGCTGAAAATAATGGTTAAAAACAAAAAACCTAATTAGGCTACTGCAGTTCAACTCTAGACTCTACCATTTGTTACCTTTGGCCTAGATCAAATTAGATACATTATTTGTATGTCAACCTCCTCATTAAACTCTAAAAGATAGAGTCCATTTACCATATCAGTATCTAACACTTTTGTCATAATTAAATCCTCCCAGGATAAGTGAATGGAAATAATACTTTAGATACTGTGTTTGTACATATGTTTATGTACGTGTATGTATGTATGTGTGTATGTGTGTGTGTGTGTGTGTGTGTGTGTGTGTGTGTGTGTGTGTGTGTATATATGCATTTACAAAGTCCTACCAGAGAGCATGCTCAGTAAATGTCAGTAGTTTCTACTCCAGCAGACAGGTAGGGATTGAAAAGACTTGTCGTATGTTGGTCTGCTGGCGGAAGTGTCAAAAGCACCATTTGTTTCTCAGGTTCTCTTTGGAACCGTTAAAAGGCTCCTTGCCTATTTCACAGGAATGCTTGCTGGGACGGCATTACCAGGGACGGCATTACCAGGGACAGCACATGTGAACAGCTCAGAGAGCACTGAGCTTTAGAGCAAGTCTTCCCTGTAAAAATTATGTACTGTGTTTCAGAAGTCAAGTCTGCTTGTAAAACACAACAAATCCTACACACATGCAAAATGATTTCGCTCAGTATCTAAGCTGTACTAAAATTTACATGAAACCTATTAAACTACTAACTTTTACTTACCAGTTGATTCTTAATTGTGAATGTAATTCTGAGGGGTAGTTATTAAGCGAATGTCTAATTTAACCAATTTTACTTAAGTACCTAGTTTCTACACAAAAGCTCAGTAAGTGGGCTGACGTCAAGTAGACATATTCACACACTCCATGAGCTGTCTCATATGGTACATGAGATTCTGGCACTTGTATTTCCTGATACTTTGAAGTGACTTACCAATCTGGCTGATGAGCTGCCTGAACTGGTCAAGGTAGCTCTGTCCCTCTGGTGTGATTCCAAGTTTTCTTATGCCACGATTGAATTTTTCTGCTCTATCAAAAGGATACTAAAGAGATAAATTCAAGACTATTTTAGGCCCTTAAAACATAAAATTCGCCGGGCGGTGGTGGCGCATGCCTGTAATCCCAGCACTCTGGGAGGCAGAGGCAGGCGGATTTCTGAGTTCGAGGCCAGCCTGGTCTACAGAGTGAGTTCCAGGACATCCAGGGCTATACAGAGAAACCCTGTCTCAAAAAAAAAAAAAAAAACAAATCCAAAAAACCAAAAAAAAAACAAAAAACAAAAAAAACAAAAAACAAAAAACAAAAAACCCACCATAAAATTCTTACTAAATTGATGCACTTGGGAGGCAGAGGCAGACGGATTTCTGAGTTCGAGGCCAGCCTAGTCTACAGAGTGAGTTACAGGACATCCAGGGCTATACAGAGAAACCCTGTCTCGAAAAGAAACAAACAAACAAAAAATTTAGAGACCGATAAAGCTTTCTTCATGTTCTGGAAACTACTCATCTGTAGCAAGGACAGCAGTTCTCTATAGCAGCCTGCTTACTCGGAATTTCCATCCTAGTAAAAAGACATCGAGTACACCTCTACTGGTGACTGTACTTTGTCGCATAAGTCATTTTCCTACAGTGTATTACACCGAGGCCTATTATATACCGAGGCTACGCTAGATAGGTCTGAAGTGTAACCCAAGCAGTTCTCTAACCAGCAAACAGATCCAGAACCTTGTGAGTGTATGCGTTCTGTATCTTCACAGTCACCGCCTCTGCTTAAGGAACTCTCACAGCTCCATAGCTCTCTACCTCCATATGGCAAACTACACAGGGAGGGCAAAGGGAAAGGGGTTCTCTTTATGAAGGCAGTGTCTGCTGCTTTGGTTTATTTCAGGGTTACTGTTGTTTTCCTTATGATACTGGGGATTGAACCCAGGGCCTTTAGCACAGTAGACAAACCCACTTCCAAGAAGCTTTAAGTTCCAATTAAACAGCATTCCTAAAAACTACTGATAAGAAACAACTGTGTAGTATTCTGGAGGGTTAGACAGCATGTGCTAGAACTCTGAAGTACTCGTTCTCATTCATTATTCTAGAAATTTCTTTTCAGGGATATTTTCTTTCAGAAAGGATCTCCAATTAGATATGTTATCTGTAGCTGTTCATAAGAACAGAAGATGAGAACTAAAATGCCCATGTGTTGGGGGCTAAGTAAGTTCCCTTTATGATTAACTCTGAAAAAAACCAGCTAGGCAGGGATATGTGCAGACATCAAGCACACAATGCAAACCATTACAAGGTAGCTCTATTTTGCAATAAAAAGCAGTATGGTATAAATGTGTGAAGACACACGTTTACTGTGAAGAGTTAGGAAGAGCCCTACACTACACTACACGGCTAAAGGGCCTGTCTTCAGAAACAGAGCTGAGAAAAGACACAACAGGATGGCAGATGCACTTGACACTGAGTGAGCGCTTCTAAACAAGCATGGTTGGTGTTACTGTAAAATAAAATAATCTAAGCTACAACAATCATTTCATATTCTGGTATGCTTAAACCTACAGATAACATAAGATATACAGGAGAAGATGGCCAGACACAGGAGACATGCAAACACTACACCCACAGAGGCGTCAAGTACCAAAGCCCAGTGTAAGCATCTATCTCTACAAGGAGGTAGTCATAATTCAGGCTCCTAAGAGTACACAGCATACCTTGTGATCATTCTGGTCCTTGATCTCCCTGAAAAACCGAATATCTTTAATCAATCTGGATTTGATATGTTCATCATACATAAACTGGCTAAATATATAGAACTTCTTTTTCAAAAACTGGTAGGTGAAATTAACCTATAAAATAAAAAATGAAAAATATGAAATTTCAAATAAATGTTACAGAGTAAGTGATCTAAAAGTACTATTTATAAAGTTCAATTAATACTGGAGCTGAAATGTTTAGTTTCTTTGCTGCCCAAAATCATGGAAATTTCTAGACTTCTCTTATATACTCTTTAAATGATTTAAATACTAGTCTTGCCTGTTCCTCTATCAGTAAGATGCCTTGTTACTGCAAGGCTTATTAATCTGCAAGCCTGGAAGGACATTATGTAAGGAACAGGATGCTGGAGGAAGGTACAATTACTCATCTAACTGTATGGCCCCGAGCCTTCTGCACACAGAGCAATATGCCTGTTCCAGGGCTAGAGGTCTTTGTCCTCTCTTTCCCAGCAGAGAGGCAGACATCTTAAACATGTATTGTCAAATCAGGTACTTTGAGAATGACTATATATAGGCCCAACACAAACTCACAAATCTTCAGAGAGTGAGAGATGAGCTGAGATTCAAGTATTACAAAGTTTATAAATACAGTTTATAAACCGACCCAATGACTCGTTTCCAAAGTAATTTTCAGAGAGCCTAAGAGACAAACAGGCACATACAACGTACTGACTTCCATTGCTAACAAGAATGGTCCAGACGGCTGAGAGGTCGTACACTACTGTTTTTACCCCAGCACCCCCCCATCCAACACAATGGTAACAGATATTTTTATTTATGCCATCAGGAAAAATGGGAAGTCAGGTATGATATAAACAAGAAGCAATGTGTGCTTACCAAAATAGTCTATAAAATTCATCTTCCAAATTACTAAATTTGACAAGAGTCTATTACCCACCAAACCCACAAAAAGATGCTTACTGTTGTATTCATGATCCCTGTCCCATGTGTTCGAATTGAATTTGCAATATGTCGAATATTAATAGTATTCAAATGTTTATTGTTGCTTGTCCGTTCAATAAAAATCTGCAATGCAGATAAAATCATGATCAATAAGAATAGACCGTATCCCCAACACTGTTGAGCAACCCAGAGAAGGTGGAATCTGTATCATTAAGGATAAATTATTGAAAAGCAATTTAATAAGACACCACCAGGAGAGGGGGAAACCGGGAAAGGGAAAATCATTTGGAATATAAACAAATATAGAAAATAAAAAAATAAAACAAATAAAAAAAGAAGACACCACCACCACCACACTGCAGCAAACAATGAGCAGGTGCCTGAACAACTGCAGTTGCAGTGGTATACTCTTTTAATCCCAGCACCTGACAAGCAAATCTCTGTGAGTTCAAGGCTAGCCTGGTCTATGCAGTGAGTTCCAGGCTAGCCAAAGCTACACTATCTCAAGAGAAGAAGAAAAAAAATCTCTAAAGAATTATTCTGTTTTATACATTTTATTAATTTTCACCTTTGAAAAAAATCAAATCCTGGTATTTTGGCTGTCCTATTAATAAAGCCATTCCCATTTAAAGCTTTACCCCAGTTGGGCGTGGGAGTATATCACTAGAATCCCAACTCTGGAGGCCCAAAGGCAGCAAATTCTCTGGCAGTCAGGACTACAGAGTGAAATCCTTCCTTAAAAACATGAAACAATAAATAAAATCCACTCACCTGATTATTGAGATTATAGAGGTATCGAGAGACAAATATGTGGATGTTTCTCATAATTTCCAGAACATCAAGTCCCTACAACACAATTCACACAGAAACCCCATGACCATTAGTTGAGCATGACACATGTACCAAACAACACCCTATTGATTACACTGCTGACCAATGTTTTACATTATTTTTTAAAACCACATAAAAAGTACCCCTAGAAGCCCAAGATCCCCTACTTAGACAGCCAGGACCATGTCCTTGAGAAGCCTGGCTGCTTTGTGTTTTATCCGTCCGACCTGTACAGAAACAAACTTAAATCACAAGACCCAGAGTCACAGCTGTTTCCTCACTGGCTTTTAACTTCTCTTCATCTTTTCTATTTTTTTTTTTTTACAAAGTAAACTAATGACTATACTCCAGAGGTACTTAAAAGACATTACAAGAACATTTGCAACAATGCATACTCCTTTTAAGAAATTAAACAAGAACATTCCTTACATGTAATTCTCAAAAAATTCTCAAAATTCTCAAAAAAGGCATTATTCCTGTAAAATACTGAAGTAAAGAAAATGAAGTTAACAGAGTTTTCTAAGGTCAAACAACTAGGCAGATAGAACACTGAAATTTTAGAAACTCTAATTTCAAAGGGTTTATGGTTTGTTTGTTTTTTTTGACTATACCAAATCCCTTTTAGATTTGGCTTTCTTTATATGAAAGTGTATGTGTGCGTGTGCATACAAGGGCATCAGATCACCAGCCACTGGACTTACAAGCAGCTGTAAGCCTTCTGATGTAGGTGCTGGAGACTGAAGAGTCCTCTACAAGAGCAATGCATGCTCTCAACTGCTGAGCCCCTCTTCAGCCCCAGACCAGTTTTTAAACATAAATACGTATGTATAATATATAGAAACATATGTTTTGTTTTTTAAGACAGGGTTTCTCTGTGTAGTCCTGGCTGTCCTAGAACTTGCTTTGTAGACCAGGCTGGCCTTGAACTCAGAATCTGCCTGCCTCTGCCTGCCTGTCTCTGTCTCTCCCTCTCTCTCCTCTGTGTGTGTGTGTGTGTGTGTGTGTGTGTGTGTGTGTGTGTGTATTTTAATGTGTATGGGTGTATTGCCTACATGTACATCCATGCACCACTTGTGTGCCTGGTGCCTGCAGAGGTCAGAAGAGGCTGCTGGATCCCACAGAACAGGTGAGTGCTGAAAACCCAGGTCCTCTGCAGGAAAAGCAAGTACTCTCAATGCTGAACTTTCTCATCAGGCCCTTTTATTTAGATCCTCCTTTCTCCTGCTTCCCTAATCCTCAATAGAAAACCACAGAAAAGCTGTTTTAACTAGTGCTCAAAGTGTCATCACAATACACTACTTACAAAGTAACCGAGAGCCTAAATTACTACATTCATAAAATACTCACATATTGCAAATCAGCTACTTAGTCGCACACATGCTTCTTTGCAATTTGCAGCTATACAGAGAGCTATGTCCCTAATATATTGATGTTCACATACAACTATACAGACAGCTATATCCCTAATATACTGATGTTCACATACAACTATACAGACAGCTATGTCCCTAATATACTGATGTTCACATACAACTATACAGACAGCTATGTCCCTAATATGCTGATGTTCACACACTGCAGCCATTTAAAATCCAGCGTTGTATGTATCTTTTAGAATTCTATAAAGTCATCTCACTATCTTAGCACATTCCTGAAGTGTGTGTGTGTGTGTGTGTGTGTTTACACGTGTGTATTAGTATTTATTTCACATGCTCAGCAGACTCTAATTATACCCAGGAAGACAATGATAAATATTATTGTAAAGCCCATTAGTACCATCTAATATTTTACTCTCAACAAATATGAGGTTTATATAATAAAACATTTCTTTAAAAATACATTAAGGGAATGTAGCTATGTCTCAGCAGCTAAGCGTACTTGTTCTTACGGAGAGTCCGGTGTTGGACTCAAGCCCACACAGCTCAGCCTGTGCCTCTAATTCCAGGGCACCAGATACTCTTCTCACCTCTGCATGCACCAGGCACTCACATGATGCAGATAAATACATACAGGCAAAATGCTCATACATAGAAAATAGCTGTTTAATAGACAGGCAGAAAGACAGGTAGACAGACAGATAGATTGATGATTGATTAGGGTTAAAGAAAACATTTCTTAATACCGTCGCACTATCAGACTATACCAGAAACACTGTGCACATACCTGCTCCAAAGTCTGGCTAGGAAGATGTGCCTCTGTCATAACCAACCCATAACGCTGTGTAGCCAAATTTCTCATTTCACTGTAAGTGGCCCAATCGTGAAGAGCTACTGTTGTAAGATTGTAGAAAGTCTTATCTAGATAGTGAGTTACATAAGCTACAAAAACAAAAGAAAACAAATCCCACAAATTGCTATGTTTGATTCATGAATGGTAAAAGAGAAATGAAGTTAAAAAGGGGAAAAAATGCCAAATGATTTTTAAATGAAATTTTTCCTTTAAAATAAGTGGTTATATCAATACTCAGTGGGCTAAGGCAGGAGGAGCACAAGTTCAAAACCAGCCTCAGCTAAAGAGCAAAACCTTCAAAATATTTAAAAACAGAAAACGAAACAAAACAGTAACAGCAACAACAAAGATTATGTGTGGTGGGATACCCCTGTAATCCCAGTACTCAGAGGCTATGACAGAACCAGGAGTCTGAGGTCTACCTGGGCTACAGATGGGGCCCTTGGCCAACCTGGGCTATACAACAATCTGCTAAGAAATAAAAATGAAACAAGAAAGAGCTAAGGAATGAACAAGAGACCCTTGAGGATCACCTGCTGTTTAACAGGTCAGAAGACGCACAGGTCAAGCGTACAAAGAAGAACAAACACTCACCTCGAATGTCAATGAATCGATTGAAAAACCGAATTGGATTCAGAGAGAAAAATAGAGCCAAGTCTTTTCTGCCAACTTTGAAGGGGTTCCGGTCATCCAGCTTCAAGTGAGTGTGCACAGAAAGCCGCAAGTCCTTCTCGATCTCCTTGCACAGCTTATCCAGCAAATGCTGTTCAGGAGGAATCAAGCCATTCATAAAAGCTCCCACTGCTGACCACTGCTACATGCACATGCCTTGACCCTCATGTGCACTGAGGAGAAATTGACCAACTAGTTTCTTGAATTAAGATGCCAACCCCTCAATGGTAAAATTTTATTTTTGTTTGAAAAGTGTAATAATTTTTTTAAAGCCAAGAAACAGATAAATACTGAGACTTTCTTTTTTTTTTTAAGATTTTTTTTATTTTATTTTATGTATGTGAGTACACTATAGCTGTCTTCAGACACCCAGCAGAGGGCATCAGATCCCACTACGGATGGTTGTGAGCCGTGGTGGATCCCATGTAGTAACTGGGAATTGAACTCAGGACCTCTGGAAGAGCAATCAGTGCTCTTAACTGCTGAGCCATCTCTCCAGGGTGGAAACTTTATTTTCATAAATATTTAAAAATTAATTTTCATGAATAACAGCCAACCAATGGATTCACTATATGGAACATGAGTATGTAATAAAAAGCATAAAATTTAGAAAAGTAACAGCAAAAAAATGATATTGCAATGTGCAGTAAAGAAAAATAGATTTCCTAATGATTAACATTAAAAATCACAGGAGCTGTATATAGTGCACATACATATATGCAGGCAAGAAAAATATATATAAAATAAATCTAGAAAGAAATTCTTAAATCATGAGAACTTTGGAAATGGATCAGTAGATTAAAAGCTCTTGTAGACAAGTGTGAGACCTGAGTTCAAATCCCAAGAATACTCCTAAAGTCAAGCACGGTAATCCTAGCTGTATCTGTAATCCTAGAGTGAGACAGGAGGTGAGAGAACTCCCCAGAACTCTAGAACCAGCCGGCCTGCTTTGTACAGTGGTAAACAATAGAGATCTTATCTCAAACAAGGACAGATACCCAGGGTTGCTCTCTGACCATAGCACAGGTGTACAGAGAGCCAACACACACACACACACACCCCTCACTGCGTTAACAGTAACATCTCAATGTTAACAGTCATCTTTGCTTTTCTATCAGAGTACCAAATACTAGCCAGTAACCTATATTTTATTTTTAAATAAAAATATTCATGATCATTTGCAAGGATTGATAACCCAGAAGGACAACCAAAAAGGGGATATGATTATACAAAACTTATCATAACTTCCATCACACTGAAACAGGCAGATGTTAGGAGATTTACTCATTTTTAATCCAAAATAAGCAGATGTTAGGAGATTTACTCATTTTTAATCCTATCTTCTGAACAAAAGTTGTTTGGTTTTCACAGTAATTTATAAATAAGTGGTTGGGGTCCGGGACTGGAACTCACAATCTTCCTGCCTCACCCGAGTGCTGGAACTCTGGTGCACCATCACACCGAGGTTTGCATAAACAATCTCTAAGTCAGCTTCACTCTGAGGCATCTTCCAAAGCACTGCTCTTAAACGTTCAATCTTAAATACAATCTTACCTCATTTAAAATGTCCATAATTTCCTTGTCATAACAATCCAGAAGCAGTTCATGGGACTCTAAATGCCTTGAATGCATCATGGCAGGTACACAGTCTCGTAAAGCACTGAACATGTACTAGTAAGAAAGTTAAAACATACCTGAGATTAGAAAAAACAAGATTCTAAAAAAACTGCAAAGGCTAATTACAATACAAACACTCTGACCTAAAGGAAAAAATACTTTTCTATGACTGCTTTAGTTTCCTAAAAACCTGAAACATGCAATGTAGGTACATACATGAAAGAGAAGAAAAGCCTTTTACTCTATGTGCATCAAATGCACTAACTTCCACAGAGAAACTGAGTAACATGCAGCCTGCCCAAGTAATTATCACAATCACTGAGTAAGATCAATCAAGTGAGCTGAGGATGGAAAACTGCACATACAGAGGGTTAAGTGGGTAACTGCCCGTGCAGGGGTTTAGCCCAGGAGGACTAAGGGTTAAGTGGGTAACTGCCTGTGCAGGTGTTTAGCCCAGGAGGACTAAGGGTTAAGTGGGTAACTGCCCGTGCAGGGGTTTAGCCCAGGAGGACTAAGGGTTAAGTGGGTAACTGCCTGTGCAGGGGTTTAGCCCAGGAGGACTAAGGGTTAAGTGGGTAACTGCCCGTGCAGGTGTTTAGCCCAGGAGGACTAAGGGTTAAGTGGGTAACTGCCCGTGCAGGGGTTTAGCCCAGGAGGACTAAGGGTTAAGTGGGTAACTGCCCGTGCAGGTGTTTAGCCCAGGAGGACTAAGGGTTAAGTGGGTAACTGCCTGTGCAGGTGTTTAGCCCAGGAGGACTAAGGGTTAAGTGGGTAACTGCCTGTGCAGGGGTTTAGCACAGGAGGACTAAGGGTTAAGTGGGTAACTGCCCGTGCAGGGGTTTAGCCCAGGAGGACTAAGGGTTAAGTGGGTAACTGCCCGTGCAGGGGTTTAGCCCAGGAGGACTAAGGGTTAAGTGGGTAACTGCCCGTGCAGGGGTTTAGCCCAGGAGGACTAAGGGTTAAGTGGGTAACTGCCCGTGCAGGGGTTTAGCCCAGGAGGACTAAGGGTTAAGTGGGTAACTGCCTGTGCAGGGGTTTAGCCCAGGAGGACTAAGGGTTAAGTGGGTAACTGCCCGTGCAGGTGTTTAGCCCAGGAGGACTAAGGGTTAAGTGGGTAACTGCCCGTGCAGGGGTTTAGCCCAGGAGGACTAAGGGTTAAGTGGGTAACTGCCCGTGCAGGGGTTTAGCCCAGGAGGACTAAGGGTTAAGTGGGTAACTGCCTGTGCAGGGGTTTAGCCCAGGAGGACTAAGGGTTAAGTGGGTAACTGCCTGTGCAGGTGTTTAGCCCAGGAGGACTAAGGGTTAAGTGGGTAACTGCCCGTGCAGGGGTTTAGCACAGGAGGACTAAGGGTTAAGTGGGTAACTGCCCGTGCAGGGGTTTAGCCCAGGAGGACTAAGGGTTAAGTGGGTAACTGCCCGTGCAGGGGTTTAGCACAGGAGGACTAAGGGTTAAGTGGGTAACTGCCCGTGCAGGGGTTTAGCCCAGGAGGACTAAGGGTTAAGTGGGTAACTGCCTGTGCAGGGGTTTAGCCCAGGAGGACTAAGGGTTAAGTGGGTAACTGCCCGTGCAGGGGTTTAGCCCAGGAGGACTAAGGGTTAAGTGGGTAACTGCCCGTGCAGGGGTTTAGCCCAGGAGGACTAAGGGTTAAGTGGGTAACTGCCCGTGCAGGGGTTTAGCCCAGGAGGACTAAGGGTTAAGTGGGTAACTGCCCGTGCAGGGGTTTAGCCCAGGAGGACTAAGGGTTAAGTGGGTAACTGCCCGTGCAGGGGTTTAGCCCAGGAGGACTAAGGGTTAAGTGGGTAACTGCCTGTGCAGGGGTTTAGCCCAGGAGGACTAAGGGTTAAGTGGGTAACTGCCTGTGCAGGTGTTTAGCCCAGGAGGACTAAGGGTTAAGTGGGTAACTGCCCGTGCAGGGGTTTAGCCCAGGAGGACTAAGGGTTAAGTGGGTAACTGCCTGTGCAGGGGTTTAGCCCAGGAGGACTAAGGGTTAAGTGGGTAACTGCCCGTGCAGGTGTTTAGCCCAGGAGGACTAAGGGTTAAGTGGGTAACTGCCCGTGCAGGTGTTTAGCCCAGGAGGACTAAGGGTTAAGTGGGTAACTGCCCGTGCAGGGGTTTAGCCCAGGAGGACTAAGGGTTAAGTGGGTAACTGCCTGTGCAGGGGTTTAGCCCAGGAGGACTAAGGGTTAAGTGGGTAACTGCCTGTGCAGGGGTTTAGCCCAGGAGGACTAAGGGTTAAGTGGGTAACTGCCTGTGCAGGTGTTTAGCCCAGGAGGACTAAGGGTTAAGTGGGTAACTGCCCGTGCAGGGGTTTAGCCCAGGAGGACTAAGGGTTAAGTGGGTAACTGCCTGTGCAGGGGTTTAGCCCAGGAGGACTAAGGGTTAAGTGGGTAACTGCCCGTGCAGGTGTTTAGCCCAGGAGGACTAAGGGTTAAGTGGGTAACTGCCCGTGCAGGTGTTTAGCCCAGGAGGACTAAGGGTTAAGTGGGTAACTGCCTGTGCAGGGGTTTAGCCCAGGAGGACTAAGGGTTAAGTGGGTAACTGCCTGTGCAGAGGTTTAGCCCAGGAGGACTAAGGGTTAAGTGGGTAACTGCCCATGCAGGGGTTTAGCCCAGGAGGACTAAGGGTTAAGTGGGTAACTGCCTGTGCAGGTGTTTAGCCCAGGAGGACTAAGGGTTAAGTGGGTAACTGCCCATGCAGGGGTTTAGCCCAGGAGGACTAAGGGTTAAGTGGGTAACTGCCCGTGCAGGGGTTTAGCCCAGGAGGACTAAGGGTTAAGTGGGTAACTGCCCATGCAGGGGTTTAGCCCAGGAGGACTAAGGGTTAAGTGGGTAACTGCCTGTGCAGGGGTTTAGCCCAGGAGGACTAATTTTACTCATAACTATTGATATACAATTTAACCACCGACTACATGAATTTTGATTAGGTATGCATAATAAAACTGTTCAAGATATCATTGCAGGTCAATTGTGTGATGGTTTATTAAATCAAATGACCTATTTAAAACTTACGAAGTAGATAAAAATGATGCTTACTCTTGGATCACTCTGTACTTACATGTAATCTAGCTGCATCAACAGCATTCTCATATACATCGTCTAAATAAATCGGGAAGACAGCACGATGCCAGTACAGAAAACAACAGTCACACTGGGCTTGGACACTACAATATAAGGCAGTAAGGATTAGTGGTAGCAACCTAAGTATCCTTAAACAACACAGAAGAATGACCCTCTATGCTGAGGGGAAGAGATCTGTCTTCCTCACCTTACATTCTCTGAATCACTTCACCCAACATTATTTCACAGTCAGAAAACTAAGTTATTTTTCAAACTGAGCAAATGTAACAAAACATTTTAATACCCTACATTACCAAAATTCTGTATATGGTTTAGTTTAAGACTGCTGAAAAACCCAGGCTACTAAATGGATGTTTAAAAAACTCCTCCATATTATCTGAAATAATATTTGAATTACATGTATAATTTACATGTCTCCACAATGAAAAGTAAGTTGTAAGGACTAAGGCCTTCGGATCCCCTCACTGTTTTGTTTTGCTGTTCCAGCCCTCCAAATCTTATGCAATCACTATCTATTAAATACCAGCATTCTGTGAGATGGAGCTTAACCTGGTCTAGCCAGTTCCAGGCTACCCAGGACTAAACAATGAAATCCTGTATTAAAAAAAAAAAAGTCACCACAAAACCGTATCACACAGAGCCATCGTCTTTGCTACCCAATTACTCTGTAATGACTTACAGAAGAGATTACCCCATGGATCTTACAGTGACAGTCCAGCATTTCTTTCAAGGACTGAAAATTAAACACCACAAACTACAAAAATACCAGCTTCCCAGAACAGCAAAGGCAATTACAAAGACTAAATGAAAACTGTGCTGTAATCCAATAGCTGAACTTTGTAAAAAGTCTAGGCTCACCATCCCTTCAGGAAACCTATACTCACTCAATCCAAAGAGAAAAAAAACCTGACACAGCATCTGCCAATCAAGCCTCTCACATCAGTTCAACCCTATGACTGTTTTCTGCAACTGCAATTCAAATTTCACCTCCAAATACAATTACACAATATGGTGTGTCATGGGTCTTCCAGTGTCTCACAAAGGATAAAGCTCTATTATAAAGCAGCAGGTTGGGAAGTTCAATGGCGACATGCTAAAATACAGACAATGGATAGATACTATAATCTGCCAGATACCCTGAGGGACCTCTGCTTTGTGTCACGTCAAGTCGTCCAGGGAATTCAAGCTTCCTGTGAAAGCAAAGCTACAACAGGACGAGATTGTAGACGGTCTCCTGTTGGTCACATTCCAAGAGTCACAGAGAGGAACTAAGGTGCCTGTGGATCTTAGCACCCTGCTCTGGCTGTGCTCAGTGTGGTGACGGGCCTGTGATCTCAGCACTGCAGGACCAGCCTGGGCCCCACAGTACACAGAGGTTGGCAGTGGCTTGAGGAGGCTTGGGGAGGGAGGGAATAGCTGTTCTATCACCCCGGGCCCTCAACTATCACACACCCAGTTCTACTCACCGTTCTCTGAGCTCACTGATAAGATCTAGCTTCTTCATGACCACTTGAAGGGGAAAGAGTTCTTCATCTTTAAATGTTTTCTAGGGAAACAGAAGAAGGGAAAAGATAGAAGTGTAATTACTACAAGGCCAAGTTTCTTAGGCTAATAAATGAGCTGTGAACTTCTGACTTCACACTGATCCCTTTTATAAGAGCAATAAACTTACCATTTGTGTGCCGACGCTCAATGCCAAAGAAACAATAAGTCGTCGTTGTTTTGTGCTTGGTCCATTTAAAGTGTTTTCAGCCAAAACAAGAGCAGATAGCACATCAAGACGCTGTTCACTATATTTTTTGTCTGAAATTACTCTTTTCTTAAAGGTGAAACAGAAAATTATTAGTTTTAATTCTAACATGGTTAGGTTTCAAAAGAAAGAGAAGCCTCTATTCTGTTCTCTTTGGCACAGATGCGGAGAGCACAGAACAACAGAACAACACTCAGTCCGCTACTCTGACTTAGCCTCTCTACTGTCTCTCTGAGCACTGTCAGGAAGAGCAAACATAGTGGGCTTACTTTAAACACATTCACATCAATCCAACTAGAAAAAAATTTCTAAAAATGAGGGGTTAAAACCTTTCTCTTCCTTCTACTGAGATTAGCTGCTACTGGGGTTTTCAGTAGGTTACACGGGGCACCCAGGGATTCAGACAAGTTAGGCTCTGGGTTAGATGGCTTCCCTGTAAGCTGGCTAATGCACTGATTACATTAGAGTACCAATCTGAGCACATTTAAGGTGAGCCAGGCTGAGTTCTGAGACATACAGAACAGACATAATACAGGTGCTATTTCATACAAAGGCAATACTCGCTCTTGTATGAAATAGCACCTGTATTAGTCAAGCATGGTAGCTTTTCAGAGACTGCATTCCTGCTAATTGTTAAGATTACAAACTGCACTATAGAAATAACACATCTGGCAGGAACAGCATAGAGGCCACCCAGAAAATACAGATAATACATCAGGACACGATCCCTTAATTATGCTGGGTACAAATACTCTGCATACCTTGGCTACAGAGATAGAATTAAGAGCCTGATGTTGAAGGTGCTGTGTTATATGTGACACCGAATCCGCTACAACCATGCTTCTTCTGTAGAACATATGCTCTATTGCCTAAAAGAAATAAAAGTAACTTTGCAAAAATTAACTTAAAACTTAAATGTAAAATAATTAAAGAAAGTCTTCATGGCCCTAGGAAAGGAAGGAATTTTTAAATGAGATTAGAGGAGGGTGAGGGAAAAAAATCAGAACACACACAGACGGACACACACATACACAGACACACACACCGACAGAAATCCACCACTTGGGATCTCAGAGAAGTTTCAGTCTTTAAGTGCTCGCTTGCTTCACACTCATGAAGAACCCAGTCTGATTTCCCATACCTACATAAAAACCAGCCAGGCATGGCGGTGCAAGCTTATCACCTCAGTGCCTAGAAGACAGAGGAGGATCCCTGGAGCCTTGCGAGCCTCACTGGTAAGCCCCAGACACCTGTCTCAAACAACAAGGTACATAGCTTCAAAGAATCATTACCTGAGGTTGACCTCTGGCCTCTACACACAGGCGCACATACATATACCCCTATACACAAAGACACACACACATAAACAAAACATGCTGGAAAATTCAACTGCATTAAAATTAAGCACCTGCACTTGTCAAAAGTCATTAAAAAATAAAATAAGACATCCACTAAATAAAAGATTCTTTTCTACAAATATTCTAAATTCCAAATAAATCAAAGACTTTTTTTTAACCAATGGAACCACCCTCCAAAAGCATAAATAGGGTTTTTTTAAAAACAGAAATGCAGTAAGTAAACAAAATATTCCCTATTGTCAACACTTAAGTGCTAATTACTGAAAATGGTCAAAACAACGTGTGCTCACTAACTGACTTATTGACAGGCGGGCGCAGAGGAACAGGCCTACAATCCCTGCATTTGGAAAAGTCAGGAGAACTGCTAAGCAAAGGTAACCCAGGGTGCTGGCTAATTTTATGTCACCCTCACTCAAGGCAGAGTCAGCTGAAAGAAGGGAACCTCAATTGAAAACATGCCTCCAAAAGATCCAGCTGTAAGGAAGGCATTTGCTTAACTGGTGATAGATAGGGAGGGCCCAGTGCACTGTGGTGGTGTCATCCCTCAAATGGTGGTCTGGGCTTCTATATAAGCAGGCTAAACAAGGCAGTAAGCAGCACTCCTCCATGGTGTCTACATCAGCTCCTGTTCCAGATTCCTGCCCTGTTTGTTTCTACCCTCACCATTTTTAATGATGAATTGTTATTTGGAACTTTGAGTAAAATAAACTCTTTCCTCCCCAGGCTGCTTTGGGTCACGGTGTTTCAGCACAGCAATAGTAACCCTAACCAAAACAATAGTGAGGCCCTGTCTCAAAGAAAAACAAAAAATACTTGATATTACAGAATGACAGACAGAAAGAAACAGAGAGAGAGAGAGAGAGAGAGAGAGAGAGAGAGAGAAAGGTAGGAAGGAAAGGAGGAAGGAAAGAGGGAGCAAAGAAAGAAACAAACAAAGAAGCAAAGAAAAAAGAAAGAAACAAAGAAAGTAAGTAAGTTAGTTCTAAGAAAGTACAGATCTAAAGTCCATGATCACTGGAAACTTACCAGTAAATCTGAGTCTTAATTTCATAGCTAGGCTCTTCTGCCTAGGAGGAGTTAGGCTAAAAACCATTTTACATTCCATTAAGTGTGCTCACTGTGGAGTCACCTGATTCTCTCTCCAGCCACTGTCCACTCACAGACCCACTGTTTTCTCTAAACTATAATCAACAGGCCACATAAACTGACCTCATTTGCATGTGAATACTTATAAATACTGGATATTTTAATACAAATATTTTTTAATTCCTGCAACTTGCTTTTTAACACTTCTGGGAATAAAACAGTTACTAGTACCACTAAATCTATCTCTCCTTCCTTCTCATGAGCGTAGCTACTAGTGGAGTTGAAAGCCACAGATGGCCACCTCACTCTTTCAATTTCACAGGGATGGACATGCAAGCCCCACAGCTTCACTTTCAGGAGAGCTTTCAGGAACTTACACAGGGCACCCAGGGCCCTCCACGACAGGCTGGGCTCCGGGTTAGCCGGTTTCCCTGACTGTGTGCGAAGGCACCGATTAGCCCAGGGACCCATCTGAGCCTGGTGAGAGGAGCCAGGCTGAGCTGAGACTGCCAGTGCACGTGGCTGGATAAAGCAGGCCTGTGTTAGTCAAACATGAGAGCTTTTCAGAGGTTTTCCAACTTTAAGTTCGCCTTCTCCTACATTTGTGTTCTGATGTGAACAGAAAGTAAGACTCCGCCCCCAAGAGTGTCCTACTATAGCTGAAGCCATGCCCTGAGCCCAGGTGGCAAAGCAAAGCAGTGCTGACTTACCTTGAGAAGCTCAATGAGCCTGCACAACGCCTTCACGGAGGTTTTGGTCATAGGCTTCTGCATGGACATGTAGAGATTCATTGTGGTCTTAATAATGGTGCTAATACTATATGCATATAAGAAACCCTACAAAAGAAAATCAACAGTGGAATTGCAGATTTCCTTCAGACTTTGTTCTCCATGTATGTTATACACAAGTATGCCAATAGCCAGCATTTCTAAAGTCTCATTATTTTTATGTGTATGGGCATTATATCTGCATGTATGTCTGTACAACACATGAATGCAGTGCCTGAGGCCAGAAGTAGATGTTGGAGCTCTTGGAACGGTGTTATAGGCAATTATGTGCTGCTGAATTAAACATGGGTCCTCTGGAAGAACACCTAGTGCTCCTAACCTGTGAGTCAGGTCTCCAAACATCAATGTCCCTTCTTTCCAAGTCAATTCTTAAAGAGTTAGAAATACTGACAACACTATGAGTTTTGAAGCAGCCCTTAATAATTTCCTGAACAACCAAATACCAGACATGTAGACATTTACTGGCTTTTAAAAAGCTGTTCACTTAAAGAAAATGAAAACCCCTTCCGTAAAATGGTGTGTAAGTGCCAGGGAAATACCTAACAACTCATCCTCATCTTAACTGCTGAGAAGACAAGACCCCATCTGCTGATACTCAGAGCAGGGAACCACGGACTAAGAAAAACTGGCAGCTGGGAAGAGCTGCTTCCCTGAACAATGCAGACACGCAGAGGACTCGTGAGCACCTAGCTAATAGCACCCTTCCTCTCTGCCGGCTCTCACCCTGTGGGTCAGATGTTTAAATTATGCTTTATAACTAGCAGAATCAGGTTAGAGACTAGCAACAGAATGATTTTACAGCTGGAGGTCACCACAACCAAGGAGCGGACAGCTCAGCAGGTGGAGAACCACTGCCTAGTCCAGCCCCAGTCTACCTAAGATCTGTCTCTGTCAGCTTTCTCTATCTAGCCCAAGAACTGGAGCACATTCTCTCCTCCCCTCTCCTCCTGTTCAGGAAGGAGCACATTAAATGTTTGAGTGCTTAAAAGTATTTTTTAACTCTTCTAAACTCCAGGAAGACTAAATAGTAAATGACATGATGGGTGAGATTATACATTTTGTGTGTGTGTGTGTGTGTGTGTGTGTGTCCATCCATAGAGGCCACTGGATCTGCTGGAGCTGGAGTTAGTGATGATTTTGAGTAGCGGAAATTTGAACTCAGGCCCTCTGAGAAAGTGGCTCCTGTAACTGCTGGGCCGTTTGTCCAGCCCCTCACGTTTTCATTTAACCCTCCAAAGGGTGTGAGACTACATACACATTCCATGTGTTCCCCTCCCTAGTTCTCCACCTCTCTAACTCCCACCCACTCAACTTTGTGTTCATTTTCCTTCAAATTAACACAAAACAACAAACAAAAAACCCACAAAAAACAAAAGTCTACTAAAACAAAACCAGGCGTTGGGGGTGGGAAGTACATACGCATAAAATCATGGGATTTGTTTCCTGTTAGCCAACAGCTCCTGGACGTGGGCTCTGAGTGGGATTTTTTCCATTGGAAACAACCTGATTTTCCTTTGCCAGCAGGCATCAATAGCAAATATCTTCTTGGTTAGGGCTAGGATCCAGTATCTGCTTTCCCATCTCCTCTGGCTGGAAACTGTCCTGGTCTTAGGTGTGATGCCACAGTCTCCGAGTTAACTCTCCTATTCTAGTCTCTTCTTTATTGATCCATAACACTACATTCTATTTTCCCTTCCTTGAGAGACCCTCCTCTTCCTCCTGGTACCTGACCTCTTGGTTATTCAGACTGCAGACACATTCCAGAATTTTACAAGCTAGCATTCAAATAAACATAAGAGAAACTATACAGTCCTCCTCTTCTGAGGGTCTGGGTCGCCTCACTCAGAATGTTCTTATCTAACTCCATCCATTTACCTACAAATTTCACAATTTCATTTTTCTTAACAACTGAGCAATACTCCAGTGTATCAATGTACCATATTTTCATTATCCATCCTTCTGCTGAGGGACATCCAATTTCTGTCTCTTATGAATAGAGCAACAATGAACACGGATGAGCAGGGATGTCTGAGGTACGATGTAGAGTCCTTATTCCGAGAGCGGAACAGCTGGATCTCCAGTTGACTGAGACCCACACTGACGGGCTGGACACATCTGCACTCCACCAGCAGTGAATGAACGTTCTCCTTTCCCTGCATCCTCAACAGCACACACTGTCATCTGGTTTACTATCTTGGCCATGCTGAACGGGATTAGAGGAAATCTCAAAGTAGCTGTAACTTCTCTCTGATGCAAGGATACAGTACTACTCTGTGTCACCATCTGTGCCGCCTCTTTCCCTGCTAAGCTCTGTGCTCCATGGAACTGGGTTGTTTTTCTTGATGCTCAGTGTTTTCAGTCTTTATGTATTTAGATATTAACCTTCTATCAGATTTGCAATTGGGAAAGATGTTTTCCAATTCTTTAGCTGTTACTCTGTCCACATGATAGTGTCCTTTGCAGTCCTGGAGCATACCAGTTTCATGGGGTCCCATTTATTAATCAATCTTTGGGACTATGCTACTAGTGTCCTGTCCAGAAAAATCCTACTTGTGCTACCCTCAGGCTGAGGTGCTTGATGCTTCGGGAGTTGAGTTTTGTGCAGGATGACAGAAATGGATCTAGTGCATTCTTCTACATGCGCCCATCACTTGACAGCACCAACATTTGCTAAAGATACTGTCTTTTCTCCAATGTCTATTTTTAACTTTTCGTTCAAATGAGGTGTCCACAGGTAGGAATGTATGTGATGTCTGAATCTTCGATTTGATTCCACTGATAATGTGTCTGTCTGTAGGCCAATACCATGCCATTTTTATTATCAAAGCTCTGTATTACAACTTGACATCTAGAATGATCATACATCTGGCAGTTCTCTTATTATTCAGGACAGTTTTAACTGTCCTAAGTTTTTTGTGTTTCTATATGCAATTGAAGATTGTTTTGCTCAATTTCTACTTAGAACTGTGTTGGTATTTTGATGGGAATTGTATTGAATATAAGGATTGCTTTTGGTAGAATAGCCATTTTCAGACTATTAACCCAGAAGAATGGGTGGCCTTTCCATCTTCTGGTGTCTTCAATTTCTTTTCTTCACTCTCAAAGTTTTTATTGTATAAGGCTTTCATTTGTTTGGTAAGAGTTATCACAAGATATACATATTTTTGAAACTATTATAAAAGACACTGTCGCTGGGAGGTGGTGGTGCACGCCTTTAATCCTAGCACTCAGAAGGCAGAGGCAGGCAGATTTCTGAGTTCAAGGCCAGCCTGGTCTACAGATTGAGTTCCCAGACAGCCAGGGCCAAACAAAGATACCCTATCTCAAAAAACAAAAAAACAAAACAAACACCACACACACACACACACACACACAAATAAAAAAATTTTTAAAAAGACACTGTTTCCTGGCTTTTACTATGTCTGTCATTTGTATATAGGAAGACAGGTGACTTCTGTGGGTTAACTTTGTATCTTACTACTTTGCAGGTTAAGTAAGTGATTCTCTGAATTTCCTCAGTGTCTGCTGTAATCCTCCCCTTCATGTCTAATTTTATGAATTTGGATCTTCTCCTGTCTTTTGGTTAATTTGGCTAAGTACCTGCTAGTCAGCTTCCTAACCACATGTAAGAAAGCACTATCCCAGACTGACTCTTTCTGACTAGCAGTGTACACACAGTGGCAAATGCCAGTCTCCCTGACCTTACTAGCTCTGTGTGGGAGAGAAGTGCTCAGCATAGAGAGTGGCAGACATCTACGGAGGACAGTGTCCCGAGAGGGGCGAGGCTGAGGCTTGCAGCACACTCTTTTACCTGTAGCTACTTCCTGGCACGTGTGGATCTCTAGTGATGCTTTTTGTTGATCATTTATGTCCAATATTTTTTTATTTGTATCCAATATTAACACAGTTGCACATACACTAAATACATGTAATTTTTTAATTAAAGATAAAAGAAATCCTCATGTATCTAGAAATAAAAAAGCATCTTTCGAGAATGCCCGGAGGAGCAGTGGCAAGCAGGTCAGGCCTTGCAGCCAAGCCTGAGGGCCGGAGTGTGCTCTTCAGGAGCGCTCCTTTCCAGACATACACGAACCTGCCCGGGAGCCAGAGGCACTGAATCCCCTGAAGTCCAGGGAATCAAACTTGGAATCTTTGCAAGAGCAAGTGCTCTCACCCCCTGAGCTGTCTCTGAAGCTCCTCATTTTGTTTAAATATAAAACATAACCCTTCCTTTTCGAGTTGTGATCAAGTGTTATTTCTGTAAATTAAAGTCACAAATTACACCCAAAATATTCTAAGGAAGAACATGCAACTACCTGTATGAAAACATTACATCTGTTGGTGAGGTCTTCAGCAAATGTATCCATTCTCTGCTCTTTAGATAACATAGACTCCATCTTCATCATCCACGAGCTTACAAAGACGTAGTAAGACTGCACATCTCTAGCAAAGGAACACAAACAAAAACACACGTCCATAACTCTTATTGACAAGAGTAAAATATTCCTTCCAGCAGTAACTGTCCACTTCTGGCCTTCAAAAGGAATCCTATATGCATATTAAGTTACTGAACTTAAAGCTATGCAGAGCACCTGTTCAAGCCAGGCATTAATTCTAGCTGAGAACACAACAGGTGAAAAGCCCTGGCACCTTGAAGCTCAGATTCTAGGAAGGAGAGCTGTCGAATAAAGCAATAACCAAAGCCAAAGCAACCTTTAAATGCTGGGGATACACCCTTCGGGGAGGGGCAGACAGGGGTAGGTCTCTAATTTTAAGTAAGATGATCAGAGCAGGCTCACAGTGTGGGTGATTCTGAGCCATGTTCTGGCCAGACTAATACGATGTACAAACATGTAAAAAAAGAGAGTTTAAGGAGTGTAAGCAACAAGTGCAAAAGCCCTACGGCTTCGGGAGCTATACCCAGCTTGTTCAGTAACAACAGAAACCCAGGATGGCCAGAGTACAAAGGGGAGGAGGAGGAGGAACAGAAAAGCACAGCAGAGGTAGGGAGCTGGGAGAGTGGGAAGGGACTGGGAAGGCCTTGTGGAGAGCATGCACTTCAACTCAAGTGCCTGAGAGAAGTCGCTGCAGATGAGTGGTTTTAAGAGATCACTATCACTTTGCCTGATGTGTAGAAAACAAGCCGTCATAAGGCTAACACCTATAAAACAACTATAATAACACAGGAGGAAAGAAGACAACATCTTTAACAAGAGTAAAAACAGTGGCAGCAGAGGCAAGACGTTCAGCAGGTAAGAGCACTTCCAGCCGGGCAGTGGTGGCACATGCCTGTAATCCCAGCACTTCCGGAGGCAGAAGCAGGCAGATTTCTGAATTCGAGGCCAGCCTGGTCTACAGAGTGAGTTCCAGGACAGCCAGGGCTACACAGAGAAAACCTGTCTCAGAAAAAAAAAAGCAAAAAGCAAAAAACAAACAAACAAACAAAAAAAAAATGAGCGCTGCCTACTCTTACAAAGAACCTGAGTTCAGTTCTCAGCACCCACACGGCTGCTCACAACTAAAGTTACAACTCCAGCTCTAGAGGATTGGCCTCTGTGGGCACCTACACATATATGGCATTTGTAGCTAGGCACATATAGGTTTTGCTTTTTAATGAAAAAAAAAATAGTAAAAGTAGCCAGAATCTGAATTTAAAAGCTAATTGGAATGTTTATGCTATACAATAACTATTCTAAACTTGACACAAATTAACTCATTCAAACCCATATTAACCTTATGCAGTAGTTAGAAAACTCAGGCCCTCAGGAGGACTTTAAGCAAGGTATGAATATACCCAGCCCATGCCTATCACTGGGGGACTGAAAGAACCCTTACTATGATCATCTGCATGTATTACACTGAGTCGCTACCCAGATAAAGCATGACCCATCACATACCCAATTACACTTGCCTCACTCCCCTGCCTCAGTCACACAGTACAGGTCACACATTAACTCAGCCTGCTTCCTCATAACTTAATACCTCTTCTTCCCTTAGAAACCGTTAATGGTAGACATCCTGCTTCGGACAGGACTGAAGCGTCTTACGCTGCAGAAGAACCTTTCATTTCAGTGAGCCTCCCCTCTCTCTGCCCCACTCTGTGTGTCTCTCTCCTCCTTTTCCTCCCCAAACCTAACTGCAGGGACCATGTTCTTCATTTTACAGAAGATGAAACTCCGCACAAAGTAATCTGTCCTGCCCGCATCGGGAGCCAGGATTAAAGCCCCAACCTGGGACGCTTCCGTTCCATCAGCTACTCAACCAACGCCACATGATGACGCTGCTACTAGTCAGGATAAGCCCCAGCAGCAAACACAAGACAGCAATAGAAGACAGGAAGGAGGGAGGGAGGGAGGAGGTAAAGAAATGGGAGAGGAGAGGACTCACCGTACAGTGTGTGGAAACTGAGGCAGGAAAAACCAATTCTGACCGTAGGAACACATAATAAAAAGTGTTAAATCAGCCTATGCTCAGACACTGTGGATGAAGCAGTTCTGTCTGTCCTGCCACAACTCTTACTGGATCACCGCTGCCTTTCAAGGATAAAAAGTGAAACTGCTCCAGGCTCCAGCTTATTTTGTTGTTGGATGGGAAGGATGGAAGGAATTCAATTATCAATTTGTTAGCTCCATTTTAAAGTATAAATTCGGGAAATACTAAGGGAAAAATAATCCGCTGCCCTGGTAAAAAGCAGTGTCGGTATCTACATAGGAAACGGATGGTCTCTAGAAAATCTCAGACCTCCTTCCTACCCCTTCTCTTCCCATATCAAAAGAAATCCAGGAACCTAGGGAAAATGCAGCTGTGCAGTCTGCCCAACTCTGCCCAAGGGGTCAGGGGCCCTGAGAGCAGGGAGCAGAGGACAGCCCCCTCTCCGCCCCTTTCCACTTCCAGCAACGGAACTGCCTGCAGAGCTGTCACCTCGCAGCTCCCTCTCAAGTGGAGGATCACCCACCCTAAGATTTACAATAGCAGAGTGAATATTAGGTTTGGCACAACTGCAAGGAAACTGGAAGAAAAAAAAACAACCACCATCCTTTCAGATCATGGAGCTCTACACTAACTTTACAGGAATGTAATTAAAACCAAAAAGCCAACAGGTAGCTGGGGTAGTGGCACCCTCCTTTAATCCCAGCACTAGGGAGACAGACATGGTGGATCTGAGTTCAACTCCCTGATTTCAAGGCCAGGGCTATACAGAGATTATGTGTCTTAAAATTAACAAAAAAAAAAAAAAAGCTTTGGGGGTAAAATTCTGTCAGATAAAGGGTCTTAGAAAAAGAAAACATTTAATCTCCACCTACTCAAACTTCCTTCCAGCAGCCTCTGGGCACACAGCCACACGGCAGACTCTGCAGTGTGAGCTCACAGGTCACTTCTCTAAGCCTCCCTCTCCTCATCTGAGGTTATAGCAAACAGCTGAGAGAAGCACGTGACACCTTACACTTGAGTGGATGCCTAGCTGGCCTCAAGCTGTTGAGACTTCAGGTTTAGTCTCTGAGGAAACAGGAACCCCAGAGCAGGAGCCTGCCTCACAGGATGTTCTTTCTTACTGTGCCTTATAGCTGGGACCAGGGAAGGGCCTGGAGACTCGTAGGACATAACGCTGAACTTAGTTGTGCTCATTTCTTCCCCATGAAGATGGGCAGGTGCCATGACACAATGCTACAGTCTTCTGTCCAAAGCCTGCTGCATATCCAAAGTCTACACTGCTGGTAGCTATGTTGTCCTTACCTGGCGTTGTTCCTTCAAAGTCTAGTGTGGCCTTCTACGTAGACCCAAAGAGGTAAAACCTGCTCCCTCCCGAATCTGAATACGTCATATACATTCCGAGACAGCACTCTATCTCCCCTCGGATCTCTCCCCTCAGAGAGAAGGAAGGCGTGCTTCCCAGTCCTCTGATGGAGTCATCCAGCTCGTCTCAGGACACTACACTTGTGGCGCTCTTAAAAGGTGACACCTTCTGGGATCTATCTTTAGCAACATATACACACAACAGACAGACACAATCACACGACACATATACACACACACACCACACACATACGCACACAAAATAGTTTGAGTTTTAAGAAAAAAAGCAAAGTTCTTGACTAATCAATCTTGGGACTGGAGAGATGCTTAGGAAACAGGATTTGCCATGCAAGCCTAAGGTCCGGGGTCTGGGGCCGAGAACCGCGCGGTAGGAGGAGAGCAGCAGCTGCTGCAAGCTGTCTTCTTTCATACATACACACCCAGATACACTAAATACGTTTATGAATAAAGGTAAAAGACGATCAGTGCAGAAACTGTAAATATTGTCTGCTAGTACATATTATCTTGTGACTCAAGTACTTTCATTATCAAATATCTAAACACTTTCTTTACAGTTGTTTTATAAAACTTACTTGGTAAGTGACTGAGCTTTCTGCTGTAGGAAGGTATCCCTGTGTATTTTAATGGCTTGAAGACTTTTTCTGTCTAGAAGTTTGGCAGCTGCTGGCATTTTATGAATCAGAAAATTATCAGGAAACCAAATGATATTAGCAGTTAAAGTGATGGCTGGCACCTGAGGGAAGAGGGAACGTCATAGAACGCAGGCCCAATGATGCTGTGCTCAACAGTGCTACAACACACAGGGAAGGCAGCTCGGAAAACACAACTACCAAAACCTCAGTGTGTTACAGGTTGTGTCTCCCCTCACATTTATTGTAGAAAGAACAAAAGCATTCCCAGTGGGTGGTGAGCACAGCAATTTTATTCTGCATAAATATTAACAGACAGACAGATATACACACAACCGATTTCACAATAGTTAATAATATATAAAAAGCAAAATGAAATTTAACCCTTCATAACTTTACTGCCAGGACATATTAATAAAATACTAGTTTAAAAAAACAACCTTAAAGATAGCTAAGGCCTCAGGGTCTGCTATTATTTGATAGTACTAGACACAAACTAAGTTTCAATTCTGAAACTGGGTGTCCTATCATGGAAATAGCAAAGATGAAAATAACAATTTAATGAGGGCAAAGGGGACAAGCCAAAGGACGGCCATGGTAACAGTACTGACGGGATGTACTTCTGCAATGCCAGCACTCAGGAAGCTGAGGCAGAAGGATGGCTGAGACTGAGGCCAGCCTGCACTACACAGCAAGAGCCTGTCTCAGAAATAAAACAAAGTTAACGTGCACGCACGCACACACACTAAGAATAACATATACATAACCTGATATGAAATAGTTATTTTCATCTACTCTATTTGCTCATTTCAAGAATGTCTGCACTTTAAAATAGCACTACCATTGCTTTTATTTTTGCATGAGTATGTATATTGTGTGCATGTGTGCCTTTGTATGTGTATGGGCACACATGTGCACATGTGGGCACTGACGCCCGTGGCTGACACTAGGTGTCTTTCTCCACTGTATTTATTCATCCAGAATTTTCTGACTCATGCTAGGTAGTATCAGAAGTCAGAAGCTACATCAGCCTTACTTAGCACTGCAGGAACTGAAGGCGGGCTGCCATGCTCATACGACATTACATGAGTTCTGGGAAGCTAGTTTCCAGTCTCAGCATGGATGGCAAGCAGTAAGCCACGGCCCACCTCCCCAGACCTAATTTTCTTTTTAAAACAGCTACATTTCATAAAAAGTAACTTATTCTTTAGTAAACTTTTTATTAGCATTTTCAAATATCTAGCTTTATTAAAATTTACATTGCAAACTGAAAACAAGAAGCTTCAAGTTCTTACCTTCTTACAAATGTCCAATAAAGACTTATAAAACTTTTTATCAACAGTTCGAAAAATCTGAAAGTGCAGTACAAAGAGCCCACAAATTCCAACATACTTTTCTCTCTGGTCAATTTCAGAAGGTTCACCTAACAAAGGAACAACATAAAAATTAAGATAATAGTTGAATCCTTAAGGAAATGTAAACCTGATAAATAAGTCAAACAAGAAATTATATTACCAAGCTTGGCTTCCACGTTTGCAAAAATTGAGCGAATGCTATGTGCAAATTCTTCTGCAAAAGTGCTATTTTTCGACACAGATATTCCTCCATTGAGAGAATCAAACTGCTGTTCAATACAAGCCTACACAGGAAACATTTGAATAGAAATTCAGAGTCTCAGTAACAAGCTATCTAACACCTTGGTAAGGTGAACCACTTGTGTACTCATTTTAACTACCAAATCTGCTCCGAGTCCTTTGACGGGATACAAGCACTTGTACAGGTGCCAGTTATTAGGCACTCACACCCCAAATGAAGAGATAGAGGGGAGCTCGGAGATGAACGGACGGATTCACTGCTTACACATTGGAAAGCAGAGTTTTGATTTTTGTTTTTGAAAAAGGGTCCATGTAGCCCATTATGTCACCAGGATGCCCTCCAACTCAGAGATCTGCCTGCCCCTGCCTCCCAAATGCTGAGACTAACATTGTGTTCCACCACTCACAGCTGAAATCATTTTTAAAATTTGACATGTTTGAGTGTTTCGCCTACATGTGTATCTCTGCCCCACAGGCATGCACTGCCTACAGAGGCCAGAGAGGGCACCACATACCCTGAAACTGGAGTTGCCGATGGTCATGGACCACTATATAGGTAGGTACTAGGAATCAGACCCAGGTCCTCTTCAAGCCAGCACGCCTAACTACAGCTCTCCACACACAACATCTTGTTTAAAGAGTGCAATCCTTTAGAAGGGTGTGCACGTATCTCTCTCTCTCTCTCTCTCTCTCTCTCTCTCTCTCTCTCTCTCTCTCTCTCTCTGTGTGTGTGTGTGTGTGTGTGTGTGTGTGTGTGTGTGCAGGGTCTCACTCTGTAGCCCAAGCTGTCCTCATATTTATGATAATCCTGTTAGGCCTTCCCAATGCCAGGAGACATGGTCATAATGCCCAGCGCTCACATACTGTTTGTGTAGAAATTTCCCAGAAAAAAAAAGCTAAAATAACTACATTTTGTATCTAAGAGATAAACTGGTTTTAAAAACAAAGAGCTAGGGCCAAGCTGTCAAAACTGTGGTAATATAAACCAAAAGTCATGTGACACAGACGGAGTAGAATGGAATGGGATCTCCGGCAGTGCTGTGAGGGCTCTGTAGATGGAGGAGTGCTATGTTTCTAATTGGCTTCAGCTCACTTTCATTTAGAAGGCACCCTATCTGTGTACATCCAAATCACATCCACGGCTGCAGGAAGAACTAACTAAGCGTCTCTGTTGTTTGCCTGGGTTCTGATTTGTTCCTTCACAGGTTTAGGACCCTGAGCATGCCAAGGAAGTGAGTGCTCTCCCACTGATCTATAGCCCCAGCCCTTCAGACCTTTTAAAAGCAGTCTGGAAGCTAGTAACAGACAATATTTAACGCCTTAGACTTGAAATCCTTAGAGGTTTGTCTTTATTTTCTTTTGAGACGGGGCCTCATATGTATCTCAAGGTGACCCAGAATTCACTGTGGACCAGAGACTGGCCTCAGGCTTGCACAGCCTCCTGTGGGATGGGATTGTAAGGATATACATCACCATGCCTGATTCAATTTTATATTTTTGAACAGTTTAATTTTAAAGCCCTCATTTTAAGTAACTTTTCATTTTGTTTATTATTAGATATTGAGTTATGCATTAATAAATTAATAATGACATTTTTTTAAAAGCCAAAGCACTTTCTAAAGAAAAGAAATTCAAAAGTATGCTACAAAAGTGTCCTCCTGTCGTTCTGAGCTGCACCGCCCTCTAAGAACACATATGCTGTCCCTGATAGAGCTCCACTTACCTGGAATATCATTCCATCAAGTAACTGCCCTTCCAGCTTCAGCAAGAACTTCTCAAAGGGCTTTAATTTTTCTTCCTGAATCCCAAATTTTGAAGGGTTGTGATGGACAGATTTCAGCAACCTTGTAAAAGATTTAAAAAAAGATCTTACATCTACCTAACAAATTCTAAAAAGTTAAAAATATTCCAAGAAAAAAAATTGTACATGTTATTCTCACTCAGCTCTTCACAAGGGAAATGGAAATGGTGCAATCCTAATATTTATCCTTCTTTTTTACCCCCCACCCCCGTAAGTTCAATTGCCCGTTGTTCTGTATAACAAAAATTTAGTGACTATTTGTACACTGAATAAAAATGTAAAGACTGTTCCAGGGTGTTTAATAAAATGTGAGGCACAAACTTTCACTTGAACAGAACACAGTGAAAAGAACAAATCGTAACTGTTCTGCAACACTCTGAGAACAAAAACCTATCTACAAATGGGGCTGACTGAGTTCATGAAGACACTGGGCATG
The DNA here is from genome assembly GCF_947179515.1 of Apodemus sylvaticus. Classification (NCBI taxonomy): domain Eukaryota; kingdom Metazoa; phylum Chordata; class Mammalia; order Rodentia; family Muridae; genus Apodemus; species Apodemus sylvaticus. The sequence goes on along the minus strand of NC_067491.1, from coordinate 49,542,682 downwards.
ACCGGACCAGAGAAATACTTCAGTGCTGAGAGGGAACTGAGTCTGGTTCCCAGCACCCACATCAGTGGCTTACAACGGCCTGACTCTGGTGCAGGGACGCCAACCCCCTCTTCCAGCCTAAGAACCTATACCCATGTGCAGACATACATGGGGACAGACGCAAGCACATACACATACACACAGATAAAAATAAGTCTTTTAAAGACTCAGAATAATTAGTATTTTAATTTTACTCTGAAAGCTAGCACAGATTGGCCGTACAAAGCACAAAACATTTGGTCAGCATACCTTTTGTACATAGTCCAGTGGTCTTTCAGCGTGACATGATTATCAATAATCTCATCCAGGGTAAGTAAAACTGTTAGCAGTTCTCCCAAGTGCTCATACATAGTCTGTCAAAAAACCTTTAATGATTATCATTTAGTCACTAGTTAGAAGTCTCATGTGAACTTTAAAGTAAAACACATTGGGTTAATTATTAAATTAGTGAAAGGAGGAATCAACTGGTTTACTACATACAATACAGGTCTGACCCTCAAATGGTGCCACCAGCCTAAATTGAGTATATTTTGGCTAATATTTCCTCCTTAATCGTGATGCTAAAGATGTGTTCACTGACAACAGAAAATCTGCAGTGGAGCACGACTGGGAAAAATTACAAGTGCCAGATCACAGCAAGTGACGGCCCACTAGCCACAGATGACAGGGACAGAGACAGGGTGGCATGTGAGCATTAGTGCATGTCCTAATCAGTCAAATATGTAAGAAAAATAGAAAAATTAACTTTTACCTGAAAATGGACTCCAGTTGTCTCGATAATTTTGGGTCCTATCCTATAATAAAATAACATCCAAGTTTAAAAATATCATTTTTGGTCACAGTTCATTCTTAACTCAAGAAATAAATACAGGCACATAAGCATGTATTTGTCTTAAACGTGCAGGCACAAGGCACAAAAGTAGACAGAGCCCGGGCTACCCTTGCTGTGCTCTATCATGGGTTAAAGACCTGACAGTGGGCCAACCAGTAACCTTACGTTTTTAAACCTAAAGAATGTGCTTTTGCATAAAAGCAGAAGGAAAAAAATTAATGAACTACTGGAGTTTCTCAATTATTAACTACAATTTTTTACTGTATCAAAACTGGTGCCTGGGAAAGACCTTAAGCACATGCCAGACTGGTTCTTCAGTTCTCACTCTGCCTGCAGAGCACGGCATCACACTTCTAGGCTGGACCACAACGATAAGCCACACAAAGTTCAACTTTACGCCCTGTTCAAGAAAAGTCCCATAACTTTATGAAACGGAGGAGCACTAAAGCAAACAAGGGAAACAACAAACGCTGTGCTGATAAATCTGCATCAGCTTTTCTCTGTGGTGAAACATCTTTAAAACTTTTTTGCTAACATTCTTGTTCCGACAAAATCAGGTTCATAAACTTGGTGAGAATGGAACCTCACTTATCTATAAATACACACATTAAAAAAGGAACACACCTCCAGCAGTGTCTGAACATCCTAAGCATATGTACTGAGTAAACAGATAAGCTATTTTTATTAACTATTTTCTCAAAGTCCTTGCTGCTGCTTTATAGAGCAGACTACTCGTACAGTGCCTTACTTGTTGCTGATGTACAGGGCGGCCAGCTGGTGGATGACGTTCATCACCACTTCGTAGCATCTCGTCACGAAGCAGGACAGCTCCTGAAATGACAAGGTGAGCCGCATTATGAAGCTGCTTTTTCAATGTCAGGCTATTTGGACTGGATGCTGTAACACAACCAAAGCTCTAGTTACCTAGCAGCCAGAGCTCAGAAACCCTCAAGCAATCAACACTTCTTTCCCCTCCTGCAGGCCAGGCCATTCCTCCTCTGCTACCGTGAATTTCACCATTTTATTCTGAGTCTACTGTTTCAGTCACGCGTGAAGCTCCTAAACGGTAGGGCCCATCATCCCTTCCCTATACATGACTGAAGGTCTAAAGAGTGAAAATGGCTGTCAGCTTACAAGTGTAACGAGGACAGAAAGCAATCTCAAGTCACTCTAAATCACTTCCCTTGTCATCTTTTGTAGTGCAGCCATGGCTGTACTGGAACTTGCTCTGTAGACCAGGCTAGCCTTGAACTCAGAGATCCACCTGCCTCTGCCTCCCTCATACTTAGCCACCACCACCTGGCGCATTTGTTATCTTTAATTTATAGATAGATAGATAGATACATCTCCAGCCCCATATACATAACGGGGCTGAAGAGATGGCTCAGTGGCTAAGAGCACTAACTGCTCTTCCAGAGGTCCTGAGTTCAATTCCCAGCAACCACATGGTGGCTCACAAGCATCTGTAATGGGACCCGATGCCCTCTTCTGATATGTCTGAGGACAGCTACACTGTACTACTCATATACAGAAATAATTCTTTTAAAAAAATACATATATATAGCTTAGCACACAGCAAATGCATATCACTTACCCCAAGAATGTTTATCAATAATTATTAATTCTGATCTACCATACCTAGACTTTCTGACAATGTTTTTTAAAGCTCTCAACTTTTAACCTTATAGAACAAATTTCCATCTAAAATACTTAAAACCTTATTAAACCTGCATCTATTCTAAACTGCAAGCCCTGAACAATAATTTTCATTGCTTTATATATGTTGGTCTCACCCGCCAACCAGAGCAGTTTCTAACACACACACACACACACACACACACACTTCCTTCCTTCCTCTGTCTGCAGCAGCCTTCCAGCCTTCCAGCCTTCCTTCCTTCCTTCCTTCCTTCCTGTCTGCAGCAGCCTTCCAGCCTGCCTTCCTTCCTTCCTTCCTGTCTGCAGCAGCCTTCCTTCCTTCCTTCCTTCCTTCCTTCCTTCCTTCCTTCCTTCCTTCCTCTGTCTGCAGCAGCCTTCCAGCCTCCTTCCTTCCTTCCTTCGTCTGCAGCAGCCTTCCAGCCTTCCTTCCTTCCTTCCTGTCTGCAGCAGCCTTCCAGCCTTCCTTCCTTCCTTCCTTCCTTCCTTCCTTCCTTCCTCTGTCTGCAGCAGCCTTCCAGCCTTCCTTCCTTCCTTCCCCTGTCTGTAGCAGCCTTCCTTCCTTCCTTCCCTTCCTTCCTTCCTTCCTCCCTCCCTCTGTCTGCAGCAGCCTGCCTTCCTTCCTTCCCCAGTCTGTAGCAGCCTGCCTTCCTCCCTTCCTTTCCTTCCTTCCTTCCTTCCTTCCTTCCTTCCTTCCTTCCTTCCTTCCTTTCCTTCCTCCCTCTGTCTGCAGCAGCCTTCCCGAAGGTTCCGACAGTACACACGACAGGAAAGCAGCGAAGGCTGTCCCTCCCAGGCTCTTGCTGTGTCCATCAGATAACCTACTAGCTCACCCTCACAGCGGCAGCTCGCATCAGAGCTGGACCGCTTCTTCCAGCGCTCTCAACCTAACCTCAAACTGCTTCTCAGAGGTAGCTGCATCCAACCAAGGCCGCTATGATCGAGCGCTTATCACATAAAGACTATCTCCCTAAGCTGCCAGATTCTATCTCACAAACATAGCCACTTCTCTTTTGTCCCTAGATGAGGAAATATGACCTGCTTTTTCTGGAAGTCTTCACTATTTTCTTCTTCCAGCTTTTCAATTCCTGTGTGATCAAGTGTGTGTGTGTGTGTGTGTGTGTGTGTGTGTTTGCATGCATGTGCTTAGTTTATAATAATAACAAAATAAATTTAAAAAGTCGTTTCTTTTTCAAGCATGCGTGTGCCTATGTATATGTATGCACATGTGTGCAGGTACCCATGGAGAACACAGGCACTGGAGCCCTAGAGATGACGTTTCATGGAGTTATGAGCCAATAAGGGAACAAGTAACTGAACTAGGGTCCTCTGCCAAAACAGTACAAGCTCTTAACCAACGAGCCACCTCTACCACACAAAAACAACATTTTTAAAAATATTTATTTTACTTTTATGTGTATGGGTCTTGTTTGCATGGCTGCCTGTACACTAACCGAGTACCTAGTACCCAAACCAGAACAGAGTACTGGATGGATCTCTTGGAAAGAGTTATAGACAACTGTGAGCCACCATTGGGTGGGTGTTGGGTATTAAAGCCCAGTCCTCTGGAAGAGCAGCAAGTGTTCTTAATGACTGAGCCACTTCTCCAACCCCCCTCAAAATCTTTAAGTTAAAAAAAGGCTTATAAATGTCCATAAATGAAATTATATAAAATACATATAAAAAGATATATTAAAACAATTTTTGAATTGTTCAAGTCTCTTGATACCTTATTCCCCTAAAATCCCGTATAAATCATTTAAGAGTTATGACCTCCTACACTATAACCTCATGCTAAGTAAATGGCTCACTCTCAGAATGCACAAATCCCCAGCAACTAAAGGTTCCGGAACCTTTAAATTATGTATTAATTTTGATGAATAGCGGTACACACCTTTAATCCCAGGATGTGAAGAGGCTGAGGCAGGTGAATCTCTTACAAGTTTGAGGTCAACCTAGTCTACAAAGACAGCCAAGGCTACCTAGTAAGACTGTCTCAAATAAGTAAATAAATAGTTCAAGAGATAGTAAAAATCAGTTACCTTAAAGAGATAAGCGAGAAAAGGAGTTACCTGTAAGAAAGAAACAAATCTCCCCATTTGAACTTGGCAGTCACCTTCCACCATGCTGGAATCTGTGGCTTTAAAAAGCAGCATCAATTTTACTTCAGGCTTTTTATTTAAATTCAGCAACAAAGACAAAGAGTAATATTCTTTCACTCAAGCACAGTACTGAAAACACTGGACTTCTACACTGAAGAGAAAAATGACATGTCATGAACTATACACACCTTCAAACAGCCACCCCGCACTGCCAAGCAAACCCAAAGCTCTGGTCCACACAGCGTCCTCACACAGCATCCTTACTGCCCCACCATCCATCCGTCCATCCATCGCCCTAGAGAATGTGCTGCTGCCCACTTACTGAGATGGCTCAGCAGCTAAGAGCACTGGGCCGCTCTTCCAGAAGAGCAGAATAAGGTTCCCAGCACCCACAGGGTGCCTCTGTGAACACACACACGCACACGCGCATAAATAGACTATTTAAATGTGTTGGCTGTCTCTCTATACACTCTACAGTCGTGTGAGTTCTAGAAGAGTCTGTTAGCTTTCTGTTCACTGAAGTTTCTTAAAAGGGAGCGACAAATGCAAGTCTAAAATTTTGACTTACCTCCTTCACCATAAAACAGAAGACCATTGTAAAACTTAGTTTCAGCCTGTTTCAAATGAAATTAAAATAATTTAAAAGGTTGCTTTCAAATTCTTATGCTCTTAAGTCTCTAAAAACATGAACTACATGATTTACAGATAAATTTCTTCAAAATTCAGAAACAACAGCTTTCCAATAAATTCATCTTTCTTTGTAAAGTAAGAAAGACAAGCACTGCGACTGAGAGCTCAGCCTCTATGTCGGCTGGCACTTGGTCACCTGACACCTCATTACCCAGGTCTTCCCTCTAGTTCAGTTAGCAGTCACAGAATATGAAAAGGACAGGAAAAACAAAGTCCATTAATGGCCACCGAAGTTCAGTGGTTCCAAACCCAGAGAGAACGTTCCACGCAGCAGGGATCACTGCCCCTCTGAAGGGGTGCAGGCTACCAGTGGCTCTCACCTGCTGAGGCCCCATTTCTCCACCTCTCCTCACCTGCCCCGCCACCTCAGCATTACCAATGCTGGGGTCCCAGTACAGAAGAGCCCTTCCTGTTAGGATTGCTAGCATTACTAGCATTTCAAGCAGTAGCTCATTCAGTGGTCAGTATTCATTGCACTCTACACGAATTTAAGCCTACACTTACGTTTAAATGATCTTAAAGAATGTAAACAATTACCTCATATTTTAATTTCTTGATCTCGCAACAAAGGGCCGCATAAACAGTGATGACTTTATTTAGGACCTGGTTCCGTAAGTGAAAACAGAAAAGAGTACACTGTAACCAGAGAGAGCATTTTCTGACTGCACTTTAGGTTTAGGGTCACATACCTTGTTTTCTGATTGCACTTTAGGTTTAGGGACACATACCTTGTTTTCCGTCTTTATGAGTTCCAAAAGGGAAGCCTGCTCATATGGCAGAAGCTACAGAAACAAAGAGAGAGAGAGAGTGGCTCTTAACTTGGAGAAAAAACAAACTGAAATTCTAACCACACAGGATTAAATGAATTACATTTAACTTATGTTAGACTCTATATTCAGCATTACCATCACATAAACTACTATGTTTAAGATAATCTCAAAAAAAGTAAGGAGAGTGCAACACACTTCAGGAAGAAACACCTCCAGCACAACACACTACTGTAGGACGGGCCTAGCCATGCTCTAGGACACAAGGTGCCTGACAGTGGGACACGAAGAACACACTAACAGTGAGCTCCATCATTCTGGGATTGGTATGTAAACATACATTTAATAAACTACTCTAACCAAAAGAGCCAAGCTGAAGTTAGTACAAAGCAGAACACTGAAGAAAAGAATAAACCCAATGCTTAGAAACAAGACAGTGTGGGCCTTTTATCATCTAAATCAGATTCATTCGATCTTGCTCATAAAGCTTTCCTGATTATCACACCTAAAATTAATTTTCTATTACATGAAAAACAGACCTTCCTTTTAGTTACATATTAGCAATAAGATATATATATATATATAAAAATTAATAACTTCTCTCATTCACTTTGTAATTTCTATAAAGATCTTATCTGCGTCTATGACTCTTGCAGAACACTAACACAAAATAATTGCCCAATAAAGGATCTAAAGACAGATCCCAGAGTAAGCAGGGAGGGAAAGGGCGTACATGAGGATGAGAGAGAGCTTCGGAAGCTTCTATCCGTAGAGGAGAAAAGCTGAGGAAATTTCAACCTGTAACATTCATGAGGATGGCTCTGCTCTTAAATGCTGGTGATAATGTAGAGAAACTCAAACTCCTATGTTACTGTTAGGGATGTGAAACAGAGCAGCCACATCAGGAAATAGGCTGGGAGATGAGAGGGGCCAGCAAGACGGTTCCAGGAAAAAAGGCACTTGCCACCAAGCCAAATGATTTGAGTTCAATGTCCAGAACCCACATGGAAAAAAAAGAACCAACTCCAACAAGTTGCACTCTCTCTCCACACACATCAAGCCAAAGTATGTGTAAAATAAAATCCTTAGAAAGTTACACAGTTATCAGAGGATTCAATAATTCTACTTCAGAGTGTGTGTGTGTATACAACATGATAGCATGTCTACATAAAAACTTAAGACACATAAGCAGCATAATTTCCAACAGCCAAAGGTAGAAAACGTAAATGTCTATTCTCCAGTGAATGGATAACCATTTGGCAAGAGGGTTCCACATGATGGAACACCACTCATCAGTTTAAAAAATATGCATGTATTAACACTGGCTACACCACAGATGAGCTCTGAAAACATGGTTAAGCCAAACACCAGGTAAGAATGCTCACTTACCACACGATCTCACTTATACAGAACATGGAGCGGAGACAAATCCACAGAGATACAGTAACTGATGGGTGGCCTTGTGGCAGGGTGAGGAGGCCAGGGGCTTGACTTAGGTACAGGATTTCCTTTTTAGGTGATAATGTTCAAAAACGGATGGTCGCAATGGACAATGAATTCTGTGAATATACTTTTTAAAAAACCACCAAGTTGTCCAATGCATACGAGTGAACTAAAGCCAAGCACTGTGACTCACACTTGGACCTCTAGCATTGAAGAAGCTGAAGGACTTTGTGAACTTGAGGCCGCTGGGCTATAGTGAGCCCCTGGCCAGCCAGGGCTATCAAGGGGAACCATGTCCCAAAACGCACACACAAAAGTAAATTATAATGTCTACGAGTTACATGTCAGAAAAAAAAAAAAAGTAAAGGAAGACAGAAAAGGTAAAGTACCTCATTCAAATGAAGATATAGAACATTTCTTTCATTCACCAAAAGTACCTTTGAATGCCTTGAGTAAACTTGGGGCTCTTAATGTGGGAATGCCTTTTTTCTCAAAACAGTGTTTCTCTGTGTAGCCCTGGCTGTCCTGAAACTCATTCTGTAGACCAGGCTGGCCTCGAACTCAAGAGATCTGCCTGCGACTGCCTCCCAAGTGCTGGGATTAAAAAAGGTGTGCACCACCACTGCCTGAAGTGGGAATGCTTTTTAATGTATGTGAGACCCTTTGAGGCACTGGTCTGTCGCCAGAGGTGATAGATAACATATACTGAGCACTCCTGTGCTACCTGTAATACAGTAAAAGTCAATGAGACATCCTTAAAAATCTGTATATTTGACTATGTGTAAGATACCCACAATGAAGAGAAACAAAGCTGATGTGTTCCAACTAGCCATTTGCATTTTCTTGAAGATAAGAAACAATGGATTGGTCAAATGACTGTAGTTTGTGTAGCTACATTTTGAGTTTTTGTCATTCTTTCAGAAAACAAATTTTTAAAACTGTAGCTTAACAGGGTGGGAGAGTTACCAATTGCATTTACTCTTAGATTTTAAATAAAAACATTGTATACTTTTAACACAAATGGTAGTATGCCCTTATACACACACATACACACACACACACTCTTTTTTTAATGAAATAAATTCAGACCTTTAATGCTATAGGATCAAGATTGAAATCCCAAACATCGCCAATCAAATCATCTAGGGCGTTCTCAATTCTTCTCAGCTGAGATGTATACTCCTCAAGGAATTTCCCATAGTTCTTAAGCTGGACTTCAGCATGAATTTCTAGATTTTAAAACAGAATATTACAATTACAAGTAAAGAATGGCAATTGTCTCAAGTCGTCTCAGAAACTGCAGTAAAACACTGTTAATTATTACTGTGGACTGCCTCACTTCTGGGAAATGAAGTTCCAAAGTTAAACAGTCATTCAGCTTTGAATTTTCTCCAAATATGTGCAGTTACCTGAACAGCTGCAGCCCCTTCCCTTAGGGTTTGGGGCTTCTAACCACGCCACAGACAACTCTGGGTCCAGACTCTACACGATCATTTGAGTCACACACAACTCTGTTGCAAAGGCAATCAACTATGGGAACAGGTACAAACTGTGTTATAACAGAGCAAACTTTAAAAGGTTGGTTAATTCTACACACAGTAAGATGTTGCGAATACAACCAAATCTTTTTACAGGGAGGTTTTCAACCTACTAGGTCATATTATCATTTCAGTAATGCCATACTTACCAAATGCCTTACTTGTTCAACTATTTAGCTATTGTAATCAAGATATTAAAAAAACAGATAAAACATACTGGCTGAGCGGGGCTGGGGAGAGGGCTTATCCACTAAGAGCACTGGCTGCTCTTCCAGAGGACAGGGGTTCGGTTCCCAGCACCATGTGGTAGTTAACTCTAGATTCAGGGGATCCAAAACCACCTTCAGGCCTCTATAGACACTGTGCACGCATGCAAAATAAATAATATTTTAAAAAAAAGAGAGCTGGGATTTACCGAATTTATATATTAATAAATAACTTTAAGTTTAGAGCCCCTGGAAAAAACTGGATTTTTCATATGCCTGTTCACTGACATTAAAAAAATATTTCATCTTATATCTAAGAATTATTACTTATTCCAAAAATTCAATTCCAATTCATTTCTTTTACTGATGTGTATAGCTTTACTCAGTCTTTGTCTTCTAAAAAAAATGCTTTTTCCTTCAAATCTGAAGTGTGGAGTTGTTATGAAATAAAGTATGCTCTGACACACATATGAAATGTAGTCTAGGCATCTGTGCTTTATTTTGAACTGTGCTGTGAATCAAGGCATCAATAGATTCAGCTCACTAAGATGCCAGTCCCATTATTGCGCTCAGCTAGATAATTTTGGAAAACAATTAGTCTAGATACTATTCACAGCCCCAAAATTAATGAAAACCAGGCACAGAGAGATCTCTTACCTACTGCTAACAACCCCGTGTTAATGTCTTACTCTATTACATGGGAAATGACCAAAGCATCTTTTGACCAGCAAATGTGTTCTTAAAGACTGTACTAGAAAAACATGCTAAGAGATCACCTAGGTAAAGGACAGGAGAAAAGCAACAGAAACACTAACTACATTCCTGGCCAGTAAGATGACAAATCGCTGTGAACTCATAAAAGCTAAAGTACAAGAAATAGACTAAGAGCCAATGTCCCTCCCTGCATGCCACAGTCCCCTCCCAACAAACTGCATTTCCTGGTATAGTTTTCGTACTACTTTGTAAAGTTAGTATACAACGTTATGAGTTTCACCGTGACATTTTCACGCATACATGGCTTTTAGACTGTGTCCTCACCCATGTCCTCTTTCCACTCCTTTCCCCAGTCCCGTCTAAAAAAAAATGCCCACTCTTATTATGTCTGACCACTCATTCTACTTAAAGCTGGAACCCAGTACACTTCCATTCCAATTTTGGTCAGATACTTAACTAGGGACCTCAATGAACAAAGGGGATGTGGGGTGAGCACCTGACTAGATGCAGTTCACTTTAAAACCAAAAATACAAAAGGGGGGGATTATCCTTCCATCTAGATTTTTTTCTTTATGCTGAGTAAGACCCATACCTTAAGAAATGTTTCCTAAGAACTGCCCAGCTCCTTGCCCATAGCTCAACTAGATATAAAGGCAAATAAAACCCGATTACGTAGAAATCTGTACATGTTATAGTACCTCTAAAATAATTCATAATGCAGTTGTAATGTATTTTTAAAGGCATTCCTACTTTTGGGAAAGGTATGCATTTAAAAAAATTTCTCAAACAACTAGCCCCAATTTCTCTTCTACCACACAGGGAAAAAAAAAGAAAGAAAAAAGAAAAAAGAAAAAAGAAAAAGAAACAAAATTAACCTCCAGAGTCTCTCTAATTAGTTTGGCTTGAACATTTTGCTGAAACAAGCTATGAGGCTTTTGGGGGTTTGGGAGTGATTTTAAACATAAAATCAATCGGACTTCATGAAGCAACTGCGAAGCTGCTCTGATTAAAAATGAAAAGATAAAATAGATTTAAAGACCCTTTTCACCTATATAAAAATCAATAAGGAGCCGAGAAGATATTCCTGTGTTGATTGATTTTTTTTTTCTTTTTTAAAGGCTGAGGAAGAGCTGTTTTTTCCGCTCTCTTCCGTGGCTCGCAGAACGTGAGCCCAAACTTCAAAAGTTAGCTTGAGAAGCAAAGAAAAACAGGAAGCCGAAACGGGAACCCGGCCTCTTCTAGAACTGAAGGCTGAGCATCTGGCGCAAACCCTGGGACGGGATGGGCGACCCGGGAGGCTGGCCTCTCGCGGCGCGCCCCAAGGAGCGCCCGTCACCGCCACCGGGAGGGACGCCGGGTGCGAGTGCGGGGCCAGACGCGACCCCACGGTCACGCAGCGCCGCGCGCGCCGGTCCCACCCCACGGGAGGGTCCCGAGAGGGCGGCTGCGCAGCGCGGTGCAGCACCGCGCCGTCTGCCGTCAGCAGCGCCGCCCGGCCCGCCTCGCCCGTCGCCGGGGCTTACTCTGAGAGCCGTCGTCCACGCGGTCGAAGTCCCAGTCGGGCGACAGAGTGTCCACGGCCATCGCCGCGGCACCTCTCCACAGACACAGCGCCGAGCAGCCACCGCCGCCGCGACACGGGCCTCACCCCAGTCGCTGTCGCGGCACGTGACTTCCGGCTTCGGCCCCGCCCCCGCGCGCCTGAGCCAGTGGACGCTCGGCCCTGCGGACCGCGGGAGCCGCTGGGAAAGCGAGTCGTCCGCCTGCGCCCGGCTCGGCCGCCATAGTGACGGCTGCTGCTGGCATCCTGCATCCTTTCCCCGGCCTCGCTGCCATTCGCGACTGTTCTCAGGGCACATTCTGTTTCTCCAGGCCTTTTTTTTTTCTATGCCGTAGGCGATTACTCCCTCACTCTAACCTGGAAAGAACGGAAATAACCGGGTGGGGCCCAACGCAAAGACGGTCCTTCACCTGGACGCTGCGAACCCTTGGACCAAGATGCCTGTCTCACCAGCTCCCTTTCTGTCTTTACCCTCGCGATTCCTTGATTCCCCCTGCACTTCCTGTGCAGGTTACTTGTTGAGAAAAGACCTGTGTGTGTAAAGAGTATTAAGGACGCCACCAAGCAGTCTCACTACTGGCCTTGCTTTACATAGATCACTGTTCTTCCTTTCCTTGCTTTTAAGAAGGTAGGGTGGGAACTGTGTTACCCTGAGTTCTACATTTATCCTAACGTTTACACAAACAGCTTTATATCAGCTTTTATATAATCGTTTATAAACGGCTTTTAGTAAGTACTGCTACGAAGCAGTCTAAATATCAAAAAGTAAGAATATAAAATTTAAGATATCCATATTCTGAACTCCTCGAAAGCTACAAAATAAAATAGGTCTCAGATGGCATTTAAAACAACAAAAAAACCAAACCAAAACAACGGAGAGGAGGCGATCTTAGGACAATGCATATTTGCTGTTACATCTACAATCGATGTAAACATATGTATATGCTCATGTATTTGCAAATGCATAGGAAAAATTCAAATCTCATTAAACAAGACTGATTACTTGGAAAAGAGTAGGTGCTCATAAATACAAAGTAGCTCTTAAATTTTTTCTTGTGTCTATTAACCGAGTCTTTTTCAAGCCAAGTTAAGTTATTTGCATTATAAAGTACCAAAAATCAATACAGAATGTTCTCTTTAAGAGCGTGTTCTGAGATACTGAAGTTTGGACTTAGTTTTATTTTGAGACAAGATCTCATTATCATAGCTGAGCTGCTCCTGGGACTGTGACAAGGCTACAGAGGGAAACCTCTACAGGTCTGAGCCACAAATGAACATCTTTACTTTGTAAAGTGCTTTACTAAGAGCGCGGGTTACAGGCATGTGTCACCATGCCTAGCATTGTAGAGAAATTAGAAAATGCGTTTTTTTTTTCCTAACAAAAGTGTTAGTTACAGTGACAGCTGACAAACACAAGTGGTCTTCATGTGCCTCTGGCTTCAGGATGGCCTGTTGGAATTTTCAGTTTCTGTAGCAAGCACTGTGTTGGCAGCCTTCTTTAGGTTCCATATGGTAGCTGTTGGCAGCGTCAGGCTCACATTATCACAAGACTAAATCCAGCCCACGAGAGAAAAAGAGCACACTGAACTGATAACTCGAACAAAAGTCCCAGCATCAAGTCTTGCCAGCAGTGATTAGCCTTTCTTTACTTGAGCACTTCCCAGCCAACCTCAGAAACCCAAATATAGGAAGGAGTGGACCCATTGGCTTAGCGTAAGTCACGTGCTCCACGGACGCCGGAACAAAGGAAGAAGCAACTCTCTAAGAATCCCTTAGCCCAGGAGTGGAGCAACTCCAAGGAATCCAATGGCTGTTATCACAAGAAGTGGATTTATGAGGCAGAGGGAACAGCTATGACGTGACTGCACCACTGACTCACTTGGTCATTAGCAGCCAAGTATCTCACAGTGACTTCGTCCCAGACTTTCAAGTTAGCAATTAGTTATTACAGCAGAATGGGTTTTTTTTTAATTATTAATTTTTTAAAAAAATTATTAAAATTTAAGATTATTTCGAAATTACTTTTGTAATAATTTTATGACTTAGATGCTTACATTTAGAATTCTAAATAAGAGAAAGTAATACTTTATTAATAGCATGTATTTTGTACTCATTGCATAAGCTATATATAACAGGAGAGGTTTTGTTTTGTTTTTTTGTGGTGGCCCAAACTAGTCTTAAACTCGCTATCTAGCTTAGGCTGGCCTCGAACTCCTGATCTTCTTGCCTCCACTTACTACGTGCTGGGGTTACAGGCAGGGACCACCATGCCTGGCATTGTAAAGAAATTAGAAAATGCTTTTTTTCTAACAAAATCCAAACAGAAACAAACATCTGGGGGAAAGTAGACAATTCAGAACAGGATTTTTTTTTTTAAAAGAAAAGCCTCGGCAAAAATATATTTGAGAGAAAGCCAAGAGTCTAAGAAAACATTTCTTTATCACCAACGTTTGATATGGTCTTTAAATGTAACTCTATAATTCTATGCTCTGTCACCTGGACATTTCCACAGAATGTTACATGGGCCTCTAATAAACATCATTGAATCCACAACTGAATTCTGGGTACTTCATCCCAAACCTGCTTCCCACCCTTTATGAGATCCACAGCTTAGTAAACAGGGATATGACCCACTTAAGCCGGCTGGGTTCCACAGCAATGTCTTCTGTTTTTCATCTTCTTGTTCTAAATCAGTCAAAGCTTAATCTTATTTTTAAATGACTTTCAAGTTGTAAAGTTGTCAGGATCAAAATGGAGTCTCACAAGGGTAGGATGGCCTAGCAGGTAAAGATGCTTGCCACCGCCGAGCCTGGAGACCTGAGTTCAATCCCTGGAACTGAATCCGAAAGGTCGCCCTCCGATCGGCTTCCACCGGCATACATTCAGTTGTACGTAGATAAGGGAAAATGTTAAAAAATAAAGTGGGGTCTTATGTTAACCCTACGAAAAACCCGCAAAACTAATGAAGCCAAAGAAAGGGTTCTGTAGCCAGGCATCCATGATTGACTAACAATAATCATCTCAAAATGTTCTTGCCAGATTCCAAGGTTTGCACAGAGGGCTATGCAAACATCTGGGGAAAGAATTTCTAAAGAACCTGATGGGTGACTGTCCAGTCATGAGCTGATGGGACCCTTGTCACAATCACAGTGGTCAAGGAGAATTGTTTCATAAAACTGATGTAACTGTCCTTCTTACCTATCGCCTAAAGCCTGCCTCCTGTCTCAACCTCTTTGAACATACCTGGGGTTTGCTATGACTGTCCCCTGCCTGCCTAGTCCCCAGAACGATATTCTTTGCAAAATGTTTCATCTTGGTTTTAAAGTGGATTGGCAATATTGAGTTGTTACACTTGGATTGTGTTGATGGCTTGATTTTCTGCCTTTATCCATTTCATTATTTTATAAATGTAACAGTAAATGAAAGAAAAATATTCAGAACTTTCCATCACCTACTTAGGGTGACCTGTGGCCTGTTGGCTGCTGTCTCTCACTGTCTCCCCTGTCTGTGTACCCTCCCAATCCCCCAGCTTCAGTGGAACCCTTGTAGTAGAGATTGGCTTAAAACATGCTCAGAGACATCTTTTCCTGGAACTGCCCCGGAGGCTGCTGGGAATGATCAAAAAAAAAAAATCCTTTATTGAAAGAGTATACACTGTCTTTCTTTTAGCTTTAAAAGAATAAGGTATCAGGTTTCTTTGTAATATATCTCTTGAGAAATATATTTAGCTCTCTGGGCATGTCCCAGGAATGGCCTGTCTCAGCGTTCATGGGAGGCACAGACTCCTGTGCATGCAGAGGAGCTCACACAGCAGCTGAAGCCCCTGTCACACTCCATACTGCTGGCAATCTGTCAGTAGATCCTCGCATAGATCCTCGCAAGTGCACCGTCTCCAGTCACTGTGGGCCACAGGAGAGCCATTGCCGCAAAGAAAACAAGATCCAACAGAAATGTCTGGTCTATACACTCTGCTAATAAAAATGAAGAGGGAAATCTGGGGTTAGGAGCATTTTGGGTCACTGACGACAAACTGTTTTTTGTCCCAAATTAGAATGTACATATGCAAGGAGATCAATAACAGGCAAAATGGATGGCTTTGGATCTTACAGTGTGCCTAAGTTTATTTTGTTCTGCTGTAAACAGAATCCTTGGCTCTGCAGCTTCTTTGGGCTCACAGTTCTAGTGTCTGGGAGATCCAGAGAGTATGGCCCTGACATCCTATGAGGACTCTCTAGCTATGTCCCAACATGGCAAACAAACAGAAAGGGAACCTTCTTATGCAGGGAAGGCCCAGCACACAAGTGCCCTTCTTTATAATATCCTGCTGTCTCCAAAAATTCCAATCGCAGAAATCCCGTCTCACCACAAGATCTCAGCACCCCCCCCCCCCACCTGGCCCTGCTTCTTTTAAACTACCTACCACCTCAGCTCCTTTGCGAGCCCAAGCCCCTTCAGGAGCTTCGTGAGAACATATCACGGCAAAGCACAGGAACACGGGGCCCACGGGCTCGAGAGATGACCCTGAGGTGAAGGATGCTGGCTGCTCTACCAGCACAGATGTCAGCAGCTCACAAAAGCCCTAAGTCTGGTTCAGGGGATGAAAGGCCCTCTTCTGGCAGGTACCTACACACACAGACATGAATTTAAAAAATAGAATCTTTTGAAAAGCAAGTACACAGCCTTATTATTTACAGAGAGGAAACACCATGTTCTATTAACATTGAGTGATCTGACTATATAGAGCTTCAGTCTCATTCTCTCTCGCTCCCCTCCCCCCACCCCCCACCCCCACCTCCCCACCCTGTGTAAGTTAGTCCCAATTCAATGTTGTCCCTTATAAGAGTTGCCTTGGCCATGGTGTCTCTTCACAGCAATGAAACCCTAACTAAGCAGCCAGTGCTCTTAACTACTTGAACCATTTCTTCAACCCTCAACATTATCTGTTAAGCAATTTTAAGCAGTAATAACTGCATATATATGTGTATATACATGTGCAAGTACAAGTTAAAAAGCAGTTAATAGCAATGAGATTCATAAGGATTGCATAATCCTCATGAACAATAAAATGTA
Organism: Apodemus sylvaticus; assembly: GCF_947179515.1. NCBI lineage: Eukaryota > Metazoa > Chordata > Mammalia > Rodentia > Muridae > Apodemus > Apodemus sylvaticus. The sequence goes on along the minus strand of NC_067491.1, from coordinate 49,526,067 downwards.
ATATTCAGCATCATTTAAAAAAAAATAGGCAAATAGGCAAAGCGGTCAAAAGCTAATCAGTCAAAACAAGCCTATGAATAGGGACAGTCTGATACATAGAATTTTATTCTAAAATCCCTAAAGTTATTGTGAGAGTAAAAACTTTCTGTACTTCAGAAAGTCCGTAACTGGCCCATCAAGACGGCTCAGTGAGCAAAAGTGTCCGCTGAGCCTGACACTTCAATGCCTCGGCCCCTCACACTGGAAGGAGAACTCTGACTCTTGCCCTCTGACCTCCATACGCTCACCCCAGCACCAAGCTGAAGCCAGCCATGCCCCTGCCTCTGCCTCTTGGAGTGCTGGGATCACAAGCATGTACCATCTTACCAGCTGCAAGAGAACAGACTTGACTGGACTGGGAAGATGGTGCACTGGCTAAGAGAATTCACTGAGCAGGTCTGAGAACCTGAGTTCCAATCCCCGACGCCCGTATAAACAAATCTCTGCACCGGTAACCCTGGAGCTAGTGGCAGTCTCAACGTAAGATGGCCCAGCAGGTAAAGGCAGCCACCAGTCTAGCTCCAGGTTCAGTGAGAGAACCTGTCTCAGGAGCATAAGATGGAGACCAATAATTCAGGACACCTGCTAGCCTTCTTTGGCCTCTTGGTGTATGAATGGACAGACACGTGCGCACATACACATTCATCAAATAAAATGAAATAAAAGTAAAGTATTCATCTGTGCCTTGTGAGTAAAACAGCAAATGCAAAAGTGGAAGAGAAGAGAGAGGCAGAGGCAGAGGACCCAGGAGCTTGATGTCTTAGGAGAGATGAATGGGGGGTGGGGGGAGCTGGGAGATTCTGCCCACTGACTTCTATCTTTTTTTTTTTTTAACTTCTATCTCTTGGTTTGGAAATCCTGGCTTTTAGCAGCGTGGAACAGCCTGAATCAGACTGAGACCCTCGTGTCAACCTTGTTGGATACATTGGAACCTTGTATCTGAGACCATAGGGCAAAGGTAGCCACAACACTATCTTCTGTTATCTAAAAGCGTCTTTTGCTTCTGGTATTCCTCAGTCGATACGCTCAACTCATAGCAAAGGCAAACTAGGATTTTAAAAGGTCCCCATGAAAACTTTTAAAAGTCGTCTATCAGGGCTGGAGAGATGGCTCAGAAGTTAAGAGCATTGACTGCTCTTCCAGAGGTCCTGAGTTCAATTCCCAGCAACCACATGGTGGCTCACAACCATCTGTAATGGGATCTGGTGCCCTCTTCTGGTGGGTCTAAAGACAGCTACAGTTTAAGCACGTAGATAAAAGTCGCCTAAAGTAAACCTCTACTAGAATACAACATTAAAATAATGTGATGTAGGTGACATTGTGTGTGGTACTGAATAGAGAATGGCAGGAAAATGTGAGACTACAGTCATTTCAGGATTTGTTTCTGTGAATTAGGGTAAATATATTCTTGGTCTGTTTTAGTTTTCATTGTTGAGGACTTCATACATGATTAGCATGTGCTTTGGTCAAATCCATCCCCACTCCCTCCCCTCCAAATCACCCTCCATGCCAGGCATAACTTTTCCATACCAACTTCATGGGCTGCCCTTCCTTCTGTCTCTCTGTCTCTCTGTGTGTGTCTCTGTCTCTCTGTGTGTATCTCTGTCTCTCTCTGTGTGTCTCTGTCTCCCTGTCTCTCTGTCTCTCTCTCTCTCTTTCTCTCTCTCTCTCTCTCTCTCTCTCTCTCTCTCTCTCTCAAAAGCTCCCTGAATCCATTTAGTTGGTCTGAATACACATGGCTGTAGGACCACCTACTGGGACATGGAGGTAGCCTTCCAGGAGCCTGGAGAAAACTTACAATTCCCTGTCAGCAGCTGTCAATTTCCAGTAGCTTCTCAGCTAGGACCAGGACTCCAAGAGCCCCTCCCCTGTCCATGCTAGGATATCAGCTGGCTTAATCTTCCTGGAGATCTTGTGAATGCGGGAACAGGTGTGTGAGCTCATGTGTGCTGTCACATCCAGCCGGTACTGCTTCGAGACAGACATCCACTACTTCTGGATCTCACAACCCCTTCCCCCCCCCCCCATTCCATGATGCTGAGACCTACAACCCACCTGATCTACTGCAGATAGCTGGTGTTGGTGGCAGGGTTTGTGGGTCCTGCATCTGCTCCATCACAGGGCATGGCTGCTTGGGAGACAGAACAAGGGGAGTTTGACTGTGTTTGTCCCATACCTTGCTGAGCCGGTGCCGGGCTATAGGGGAGCGCCGAGGCACCACTAGGAATGCGAGGACAGCCAGAGCTGGTTCGGGGTACCCTGGCCTGCGAAGAGGCTGTGGCCAAGGAGTTCCCAGGCTCTTGGACACCCAGGCGCCACTGGAAGAAGGGGAGCTCTGGCTGGTCCCACGGGGAGAGTCCTTAGCTTGACAGGCAGCAGCAGGCTTGGTGGCGGTTACAGCTGGGAGTGCAGAGAGGCCTTCTAGGAGAGATTAGACAGCTGCTCTGTAGGCAAAGGCCTTCTCCATGGCCCCCCACTGTGGATCCCAAGGAAAAGAGACAGTCTGTGGTTCCAAATCACTTATTGCCATGGTGGAAAGTGGATGTGTAAAACCCATATACCATTTCCCAGGGTGGGCCTGAGATTAAGTACCCTTTGCAGGGAGGAAGGTCTGGGAAGGAAATCTTATTGGCTAAGCCCTCTAGGACTCTAGATGTCTCATTAGCATGGTGTACTGACTGATTTTGTGCATCAACTTGACACAGGCTGGAGTTATCACAGAGAAAGGAGCTTCAGTTGGGGAAGTGCCTCCATGAGATCCAGCTGTGGGACATTTTCTCAATTAGTGATCAAGGGGGGAGGACCCCTTGTGGGTGGTGCCATCTCTGGGCTGGTATTCTTAGGTTCTATAAGAGAGCAGACTGAGCAAGCCAGGGGAAGCAAGCCAGTAAGTAACATCCCTCCATGGCCTCTGCATCAGCTCCTGCTTCCTGACCTGCTTGAGTTCCAGTCCTGACTTCCTTTGGTGATGAACAGCATCATGGAAGTGTAAGCTGAATAAACCCTTTCCTCCCCAACTTGCTTCTTAGTCATGATGTTTTGTGCAGGAATAGAAACCCTGACTAAGACACATGGAGATCTCTGTCTTGGGTGTACATGGCCACAGGTCATGTCTCTTTTTCTATTGTCTTGGTCTGAGATGTTAGAGATGCCTCATCTGCTTGTGTGTGGGGGGTGCCTTGGGGTGTTGCCCTTATGTGACTGATGGTCACAAATCTATGGGGGCACAGGAGCCTGGCACTTTGGAGCAGGCAAAGCTCCTACTGTCCCTTCAGGGCCTCCATGGGTTCAAAGCCTTAGCTCAAGGAAAGACCAGGCTACCTCTCATGGTCCACTGCCGCACAGTTGGTGATCCATGGTCTCTGCCCGGTCATAACCGTGAGCATAAGTCCCAGGCCACATCACAACTACAGGCACCTCAGATCTCCTTGTCTTTTGATCCCCAGATGCATAGATCACTTATCATGTTTCAGGTCAGGACTCAGAAACCGTGTGACCCCAAACTCACTTCACCTCCTGAATTATCATTTGTTAGTCACTTTAGATTATAAAGCAAGCTAAGGAAACTGTGTTATGCTCATCCTTACATTTCGTCTGTATTACAGTGCTCTCTGTACATGTTATCCTGATAAATGTACACATGTTTACAAACTTCCAATACATCTTATTTACAATTCCATTCTATCGATCTTTATACAGCCTTTCTTTTCTTTCTTTCTTTCTTTCTTTCTTTCTTTCTTTCTTTCTTTCTTTCTTTCTTTTCCTTTCTTTCTTTCTTTCTTTCTTTCTTTCTTTCTTTCTTTCTTTCTTTTTTTTTTGGTTTTTCGAGACAGGGTTCCTCTGTGTAGCCCTGGCTGTCCTGGAACTCACTCTGTAAACTAGGCTGGCCTCGAACTCAGAAATCTGCCTGCCTCTGCCTCCCAGAGTGCTGGGATTACAGGTGTGTGCCACCACTGCCCAGCTATACATTCTTTCTTAATGATGGCGTTCTACTACCTGAAATAATATTTACTCTTTCTTTATGAAGTATGAGAATGACAAAATAAAAAGATATTTCAGCTTAGAAAATATTTAGTCTGTTTTATTCCTCAGATATGGAAGGCAGATTCATATAGATATAGATATATAGACAGATAAATAGAATTATTTACATGTTTTATGTGTATGGGTTCTTTTTTAAAAAGAGAAATAAAAACACTTTATGATAAAATTAAAGATTTACGTGGAAAATATTTCAGATAAACATTAAAATTGACAATTTTCATGGAAAATTAAAGAGTGAAGTGGTAGACATGTAAAACATTGCTAAGTTAATTGATGTGTGTGGGTTCTTTATCTGCATGGACATCTGCACACCAGAAGGTGGCATCAGACACTTGTGAGCTGCCACGTGGGTGCTGGGAATTGAACTCAAGAACATCAAGGAGCAGTGAGTGCTGTTAACCACTGAGCCATCTCTACGGCTCCCTGAAAGCACAATTTTAAGGCTAGACATGCATTTGACCATTTGGTTCCAAGAAGGTTTAGCTAAAGCCTCACAATTTCCACAAGCGGATATACCTGTCAGTAAAACTGAAACGAAAACCTAGTCTTGAGCTATTTGTAGGATTGCAGGCAATGTTTTGGACCGGGGCAGCGGTTAAGAGCTCAGTGGTAAAGAGCTCCTTACAGAGGATCGGAGTTTAGTTCCCACCATCCACTTCAGGTGACTTGCATCTTCCTGTAGCTCCCTCTGAGGCCACAAGCACTCACATACAGACAACACATTGCACCAATTAAAAATGAAGTAGATCTTTTTTCCCCCCAAAGATTTATTTATTTATTTTATGTATGTGAGTATATTGTGGTTATCTTCAGACACATACCAGAAGGGGGCGTTAGATCCCACGACAGATGGTTGTGAGTCACCATGTGGTTGCTGGGAATTGAACTCAGGGCCTCTGGAAGAGTAGTCGATGTTCTTAACTGTAGAGCCATCTCTCCAGAAGAAGCAAATCTTTAAATAAATAAACAAACAAACAAACAAACAAATGGAAAGATGCCCCCTGACCAATGTGCATGAACTCTGGGTGCTCCAAAGTGAAATGGATTTAAGCAAGAATTCAGTAGCATTTGCTTCACATCATTACATTACAAAGAAAATACCAGTCGCCCCAATGAAACATTTCACCAAATGTTTGATACATCTTTGCGTTAAAAAGAATGTATGACTCACGAAGTTAGGTGGGAGTAAGAAAAACAAGCAAGCAAACAAACAAACAAAACCTGAAGATCTTTCAGATCTGGCTTTAACAGCTTCTTTAAGTATCCAGTGTCATCTGTTGCCCCACAGGAGTATCTAAATAAATTGAGTGAATTGTTTAAGGGGATTTAGGGATAATGGAGTCCAACAAAAAGTAAGTATCTGTATGGATGTGACAGGGAAAGCTGTTAATCTGTTCAATTGATGAGCTCATCATGAACAGTTGGGAAACAATCATCACATGGGCTTCCAAGGAATATCAAAAAACAAGAGTGATCCGGACAGCCCCGAACTCTAGGCTAAGGAATCCTTTTGGGGCAAGGGTTCCACTACAGCATGTGTGCGAGTTTCTTCATAGAGGCAAAGGACAAATGCATGAATGAGTTGTCTCCTGGGGACCAGAACTGTGTGACAAGCCCAGTGGACAGTATCCTTCCGAACCTTCCATCCTCCGATGACTGCAGGACCAGGCTATGCCTAAAGCAAAGGTGCCCAGCAACTTATCTTCCCAGCTCAAGCCCGAACTGTACAAGTATGCCTGTCACTTTCTGGAGACTGTTACCGGTGACTTGGGAAATGTTTTAATTCATTTCTATTGCAAAACACTCTGACCAAAAAAAAAAAAAAAAAAAAAAAAAAGCAACTTAGAGGAGAAAGGGTTTTCAATTTAGGAGTCCAGGTTACTATCCATCACTGTCCAAAAGTCAAAGGTGGAACCAAGCAGCTAGTCAGAGAGAGAGAGAGAGAGAGAGAGAGAGAGAGAGAGAGAGAGAGAGAGAGAGAGAATAAATCAACGCGGTTTTTTTTCACTCTTATGCAGTTCAAGGTCTAATCCATGAAATTGTGCCACCCACAATCAGGACGCACCTTCTCACCTCAGTTAACCCAAGAAATATTTCATCCTGGCATGCCTGGTCTAGGTCATCCTACCTTGGGCCAACTTGATAATAAAATGTAATCCTTAAAGGGTGATCGATTATCTTATAAGGCACATCTCTCTGCCTGACTCCGGGGGTCTGAGTAACTCATGGGAGATCCCACCTCTAGTGAATATTTAGGCTGTCCATGGGACAGAGGCTTAGTTCAGGCAGCTTCCAAAAGCTAGCCCTGGGGTTAGGCACCAGGTTCTTTCTCCAGACCTGCAGCAGGTCACGTGTGCTTAGGGGCAGGAGCCCTGCCAGCGGTGAGGGGCGGGACCTGCCATCCGAGGGGGCGGGGCCGTGAGAAGCGCTTGGACTGGGCTGAAGCGGAGCACTCAACCCTCTGCAGCCCTGGTACCCATTCCACAGCCCGCCTGGCAATCGCTCGCTCCTCCGCATCATGCTGTGGCGAGGCAGCCAGGCGCTAAGGCACTTCTCCACCAGCCGGGTGAGTCCTGTCAAGGCGAGCATCCATCCACATCCTGGTCTTGCTTTCCAGACCTCAGGGGGTGAGGTGGGGGTTTCAGGGCCAGAACGGGAGGCTGGGGTGGGCAGTGATGTCCAGACCGTGCTAGAAGGAACAACAGCTTTTTTCAGACTGGGAGACTCCAGAGAAGCCCGCGGCAGTATCCGTGATGGGAATTGTCAAGTGAGCCTTTGTCTGCTACAGGGAATCAGCTGCAGACGCGGTAGTCAGGTCTGGCTGGGATGACAGGCTGGGGACTGACAAAGAGTAAAGGGACATGAGCCACTTTGTTTTCTTCCGTTTTGCATTGCATGGCCCCGACGTGAGCGGTTTAGGAATGGGACCGTGGATAAGTGTGAGTGAGACTGACTTGCAAGGTCTACCAGATGCAGATGTGACTGGGACCCAGACACGCTCAGCACCGAAAGCTGGGACAGCCTGGTGCTTCCCACCGAGTAGCAGCGAGTCGTGGCGGCCAGATAGATTTCCAGGATCTCCCAGCGCTGCACGAGTAGCCACGCTGGAACGCTGTAAAACTGTAGAGTAAGAACCGGGCCCCGGGCCCAGCCCACAGACGTGGGATTGCATCAGATCGCTTCTAGAAATGGAACTGGAGCCGACACGTTGCAAGTGGCTCTGCCTTCAGCACTTCGGTGGGTCTGGGGATAGACAATACAGGCTGTTCAGTTAAGGAAAGCGTCTATCCTGTGCACACAATCTCTTTTGTAATCAGCGCGCCTTGACTGTGTTGTAAAAGATTTTCCCACCCTTGTTTTTTTTTTTTCCTCTGACAATGCCATTTGTAAAAAAGTTGAAGGCAGAATCCAAATAAATGGTCAGAATTTATTTTTGCTCCGTACAATCAATGCCAGTGACTTTGGGGGACAGTCATAGTTTACAAGAGACCTGTCTGCCCTGGTCTGCTGGGTAATCTTCAGACCCTTCCTTAGATTCTTTAACTACGCTGGCCATGCAATCTGGTCCTGGGGCACAGAGAGCAAGCAGCTGTGTCTCCTACCCTGGTCTGCCACCACCTTGTCAGGGAACTATTGGGAAACTGAAAGGAAGGGGTTTTGAAGGATGAGGAGATGTCCACGCTGGGCCTACAGAAGTTTTCAGGTTAAAAAAAAAAATCTGAACGAGCCACGGGAGGGATGCCAGGAATAGAAACACGGCTGGGCAAAGCAGCAGGCTGCCCCGGAGGCCCTCTGTCCCCAGGAACACACGGGAAGGTGGCCACAGACAGGGCTGGGAAGTGGTCATAGTTGTTCATGGTCAAAAGGAAAACAGTGAAGGAGGAGGGAGGAACCAGAAATTCTTTACAGAGAATGTAAGCACAGCCTTTGCACTGTGCTCTGTAAAAATCATCTTAAAATGAAAATGAACACGTGCGTGGCTAATAAGACTATAAAATGGTACAACCACTTTGGAAAACTGTCAGTTTCTTTCGCCAAAAAAAAAAAAAAAATTTAAATCGCATTTTATTTGGAGCGGTGGACAGGAGGGGAGGGGAATCCTAGTTAGTTCTTGCCTTCTTTCTTGTTGGTCCTGGGACTCGAACTCAGGTCCCCAGGCTTGCAGCAAGTCCCCTTGCCAGGTGAGCCTTGTTGCTGAGCTACTTGGTATAGCAGTAACAGTGTCTCGACCATAAGACTCTGCACCCACCCTCTTAGCCTTTTATTTGTTCGTTTCCATGGTGTCAGGGATGGAGCCTGGAGCCTTTCACGTGTGGAGTGTGAGCTGTATCCCCGAGCCACATCCCAAGCCCCACAGAAGCTTACTGCTCACACGAAACCTACGTACAGGGTTACAGGCGCTTTTCTATAGTCATCCCAGACTAGAAAGATATTAATTGTCCTTGGCTGGGGACAGCATGAACACGCTATAACATAACCATATCACAGTAGATTTTACTTTCCATGGAGAGAAAAGAACCACGAGATGGCTCAGCAGGCTACAGTGCTTGCTACAGAAGCATCAAGTCCTGAGTTCAGATCCCCGCACTTGTGTAAAATGTTGGGCGTGGTGGTGTGCCCCTGAAGCCTAAGAGCTGGGAAGGCAGAGACAGGAGGATTTCTGGAGCCAACTGGCTACCAACATAGCAGAATCAGTCAGCTCCAGGTATGGTGAAAGACCCGGTCTCAAAGAATACCATGGAGGGTGACAGAAAAAGACACCAGACACACACACACACACACACACCTGCACTCATATGTGCACTCATGCACTAACACATACAGACACATATGTACGAATGTCCCATCTCCTACCTACTATGAAGAACTCCGGATAATATCTTCCAGAACCTCACTGCGCCCACCTATCCTAGCACTAAGCCATTGCTGCATCTACTTGAGAGCCTTCCCTCCTGCCTGATGAATTCCCAGACAGGGACCATTTTTTTCCTATGCATCTTGTAGGGTAGAGGGTCCTAAAGAGAAATGTGCACAGAAAGCAATGGAGAGAGACAAACTGAAGAAGTGTAGGTCTGTCTGTGAAAGATTTTCCTGACTGATGATTGATGTGGGTGGCACCGTCCTTACACACTTAGGTTGTCGAAAGAAAGCTAAAGGAGCCAGAGGGGAGGGGCTGCTAAGGAGCCTCCCTCCGTGGTCTCTGCTTCAGCTTCTGCTCCAACTTCCCTCAATGGCGGACTGTGACCCAGAACGACATCCCCACTTGCTTCTTTGGTGCTTATCACAGCCATAGGAGAGCAAACTAGGAAATCTCTGTTTCCTGGCGACTGTTGGATCTCAAGCCACGTCTCCACACATCCTTGCTTCAATATCTCCATCTGTAAAAATGAGTCATGAATGCCTGTTTCTGAAAGTCTGTGTAGTCAAATCATAGATATGAAACATGTGACATGGACCAACAACATTCTAGTCAAGTGTCTCTGGCTATTTCTACTTTTTCTTTCTGCCCCAAGCTTCCCAGGGCAGTCTAGTCCGTGCCATCCGATACATCTAGTAAACGGAGCAGAGAGAAGCGGGTGTTTGTGCTCACGGATCACTAGGAAGCGTCTTAAGATGACACTTCCTGGGACTTCGATTCTGGCTCCCTAGGTCTGCCATGCGAGCCCAGAAGCCACATTTGAAATGGCAGATTCTGAGTACTGCCACGTCAGTACTCAGACTGTGCTTGGAGAAATGGAAGCAAAAAATGGCCTAAGTCCAGTTTTCTGGAATCTTATAAATTCACAGATATACTCTGAGTCCTGAAATCGTGAGTAGTTCCCAGTGGGAAAGACTTACCTTGGACTGGGGGTGTAGCTCTGTAGTAGAGCACAAGTTTGTTTCAGGTTCAACTCATAGCACCCAAGGCAGCGGTGGGAGGCGAGGGGTCACCAGCAAAGCTCAGAGAGTGTTTAATGAATGTAGTATTTTCAGTGACAACATGGTTGCTTTAAATACCCTTTCTCACCCAATCGAGAATTGAACTCTGACTAGTCTAATGGAATCACGTAGAACATAGGAAGCACACTGCATTGAAAGACAAGGTCTCCTGGCTTTTGTGTGCTTTGAGTTTTCCACCGACACCACCATTTTGGTAACCCTGTTGTTGTACAAAGGTCTTGCACATGGGGAACAAATATTCCCCCAAAAGAGCTACATACAGCCTAGCCCCTCTGTGTATTTTGAAAGCAGTGTTTCCTATGTCTTAAAATATCTGGCATTAGCAATTGTATGAAGTGAAGTTGAAATTTTTGTAAGGTGTCCAGCAGGAAGATTCTATTTCAGTCCTAATTATAGAATACAGAGATAATTTTTATAGAACATTTTTATATTTTTCTTGGTGTGTGTATGTGTGTATCTGTGTGTGTGTGTGCATGCATACCCACATAGATTGGAAGAGGATTGAATCCCTTGGAGCTGGAGTTACAGGTTGTTCTAAGCTACCTAACATGGGAGCATGGGAGCAGGGAACTAAATATGACTCTTCTAGAAGAGTAGCAAGAGCTTTTAACTACCAAGCCATCTCTCCGGTACCTATCAGTCTTAGTTAGGATTTCCAATGCTGTGAAGAGAGACTGTGACCAAAGAAACTCTTTTTTTTTTTTTTTTTAATTTGGTTTTTTCCGGACAGGGTTTCTCTGTATAGCCCTGGCTGTCCTGGAACTCACTCTGTAGATCAGACTGGCCTCGAACTCAGAAATCTACCTGCCTCTGCCTCCCAGAAGTGCTGGGATTACAGGCGTGCACCACCACCGCCCGGCCCAAAGCAACTCTTATAAGGACAACATTTAATTGGGGTTGGCTTACAGGTTCTGAGGTTCAGTCCTTTATCATCATGGCAAGAAGACACAGTTCTGGAGGAGCCAAGAGTTCTCCATCTTCATCTGAAGGCCATTAGGAGAAGATTGACTTCCAGGCAGCTCGGAGGAGGGTCGGAAAGCCCACCCCCACAGTGACACACCCACTCCAATAAGGTCAAACCTACTCCAACAAGGCCTTACCTCTTAATAGTGCTCCTCCCTAGCCAAGCATGTTCAAACCACCAAACCATCTACCTTGTTTTTGAGACCGAGTCTTTCATTGGCCTGGACCTATTCATCTGGATGGGCTGGGTAGCAAGCTCTGATAACCCACCCGTCTCTGTTCCTCAGCACTGAAATTACATGTGCATGACCCCATATCCAGCTTTGCTGCTTTTTTAAAAAAAGTTTAAATCATTTGAGCATTTCATACATGAGTAGTGTGTTTATAACACTTCTATCTCTCCTTCTCCTCTCTCAAATTTGTGAGTTTTTCAATTATTGGTGTGTGTGTGCATGTATGAGTGGTGTGTGTGTGTGTGTGTGTGTGTGTGTGTGTGTGTGTGTGTAAAACCTGCTGAGTCCACTTAGCATTGCCTGTATGTATGTGTTTGGGGCTGATCAATTGGAATTTGATAACTGTCATGTAACCTTAAGTGTAGGAGTTGTATGTAGATGTATCAGTTACATTCAGGAGTTGCACGTAGATGTATCAGTTGGGGCTGGGCATATATGATCATTTGTTCTCTGCATTTTAAACAATCATATGGCATTCTGTAATTATCTCCGTCTACTACCAAAAGCTCTCTTCTTTGCTAAGGCATGAGAGCTACACTTATCTGTGAAATAAGGATGAGAATTTAGAAAGCAGCTGGGAATCATACTAGTTTAATAAAGTGGCAGTGGTATACTCTCCTCTAGGATTTATGACTGCACCAGCCATGAGGAGTTGGGTACGTTTACACTACCAGGCATAAATTCTCTCCTATTTAGAGGGTCTTAAGTCCTTAAGTCCAATTATGAAGCTGTTGGTTACCAAAATGTAAGTGCCACTAATGCCTCTTTAGGAATATCATGTCCTAATGGTCATTGTGGTTCATAATGTTACAGCTACGTAGGACTATTGATTGCTTGTCTGGAAGAGGCTGTCTGGACAAATCCAGCTTGATTTTTCTAGATGTTGACTCTTTCTCATGCCTGAAACTGTGGTTGTTGGTAGATAGTCTAGTTTGGGGAGAACATTGCCACCCCAGGTAGCACATCTAGACTGCAAGCCACGTTTTGTATCCCAGGCTGGTCTTGAACTATCGACCCTCCTGCCTTCACACCGGACTAATTGTAGTTTCGAGGGTCTTGTAGTCCTTGAATCATCTTATGTGACTCATTCCTCAGCATCTCACACGACTGTTTTCTGTCCACAGCAATCATTGTCACTATACTCATTCACAGGTTTATTTCAAAAACAAGCTGAAGTTGGCACTTATTGGCCAGAGCCTGTTCGGACAGGAAGTCTATAGCCACCTCCTGAAAGAGGGCCATCGAGTAGTGGGGGTGTTCACAGTGCCAGACAAAGATGGAAAGGCCGATCCATTGGGTGAGTGCATCCGGGGACACAGGGTCCAGTGCTCTCAAGGCCGGTTGGTGATCAAAGCTGCGTCTGTGGCATCCCATGTGATCTCTGTTGTTGTCGTGCCGTATCAAGACAAGGCTTCCATGGTCTAAGGTGGCCACCTCAGCCCCAACCAAGTTCTAGGAAACAAATGGAAAGGAGGGAGCTGGGACAACAGGACAGTCACTAAAGGGCTTGTCACCCAAGCTTGAAGACCTAGTTCAGATTTCCAGCACTCACACAAAAGCTAGTGCCCTGGCTTTGTCTCTTATGTCAACATTGTGTGGCAGAGGTGGACCCGAGAGAATCCTTGGGGCTCATTGGCCAGATAACCTAGATAATTAGCAAGCACCTGGTTCAGTAAAAGACCGTGTCTCAAAAAAAAAAGAAGATATAGAAGAACGAAGGGACTCCTGGAATTGACTTGTGACCTCTATACACACAGGCGAACATGTGGACATGTGCATGTGCTCACACGAACATGCATGTACACCAACAAGAGAAACAGGGAGCCCAGGACGAGCACTCCATTACAGACATAGTCCAGAAGCAGCACACGTCACTTCCAGTCATATCCAACCAGCCAGATGTTGGGTGTAGGCTGATTCATTCAACAGGGAGCCTGAGAAACTGAGATTGTCTTTGGGTAGCTATACATTTAACTGTACAAAGTATCTTAGTTTTCTTTCCTGTTACTGTCATACTAATTTTTAAAAGAATCCTGACAAAAGCAATTTAAGGGATGAAGGATTTCTTGGGCTTGCAGTTTGAGGTTCTGGTCCATCACTGTGAGTTAGCTGAGGTGGCTGGTCAGATCATAACCGTCTGATCAAGAGCAGAGAGTAGCCGGGCGTGGTGGCGCTCGCCTGTAATCCCAGCACTTGGGAGGCAGAGGCAGGTGGATTTCTGAGTTTGAGGCCAGCCTGAGTTCCAGGACAGTCAGAGCTACACAGAGAAACCCTGTCTCGAAAAACCAAAATAAATAAATAAATAAATAAATAAATAAATAAATAAATAAATAAATAAATAGCAGAGAGTAATGAGTTCATACACGCATGCTAGTTCTCAGCTAGCTTTTTCCACTTTCAAACAGTTCAAGATCCCCTGCCTAGGAAAGGGACATCTTGGATGGACAGATCTTGGATTTGTCCATCTTGGATGAGTCTTCCCACTTCAACTAAGGTGATCAGGATAATCCCCCATAGACCTGATGGAAACAGTTTCTCAGTGAGACTTTCTTCCCAGACAATTCTAGGTTGTGTCAAGTTGACCGCTAAAGCTGACCACCCCACTAGGAGATCCCACGCCTGGAAGACGGACGCAGACAACTAACAATCCCTGCTGTGTACATGGATTTTTGGAATTTCAAATATGATTATCAGATTCATTTCAAAATAGATCTGGGAAAAGGGTGTTCCCTTGGTGCCTGGACCCAGGGTCAGGACCTCTTTCCTTTGGTCATGACGGCTTGAACTCGTGATGTAATGTAGCAAAGGAAGGCAAACCCAACATGACGTACAACACAATATGGTCTTGAGATTGTGCAACAGACTTAGCAGCATATGTTCTAAGATCAGGAAACAGACGTGGAGTCGGCCCCCTTTCCACCCGTGACCCTGTGCAAGTCATATAGCCTACTAACCGCCAATTCAGTAGCCCCTGCCTCACAGGGGGAGGTGAGAGTTCCCGGAGGAAAATGGATGTAAGATGCTATGCCTCACATCAGGCTTGTAAGGACAAAATAATGACAGCAGCCAAAAGCTCTCATCAGGAGGGTCCACTGAGCAAGCCAAAACCAGCTCTGGGCAGTCAAAACCCACAACAACCAGACCAATAAGCTACCATCCCAAGTCTCTACCTCTGCAGAGCTCATTTTTTTTTAAATAGGAAAATATTTTCTCTACCCCATTTTCTTTCCCAAGCAACCCCAGATTCCTTCTATTATCACACAAGTGATGTGTGTGTGCACATGTGTGTGTGTACCTGTACTGTAGATGTCAGAGAAGGATGTCAGGTGTCCTACCCTGTCACTCTCCACCTTATCCCCAGGAAACAGGGTCTCTCACTAAGCTAGAGGCCAAGCCCATGTTGTCCTCCTGTCTGTCCCCACATGTGGTCCTCCTGTCTGTCCCCACAGTGTTGGAGTTGCAGGTGCATGCAACCATGTCCAGTTTTTAAAAAAGATTTATTTATAATGACATGCTTCAGGACTTGGGAGGCAAAGGCAGACAGATCTTCGTGAGTTCAAGGCCAGTATGGTCTACAGAGTAAGTTCTAGGATAGAAGGAGCTATACTGTGAGATCCTATCTCAACGTTTATTTTATTTCAATTATCTCTATATCTGTGAAAGTGGTCATCAGGCACTCAACACAAGTTCTGGGAACTACACGACTGAGCCACCTGTCCAGGTGCTCATACACATACACACTCACACACACTGCATACACATACACACACACACACACACACACACTAAATAAATTAAAAATGTAATAAAAGTTCTTTTAAGAAAAGACCCTTTCATCAAAATCTGAAAATAGTATCCACTCACCAGCTTTCAAACTCAAATACATTATGTGTCCAATAATAAATACACTATGTCTCCAGAAAGATGGACGAACCTGATAGTAACATTGAATTCTAGTCACAACCCCAGTTGTTCCCCACTGTGTGTAGCCAGTAAGAGTTGTGTGAACTTGCCGGGCAGTGGTGGCACACACCTGTAATCCCAGCACTCTGGGAGGCAGAGGCAGGCGGATTTCTGAGATCAAGGCCAGCCTGGTCTACATAGTGAGTTCAAGGACAGCCAGGGCTACACAGAGAAACCCTGTCTCGGGGGGGGGGGGGGGGAACCAAATCCAAAAAAAAAAAAAAAAAAAAAAAGAGAGTTGTGTGAAATTGCAATGTCACAGTGTGTTAATACAAGACCATGGTCTGGTAAAAAGGGACAATCTCTCTTTTGTGTGTGCTCAGCTTTGGCGGCAGAGAAAGATGGGACTCCCGTGTTCAAGTTCCCTCGATGGAGAGTCAAGGGGAAAACCATCCAGGAGGTAGCAGATGCCTACCAGTCTGTGGGCGCCGAGCTCAATGTGCTCCCCTTCTGCACACAGTACATCCCCATGGATGTCATCGACAGCCCGAAGCACGGCTCCATCATCTACCACCCCTCGCTCCTACCCAGGCACAGAGGAGCTTCAGCCATCAACTGGTGAGACTCGTAACAGCCAGGATGATAGCGCGATCCCCATAGTCCACGGCCTTTCTGTTTCTCTCCTACATAATGCAGAAACGAGGTATGCTGGGGGCTGGGGAGATGAGCTGGCTCAGTCAGCGACGTGCTTGCTGTGCTGTGCGTGCGTGCGGACCTGAGTTCAGATCCCTGCCGCCCACACGAAAGCCAGGCCTGGAGGCTTCATCTGTTATCCCAGCTAGAGGGAGGTAGAGATAGGCTTGTCCACTGGAGCTTACTGACCAGCCAGCCTGGCTGAATCAACAACCTCAAGGTGTCATTAGAGACCCTGGCTCAAAAACTAGAATGAAGAACGGAGGAAGACGCTTGATGTCAGTCTCTGGACTTTGTGTATGTGTGTACTCCACATGTGTGCGTATGTGTGCACTCCACATACACACATGCATTTAGCATGCATGCAGGTGCACATACACACACACACACACACCTTGTGTGTATAAGATTCTGATAGATTGCTTTAGTTGTCTGAAGACCTCTGAGAGTTGGAGATACTACATGAAGTAGGACAGAAGTCCCCAACAATGGCCTCTGGTTTTTAATCCCAGTGGCTGTAACCAGGTCCCCAAAGCTTCAGTGGTCAGACAGATAAGATCAGTTTGGTTCACGCTGGCTTGTCTCAGGACTTCTTTGCGCTTGTGACCCGAACCTTCACAGTCTTCAGAATGCATGATGCTCTCGGGACTTTTTTCTTCTCGTATAAATGAAAATGCAGAGTTACAGGAAAGTGCCTTCTTATCAGCCAGGTTCCTTCCTTTGACTTGAAGCTTCTTAAAGAGATTGTGTCCAACATTCTCACATCTGTTTCATGACAGTTCCTGACAGGCCATAAGTATCTAACACCATGGTGCACTCACTGTGCTGGGTCCTGGCACACCATAAGTACCCAACACCAGGGTCCCTGAGCTGAGGCTGAACTGGACTTTCCCCATCACCTTTACCTTTGTTGTCTTTATCTGTTACCTTCCTGGCATCCCTTGGTGTCAGATTGTTGGATATAAAAAGAAAATCTCTATGTGGTTTAAATGTGCTGAAAAATACTCTATGGTATTTAAAGGTTGATGCCAGGAATTCATTTACTTTTGGTCTTGTAAGTAGCAGTAGTAGATACCTTCGCACTTGGACCTGTTTCATTTTGATTCTTTCTATGTGCAAAATCATTGGGTCAAAGCAGATGAATATTTTTAAGGCTCGTGAGAGTGTGATGATAATTCCTCAATATTTCTAAAAGGAGGAAGAGAGGGAGAGGGAGAGGGAGAGGGAGAGGGAGAGGGAGAGGGAGAGGGAGAGGGAGAGACCCAACCGATAATTGATTTAGCTGTTGCTTGCTTGATAGCTTGGAGAAAGACAAATGATTTAGGGAGGACATTGAGGCTTCAGAGATGGCTCAGAGTTTAAGGCACTGCTTTTATAGATGACCAGAATTTGGTTCAGGCACCCGAATTAGGTTCAAGTCTCGGGGATCTAGCGCCCTCTGCTGGCCTCTGTGGCCATCTGCACACACATGCCATTCACTCAGAGGCGCATACATATAAATACAAATAAATCTAAAAGATGACTCAGGGCATTTATACCTTCTCTGTATGTGCCTACTCTCTATGATGGGTTTATAGGTATTTGTCCATATATCCAACTTTTCATTTGTATTACAAATCCCTATAGAGCCAAGCTAAGAGTTTCTCTTAGTCTGGGCTGCATACATCACACGGTCTGAATCGCTGACTTAATCAACAGACATTTACTACTGTTTACATAGCCAGTCTAGAGCTAATTCTAAGTTTAAGTGATATTTATGCTATACAGCCTAAATTAATTGTCAGTTTTCTTTTCACAAGTACCCTGTTACATTGTTCATTCTTATTCTATTTAGGATATGATCCGCATGTAACGTAGGAAGTACAGGCAGGTGTGAAAATGACTCAGTCCTGCAGTCAGTGGGTGGCAGCAAGGATGATTGTGACACCTTCGAAGATGCATAAAAGCCATTATTGCAAGACCATACACACACACACACACACACACACACACACACGAGGATGCAGTGCGTTTGCATTGTAACCTCCTTACCTTTAATCTAACCAGTTCTCTACTTGATACAATCAGCCAGCATTTTAAATGGAAACTCTTCTTTTCGCAGGACTCTAATCATGGGAGATAAGAAAGCTGGGTTTTCTGTTTTCTGGGCAGATGATGGTTTAGATACAGGACCCATCCTTCTTCAAAGATCATGTGATGTCAAACCCAATGACACAGTGGACGAGATTTATAACCGGTTCCTTTTTCCTGAGGGGATCAAGGCCATGGTCAGTATACTCACACCACCAGCACAGATTTAGGAAACCTTTAACATCTGATGACTGTTTTTC
This sequence comes from Apodemus sylvaticus, assembly GCF_947179515.1. NCBI lineage: Eukaryota > Metazoa > Chordata > Mammalia > Rodentia > Muridae > Apodemus > Apodemus sylvaticus. Next base: position 49,507,922 of record NC_067491.1, on the reverse strand, counting down.
TTTTTTCTTTTCTTTTCTTTCTTTCTTTTTTAGTATTTTTAAAAAAATTTATTATTTTATTTATATGAGTATACTATATGAGTGTCTGGTCTTCAGGCACACCAGAAGAGGGTATCAGATCCCATTAGAGATGGTTGTGAGCCACCATGTGGTTGCTGGGGATTGAACTCAGGACCTTTGGAAGAGTAGTCAGTGCTCTTAACTGCTGAACCATCTATCTCTCCAGGCCTGTGACTGTTTTTCTTTAATCAAGAATTTGCCAAGCCAGGCATGGTATCACATGCCTGTAATGTAAATTGGAGCTTGAAAGTCTCATAGTCTGTTCCTCTTTAAGGAGATGGAGCAGCCAAGACAAACCATTAAATGGCTGTATCCTCTTGCCAGATACTTGAATCCCCAGCCCTGTTGATAATGACTAGTTATAAGGAAGAATAAGGAAAAAAATTTAAATTTTTCTATGGAACTTAGATTTCCTTTAAAGTCTATGTAACAGGGTGAAAATGTGATTATTAACTTATTTATTCAGATGTGCTCAAAGTAAAAGATTCCAAACATGCATCTATACTGTGAAGTAAAGCATTTTATCCATAAAAATATCCAAAGATTCAGCAAGCAATTTCTATGCCATTTGGTTGTCTCCCCTCACCCTCAAACCCGCCACACCAACAGGAATTTGTTGGAAAAAATAGCACAGTTCTATTAAGTAGTCATCAGTGAAGTGAGGGAAGAGGGAGACTTAGAGATTCAGGCAGAGTGTCTTAGTGTCGGAGAGCCCTGTCTTCTAGTTCATGTTCTACCATCTACAGGGTGACTGTAGGGCTGACAACAGCAGGGCTTTGCTCTTTGGTCTTGGTTCCTTCCTAGGTACAATGAGGAAACCTGTACGATGTACAACGTACTATGTACAACGAGGAAAACTATGTACAACAAGGAAAAACTTCCTGTGTACAATGAGGAAATTGCACAAGTATTCTGAAAATGAAACGACATCATTTATGTAAAGGACCTAGCACACATCGGGTGCTCAAAATCAATCATTACAATCAAAATAGCACATGGCACACGTGAGTTTCCCAATGAATGTGTCAGGAAAGAGAAGTCAGACACATCCCAAAGCAGTGATGCTGTGACTAGCTAGCATCGCCACATTGGGCAGAACAGTCAATCTCCTCCCCCTATCTCCTCCACCTGCCCTCCCCCATCTCCTCCTCCTACCCTCCCCCATCTCCTCCTGCCCTCCTCATCTCCTCCACCTGCCCTCCCCCATCTCCTCCTCCTGCCCTCCCCCATCTCCTCCTGCCCTCCCCATCTCCTCCTGCCCTCCCCCATCTCCTCCTGCCCTCCTCATCTCCTCCACCTGCCCTCCCCCATCTCCTCCTCCTGCCCTCCCCCATCTCCTCCTGCCCTCCCCATCTCCTCCTGCCCTCCCCCATCTCCTCCTGCCCTCCTCATCTTCTCCACCTGCCCTCCCCCATCTCCTCCACCTGCCCTCCCCATCTCCTCCTCCTGCCCTCCCCCATCTCCTCCTGCCCTCCCCATCTCCTCCTGCCCTCCCCCATATCTTCCTCCTGCCCTCCCCCCATATCCTCCTACCCTCCCCCATATCCTCCTCCTGCCCCCCCATCTCCTCCTGCCCTCCCCATCTCCTCCTGCCCTCCCCATCTCCTCCTGCCCTCCCCCATCTCCTCCTGCCCTCCCCATCTCCTCCTGCCCTCCCCCATCTCCTCCTGCCCTCCCCCATCTCCTCCTCCTGCCCTCCCCCATCTCCTCCTCCTGCCCTCCCCCCATCTCCTCCCGCCCTCCCATCTCTCTGTGGTGACCCGGGGCCTTGCACATGCTAAGCATGATCCTTGCTCCGCAGTTTCACCTCGAGCCCCAACAAGGAGTCACACCCGAGTGCAGGCTTGATGTTGGAGCGGGCACACCTAGGTATAAATCCTGCCAGGCATGTCAAACCCTTTGTCATTGTGAAATGACACTGTATTCTACAAAGGTCACACACAAAAGATGTGCAATCGAGTTATCCAAAACAAACAAACAACATTAACAAAAAAACTTTTGGTGTTTTAAATTAGTGTATGTGTAACGTCGGGTTTGGTTGGGTTTGGTTGCATTCATAGCTATCCTTGGCTGAATGCAGCTGAGTCTAGAGTTAGTGGTCCAACTTTTCTGGAAATTTCAGCTTCTTCATTTGCAAAACAGGAATGTGGTATACACCTCTCAGGACACATGGGATGTCTGTAACTTCCATAGAGTAGCAGTCTGGTGGACCCAAGCTTCCATCGGACAGGACAGGCCTTTATAGCTCTCTGTCCCTCACACCAGTGCTGGTTTTGGCTTTAGGTAGAAGCCGTCCAACTCATAGCTGATGGAAAAGCACCTCGCACTCCCCAGCCAGAAGAAGGGGCGACATACGAAGGCATCCAGAAGAAGGAGAACGCTGAGGTATTTACATCAATGACTCACAGCCAAGCCACAGCCCTCTGTTGTAACTCAACAGGCCTCTTAGGGTCTGAACTCAGGCGTGCAACCCCTCAGCACCCAGCCTGACGAAAGATTGATGCAAGAGCATGAGGTTTATTGTCCCACATACGTGGGGTCACTCATCCTTGCAGGGAGAGTTTGCCCTGAACACAGAAAGCAGACATCTTTTATACCCTATTTACAAAGGGGGGTGGATTACTATGAGTAATATATTTTTAAATGTACAGGTCAAGAGGGACTTTTGCAATAAGATTGTTGTTAACAGTTTGTGGCCTTCCCTGGGACCCAGTAGCAGGAGGGGCAGGGGATCGATTCAGGGAACTGTTTCTTTTATTTTGTCTCATCTTGGTCAGAATAGCTTGGTCACTTTGTACTTTAAAACTTTGTTTATGTTCTCAAAAAACTCTGCTCTCTAGCTACCAGCGAAGGGTCAGGAGCCCGTCAGCTCCTCAGCCAGGCTGTTCTCTGTATTTCTTAAAGGGGAAGCCACAGATTTGGCTTTCAGCAGCTCATTCAGGAGCTACTTGCCTTCCACACCTCCTCTTCTGAGTGAGTCCCGGGAGACCATTTCCTGACCCAGAGGCAGCGCCTGACTCAGGGTCAGCTTGGAAGCCAGCTGGCCCTATGTGTCCCTGCTCATTTCCCCGATGGGAGAGAAAAGCTAAGTGTCACCTCTGGGCCTCATAACTCATATTTCTGCTCACCTAGATTTCTTGGGACCAGCCTGCTGAAGTTTTGCATAACTGGATTCGAGGTCATGATAAGGTCCCTGGAGCCTGGGCAGAGATCAATGGACAGGTATTCTTTCAAGGGACACATTTCCCCTATACAATTTCTCTCTCTGTCCCACCCCCTCTCATTCTGTGTGTGTGCACACTCGCGTGTGTGTTTACTACTGGTATTTGAACCCAACCTTACACAAGCCACAAAAGCATTGTACCACAGTGCTACGCTTTGGGCGTCATCTTACTAAATTGCTCAGGTTGGTTTCTAATTTGTAATTCTCTTTTAACTGCAGCTCTAGGGAGGCAGAGACAGGCAGACTTCTGCTGTGAGTTTAAGGCCAGCCTGGTATACATAGCAAGTTTCAGGTCAGCCATATCTATACAATGAGACCCTGTCTAGAAAGAAAGGAAGAGATGAGAGAGAGAGGAAGAAAGAATCAAATACATGGCCATTCCTGTAAATGCATAGTCCCTGAGTGCAGGATGTATTCAATACATAGTAGCTATTACAGCCCAGTAAATGACAGCCAGGATTTATAGAATGATAATTTAGGGAAAAAAATCAATATCTTTTGTTCTTGGTTACCATTCTTTTCAGTCTTGTTTTCTTTCTTTTTTTGAGACAGGGTTTCTCTGTGTAGCCCTGGCTGTCCTGGAACTCACTCTGTAGACCAGGCTGGCCTCGAAGTCAGAAATCCTCCTGCCTCTGCCTCCCAAATGCTGGGATTAAAGGCGTGCACCATCACCGCCTGGCCCAGTCTTGTTTTCTTGAACTGACCCCTTGAACAACCTTTGTGGCTCACTGTCCTGTATAGAAAGAGTGCACATGTTCCTCGGGCCTCTATCATGAAGTGACTGCCCAACAGATATGAGGCCATGTTCACTCCTGTCTTAGTTATCATGGTTCCTATCACCATGATAAAACACTGATCCACAGGAACCAGGAAAGGAAAGGGTGTTTTTCATCTTACACTTCCTGGTAACTGCCCATCACAGAGGGAAGTCAGGGCAGAAACCAGGAGGCAGGAACTGAAGCAGAAGCCATGGAGGAATGCTGCTTATTGGCTTGATTCTTATGGCCTGCTTGGTCTGCTTTTTCATAAAACCCTGGTCAGCTTATCCAGGGGCTGCATGGTTCCCAGTGAGCTGGGCCCTCCTACATCCATTGTTAATTAAGAAAATGGCCCACAGACTTGCCTACAGGACAATCTGGAGGAGTTTTTCTCAATTAAGGTCTCTCGTCTCAAATTGCTCTACTCTGTTTGTGTCAAGTTAACAAATAAACAAACAAACAAAAAAAAAAACCAACCTGAACAATTCTACAGCACCATAGCCTACTCACTGCAACACAGACACACACTCACACGCATTCATACACACATTAACCCACAGACACATTCACACACGCATTCACACACAGACACACACACTCGCATGCATTCATACATGCATACACACACAGACACATTCACACACATTCACATATACATACAGACACACATTTTCACACACAGACATTCACACTCAAACACATTCACACAGAGACACACACTCACTCACAGACACACACAGACACAGACACACACACTTAGACATACAAACCCTACCTTTACGTGAAAACACTGCTTTTTCCTTTTAACCACAGCCATCTTTCTGACTATTTGAACACATGATAAACACACACTCCTATCACCTGGGTGTGAAACTTTTTAAAGCTTTGCCTCGTGTGTGTGTTTGTGTGTGTGTGTGTAGATGTGTTCACATGTGTGTGTTCACATGTGAGAGAGTATATGTAGTATGTGAAGCCATGCATGTGTGAGTGCATGTGCATGCATGTGCACAGGTGTATATGGAGGGCAGGATAAACTATTCTGTGTGTGTGTGTGTGCATGTAACTTGTGTGTAGGAACCTTCCGAAACCAGAAGGCATTAGATCCCGTGGAGCTGGAGTTACAGGTGTTGGTAAGTGGCCATGAGGACCCTGGGCACTGACCCTGGGACCTCTGCAAAGCAGCCGGCACCCTCAACCACCGAGCCTGTCTCCGGCCCACCCCTGAGACTTCGTCCACACATTTACAGATACACATTCATATCTGCCACATCTCTCCTGATGTGCTTGATTCCGTTCTCACCAAATGAATGACAAATGACAAAGTCGTGTCTCAGCTTTCCTGCAGAAACGTGAGCTTCAGTGTTCGTTCAAGGCAAGTTTCCCCACACTCCTGGCAGTGGCCTTAACTTCCTGACTTCACCGGGTTTGATCTCTTTATTAGATGGTGACTTTCTACGGCTCATCGCTGTTGGCCGGTTCTGTGCCTGCTGGAGAACCACTGGACATCAGAGGTGCCAAGAAGCCCGGTCTTGTCACCAAGAGCGGCCTTGTTCTTTTTGGGAATGATGGAAAAGCAGTAAGTATACAAAGCCACTTTTTGGTCTTCCTTCTTTTACCTCAGTTATTAGGGAAGGGCTTCCGCAGGCACTCACCGGGAGCTGGGAGGCTCATGGTGCCTGTCTCACATCTCTGGAGATGAGACTAAAATATGGACTCTGAGCTGGGTGGTGGTGGTGGCGCACGCCTGTAATCCCAACACTTGGGAGGCAGAGGCAGGCAGATTTCTGAGTTCGAGGCCAGCCTGGTCTACAGAGTGAGTTTCAGGACAGCCAGGGCTATACAGAGAAACCCTGTCTCGAAAAACAAAACAAAACAAAACACCAAAAAAAAAAAATGGACTCTTCTTGTCTACCTGCTGGCTTGGGAAGGATGGTTCTCTCCACTGTGCCTCAGTTTCCCTGTCTATAAAGCATGGAGAAGGATTCATATCCGTCTCCTGCTGCCAGTGTTTAGGAGATCCAGAGAGGCCCATGTGACTTCCTCCCCATTGTCCACTGCTGTCACCTCCATAGGCCAACACCACCATGGCTGGGCCCTCCCCCATTGATCACCGACTGAGAAAATTCCTTACAGCCCGATCTCAGGGAGGCATTTCCTCAGCGGAGGCTCCTTCCTCTCTGATGACTCTAGCTTATGTGGCACATTGACACACAAAACTATTCAACACAGTCCCCATGGTTAAGGGTAAATGTTAGGGTCGGTGTTTTAGTGCCCAGCTGCCGCTAGGTCTTAAACCAGCTCTTATTTATTACCTCAGTGACACTAAACAAATGGTTGGATTTCACTCAGCCTCCAATTCTGCAACAGCGAGGCAGGCACCTTCAGGATCGATACTAGCACACACATCCAAATGCACTAGCAGCTGCCACGCTGGCAGCAGTGGTGTGTCCTCTCGGGAGCAGGGGGAGTAGCAGGGGGAGGAGCAGAAGCCATAGCTTCCTTCAGGAGGCTTCAAGTCCAAGCCCCTGTACCCAAAAGGCAAGTTTTCCCCGAGTGCACTGTCCATCCACCCGAGGGGCATCTGGCCCCTTTAGCTGACTGACCTTTTTTTTCTGACACTATGAAGATGTCATTCCAGTCCTTTTAGACCCCGGGAAGTAGGTCGACCATATGTCTGCACTCTCCAGACTAGCCAACTTCTGTACCCCTCCGATGACGCATTAGACTCCTCCTCCAGGCAGCCGTGGTAGTGGGTGGACCCAATCCTCAGCTTCTTTTTCTGCTGCAGCTGATGGTGAGAAACCTGCAGTTTGAGGATGGGAAGATGATTCCCGCCTCCCAATACTTTTCCTCGAGCGAGACATCAGTGGTAGAACTTACGGCTGAGGAGCTGAAGGTGGCAGAGACCATTAAGGTGAGTGGGCGATGTACTACTCACTCTCCCTCGGAAACCCCGTGCCTGTTTGCGGCTGGTCTAATTGTTCTTAGAGCAGTGGGAGTGTAGCTTTAACTCCTTCTACAGAAGTTGTGGTTAAGAAACACAGTCTATAGAGATTTATTTTTCTGTTCTAAGTCGGCTTGGAGGGTTTGGGTGAGGTTGGTGATAACGTTATTCTCTGCGGGTGAAATGGGCCAATTCAAGCCAGAGTGTTTATTGGGAAGCCAGAGCGGGTTTATTGGGAAGCAGCTCTCTGACCACACAGGATGGGTTCAGGGAAGTTAACACCGGAAGGGAGACAGGGTGGGGGGCAGAGAGAGAAGTTAGGTGGAGGGGGGGAACCAAATGTCTGGATTACACAGGGAAGAGCTTCTGCGGGCGAGGAAGCCCAGCCCCTGATTTGGAAAGTTCAGGGGCAGATCAATGGGGGCGGGGCGGGGTGTGTGTGTCAGCCATGCCCTGCCCTGAAACTGGTAGGGACTGAGGGATGCTGGGAGAACCTGGACGCCAGGTTGCTTTGGTATGCTGTTTGTCCTGCGTCTGAATCCCTGTTGGGACAGGAGGGGTAAAGAGAAACCTTTAAAAACCCAGATTTAAGGTCATTCTTAGTCTAGCCAGAAGGACAAGAACTCACACATAATTGTTTGTCCTTTTCCAAACTGGTGGGGGCGGAGCGCTCGGGTCACGCCCTCTCATGTGCACAGAAGGAGATGCTGAACAATCCCTCCGCGTTGTGCCTCCTTCCTGTGAAGGGCAAAGAAGTCTTTGCCCTGGGATTGCACAGGGTCCTTCTTCAGGGAAGCGGTCCTTTGTGCGCAGGTCATCTGGGCTCGAATTTTAAGCAACGTCCCTGTGATCGAGGACTCCACGGACTTCTTCAAATCTGGAGCAAGCTCCATGGATGTTGCGAGGTAAAGCCGCCGGCTCCGCCCGCCCCCTCCCCCCCTCTCCCTCCTTCCCCTCCCTTCCCTCTCCCTCCTTCCCCTCCCTTCCCTCCCCCTCCCTCTTCTCCCTTCTCTCCCCCTTCTTCCCCCTCCCCTCCCTCTCCTCCCTTCCCTCCCTCTCCTTCCCCCTCCGCTCCCTCTCCTCCCTTCCCTCCCCCTCCTTACACTTCCCCTCCCTCTCCTCCCTTCCCTCCCCCTTCTTCCACCTCCCTTCCCTCTCCTCCCTTCCCTCCCCCTCCTTCCCGCTCCCCTCCCTCTCCTCCCTTCCCTCCCCCTCCTTCCCCCTTCCCTCCCCCTCCTTCCACCTCCCCTCCCTCTCCTCCCTTCCCTCCCCCTTCTTCCACCTCCCCTCCCTCTCCTCCCTTCCCTCCCCCTCCTTCCCCCTCCCCTCCCTCTCCTCCCTTCCCTCCCCCTCCTTCCCCCTCCCCTCCCTCTCCTCCCTTCCCTCCCCCTCCCTCCCCCTTCCTATCCCCCTTCCCTCCTCCCCCTCTTCTCCCTCCCTCCCCTCCCTCCCTCAGCTTGTCCATCACTGTTCCTTTTCTCCGTGATTCTCCTTGTTGCCCCACGACCACACTCACAGATCTTTTCTTTCATTTGTCACCAATCAGGTTGTTTGGCATCTCCTTTAATGTTTCTAATTGTTATTTTCGAAAGATTTATTATCTTATGTGTGTGTGTGTGTGTGTGTCTGTCAGTGAATGCAGTGTCTGTGCAGTTACCCTGCATGCAGGGCCAGAAGGCGCTAGATGCGCTGATGCTGGAGTTACAGGCCATCATCCGTGCTGGGAACCAAATCCGGGTCCTCTCTAAGAGTAGTAGTATGTGTTCTTAACCAGTGAGCCACTCTCCAGCCCCAGACACTAATTCTTATTCCTCCCCTGCCCGTGTCGTCGCAAGATGACCATTTCCCATCCTCTCTAACACCTTCCTGTTAATCTGGGGTCACCAAATATATGACCTTCAGGAGCATAGGACATCATCAAAAGTCAAAATTTTTTTTAAAAATGTATTTGCGTGGGGGCGTGGCCACACAAACCTCATGCCATGACACATGTGGAGGCCAGAGAAAAAACCTGTGCGTGTCTGTTCTCATGGGTTGTTAGGCTCGGACACTCAGGCTTGTCAGCAAGTTCCTTTATCAACTGAGCCATCTTGCTTGCCCTGTTGTCATTCTCTTAGTAATTTACAGGGTACACCCACTTCTTCAGGGAATAGTGATTGGAGGTCCGGAAGTGGCCGACTTTCCACACTGGACATTTCCGGTATACCTTTCCCATTTAAGCTTGGCTGACAGCAATGGTTAGGTGGGTACTGAAAGGCAGAAAGGGACTTGTGAGTGATACCGCCCTTCGAGCGCCTCGGTGAAGCAGTAATACAAAGCGACACTCGCCTCACTCTTATAGGGAGACAACGGAAAGAAGGCTCTGCCACCTTCGGGGCTTAGAATGTTTCCAGTTAGTGTTACAGACCATGGGTCTGCTGTGGGATAACCAGGATTCTCTGGTCCAGGAAGGCACAAGTCCGGCTGAGATGACAGACAGAAGCAACCACACACACACACACACACACACACACACACACACACACAGTGGAGGTTTGAATCTGAATGTATTTAGGAGCTCTAAGGCAAGGATTTTTATACAGGAAGAGTTGGTATTACCATTTCAAAAGATGTGGCCAGTGAGGCAGGTACAATTATCATAGCCACTTGGTACAAGGACATGCAAAATCAATCAGGTACAAAGTTTCTCAAGTAACAGATACAGAAGATCAATTTACAGATGCCATCAAACTTCCTGATTAGAATACAGAGTCACTCATAGTTTACAGTAAACCTTCAAAGTGCTTGAAGTTTCTTATACCACCTGGGTCTTAACAAGTTCTTGTGAGAAATCCTTATCTAACATTTAGTCTTCTACCTTGTAAAACAAAACTTCCTGACTTAATCAATGCTTTCTGTACCAGAGTGCCAGAGCCATCCTCATACACATATACACAGCCATAAAAACCTGCATGTGGTTGGAAGGTTGTAATTATGTAAACAACTATGAGGCAAAGCATTGCAATTCTTAAAAGGGAGTTTGGCGGTAAGTGAATCAAAGACCGGATTATCAGCCAGGCCTTAGGAATCCCAGCCAGGCCTTAGGAATCCCAGAGAAGAGAGAAAAGGAGGAAGTCAGGGCAAACTGCTACTTGAGAACTATGGGCCCATCTTAAATAGCTAGGAAGTAAGAGAATATAGCAAATTGCCAGGTGAGATTTCTGCTTCTAAATTTATAAAGTTCCATTATTCCCAGGAGACATTTCTTTTTTCAACCTCTGTCTGTAAGATATCAACTTTACAGACTTCACTGGGCCACCACGGCAGTTAGGAAATTTTTCCCCTGCTTTTCTGAGTTCATTTGAAAGGTATAGACTTATGTGCCCACAAACTTTTGCTGTAGTTAAAACATCTTCCCCTTGATTTATCTCATTTAGGCTTTTAATTTTCTCATACCACATCATATTTTATTTTTATTTTATGTCTCTCTCTTTCTGTGTGTGTGTGTGTGTGTGTGTGTGTACTTATGTTATATGTATCACATGCCTGCAGTGCTCACATAGGCCAGAAGGGGGTGTCAGATCACCCCTGGAACTGGAATTACAGACAGTTGAAAGCTTCCCTGTGTAGGTGATGGGAACTGAACCCAGGTCTCCTGTGAGAACGGAATGTGCCATCTGTCCAGTGTGTCCCAAATCTTAATGTCTTCTGTAATTGTCACCAAAGAGGATCTTATACGCTATGAACAGAGATCCCCCCCCCCAAACCTCTTCACCAACGCCAGTGAACAGGCCATAATGAAACTGCAAAAATGGATGTGATGTGAATTGATCCTCACTTTAAGGCTGGTGGAGGAGATCAGACAGAAGTGCGGTGGGCTTCAGCTGCAGAATGAAGATGTCTACATGGCCACCAAGTTTGGAGATTTCATCCAAAAGGTTGTGCGGAGACTGAGAGGGGAGGACCAAGAGGAGGAACTGGTCGTGGATTACGTAAGTGTCTCCTTGATGTGCAGCTCCAAACTCTTACAACCCTCCAGTGCAGAGGACACATGCATTTTCTACTTACTTGTGTGGCCTTTAAGACTAGCTTTAGTGCTGGGTGGCGGGGGCACACGCCTTTAATCCCAGCACTTGGAGGCAGAAGCAGAGGCAGATTTCTGTGAGTTTGAGGCCAGTCTGGTCTACTTAGTGAGTTCCAGGACAGCCAGGGCTACACAGAGAAACCCTGTCTCAAAAACAAACAAACAAACAAACAAAACCCCAAAACAAGTATAAACTAGTATTAAGTTAAATTTGCCATTCAGTGATTTGTAGAACATTCACAATTTGTGCAATCATTATTACTACAATCTAATCTCAGAACATCTTTATCACCCCAAGAGGGAAGACTATATCCACTGGCGACCACACCACACAGCTTTACTCCTCCGCTGCTCTACGCCCTGGCTTTCTCAGAAAGCACCAGTCTCTTTTCTGTGTCAGTGGACTTGCCATCATGCTGGTATTTCATATAAACAGAACGGTGCACCCTGTGGCCCCGTGTGTTTGCTCTCTCTCCCGTGATGTCGTGTGTTCAAGGCTAGCAGCCCCAAACTGCCTTACAGTCATTTTCACCACTTCTTCTCTTTCTGGCCAAGTAATATTCCACCGTGTCTGACACGCTTCCCTTTTCATCTGGTCGATGGGTGATGCGTGCTTTCGGACCATTCCACTCGGGAGGCTGTTGTTGTTATACTGATACGAAACTTCAGGTATCCGTTTTGACATGAACGTACCATGCTGAGAGCGGCATTGATGGCTCAACCCATAGCTTTCGAGTTTAACTGCTAGAGGGATTGCCAGAGGCAGCCACAGCATTTTGGAATCCTGCCCCCAATCTAACAGAGAGTTCTAACCTTCCCCGGGCCCTCTCCCAGGCCTTCATCTCTATCTGTCTTAGCAGATGTGTGCAAATGTGCCGCAGTATGACTTCAATTTTGCATCCACTAATGGACAGTGATGTTAGGCATCTTTTTGAGTGTTTATTCAAATCCCTTAGCCGGGCGGTGGTGGCGCAGGCCTGTAATCCCAGCACTCTGGGAGGCAGAGGCAGGCGGATTTTTGAGTTTGAGGCCAGCCTGGTCTACAGAGTGAGTTCCAGGACAGCCAGGGCTACACAGAGAAACCCTGTCTCGGAAAAACCAAATCCAAAAAAAAACCAAAGGGAAAAAAAATCCCTCTGTCCATTTCCAAAACTGATTATCTTCTTATGGTAGAGTCAAAGTACTCTATCCATTCTGGACACTCAATCTTTATCAGATATGAATGTGTGTGTGTGTGTGTGTGTGTGTGTGTGTGTGTGTGTGTGTGAAGAGGGTATCAGTGCCCTTCTCTATCATCCAGCGTATATTCCTTTGAGGCAGGGTCTCTCCCTGAACTGGGGCCTCCATTGGGGTTCACATTTTCTTGGTTCTGGAAGTACAGACCTCGGTCAGTCATCCTCCCTCAGCACCGGTCAGAGCTGGGTTACAGGTGTGCACGGCTGGCCTATGTGGGGTCTAGGGTCTGAACTCTGGTCCTCACCATTGTCCAGCCTCCTCTTCATGCTGCTGCTTGATTTCCTTTTCTTCCAGCCCAAAGGTTCCCTGGGTGTCACTGACCTGTGTGTGCTCCCCCGGGGATGCCTGCACTCCTTCCTTCCGGAAGGATACGTTTGCAGTTGGAGGCAGATGCCATTCTCCCTGTTTTACTGACGAAACCCCTGAGTTTGACGGAAGCAGGAATAGGAGACACAATATCTCTTGTTATCCAGCAGGAGCAAGAAAAATAAGGCAGCTCATGGGGAAGAGAAAGAACAGCAGGGAGAAATCGTGAGAGGGCCCCAGAATGAAAGGAAATACCAGGGTGAAGAATTTCCCAAGGATCCAAGTGGCACAATGGTGGTGCTGTCAAGTCTGCCCATAGATGGCGCTGTCCACAGGCATCTGGGGCACCCTTGTGTATAATGAAGAACACCAGAGCCAGAGTTAAGTCCAGGCCAGAGTCTCAGACCTCAGGTGGTGAGAATGCATCTGACCTTGTGACTGTAGGCGGCATTAGAATCCCACTGAGCTGACCTCTTTCCGCATTAGTGAATGTCTTTCTTTCTTTTCTCTTCTTTCTTTCTTTCTTTCTTTCTTTCTTTCTTTCTTTCTTCCTTTCTTTCTTTCTTTCTTTCTTTCTTTCTTTCTTTCTTTCTTTCTTTCTCTTCCTTCCTTCCCTCCTTCCTCCTCCTCCTCCTCCTCCTTCTCTCTCTCTCTCTCTCTCTCTTAGGGTTTTCAATTTTTCTTTTTAAATCTGATTGCGTGTATGTGTATGAGTGTCTGCCTTGGTGCATGCCACCCTCAGAGGTCAGTAGAGGGCACCAGATGCTCAGAAACTTGAGCCCCTCTGTGGGTGCTGGTAACCAGGGCCGGACCCTCTGCAGGAATGAGTGCTCTTAACCACTGTGCCATCTCTCCAGCCCCGAGATGGTTTCTTTCTCGCGCCCTGCTATCAGGTTGATAAGCGTGGAAACACACTGCCTTTCCTCAGGTCTCCAAGGAGGTGAACGAGATGACAGTGAAAATCCCCTACCAGTGTTTCATAAACGGACAGTTTGTGGATGCCGAGGATGGAGAGACCTACGCCACAGTCAACCCTGCAGACGGAACTGTGAGTGACCACAGCCGTGGTGAGCGCGACTCTAGCTCTCGGTCCCCAAGCTCCCCGTTCAAACCCATGCCACGCGTGACTCCTGCCCACTCAGCTCTGACTCTGGCTATCGTGTACTGCAGTAGACTTTTTTTTTTACTTCAGTAGACTGTTTGTGATGAATTTAGATTCCTGTGCCCATGCACAGCAGATCCCTCTGCGCAGAGCTCCACGGGGAGTGGGGATACTTCAGACTCATGGCTAAGCCTCCCTGAGGAAGGATTGTACAGTTGTCCTAAATGTGTTTCCAGAATGAGATGACACGTGCGATGGACCAAGATTAGGTTCTGTTTCCATGTTCAAAGCATCTCCTTTCTATCCCCCATTTTTTTCTCAAGATGGATTAGTTTTTTGTCATAGAATTTTCTCATTTGATAACTCATACTCTACTTTTACTATTAATAGAATGTTGCGGGAAATATTAAAAACAAAACAAAATGCCAACTCCCCGCTATGGTGCCAGACCATGCTCCCACACTCCTGCCACTGCTACGGACTCTCTAACCGGTCTTCGCATTCCCAGAGCTAGCCCCTCCTACCCCTCCCCACACACATCTGGCTCACTTTTCCCACGAGCCACTAGTTCCCTCTCTGTCACAATCCCCTGGAACCGGAGGTCCCAACTCTAGTAGCCAACTAGATCTGCCCGCCATCCTTGCGGTTAGATAACACAATATACAGTAACCCGGTAAAGTGCACCTCTTAATCTTAATTAGTTAGGCAATTAGATTTATGTATATTATAGACACAATTACAAGATGCCAATACAGTAATTCAGAGCCAATGAAAGGTGATAAAACCTTATTTAACCTTATGAAATCACACAGGAAAACCACCTGAAGCCATCCTAGTTCTTCTCTGTCCGCCTAGCGCAGCCGGCAGGAGCCTTCTCCCCACAACTCCTAGCTCCACCCCCTATTTCCCCCGTCCAATCACAGACCTCTCTGTACTGATGCAACTGGACAGGAAAATTCCTGCAACACTAGAGTATTAATTCCAAGCGCCACATTGGTAGATCCCCCGGTGACCTATTTCTGCTTGTCTTGAAACAGACAATATGCCGAGTGTCCTACGCTTCTTTAGCGGACGTTGACAGGGCAGTAGCCGCAGCCAAGGATGCCTTTGAGAACGGCGAATGGGGACGGATGAACGCCAGAGACAGAGGAAGACTCATGTACAGGTGTGCTTGCTGGAGAAACAGCCACGTTGCCTTTGGAAATGGGTTAATATTGTCAAGACTTTAAAATTCTCATAAAACATTCTATCTTGAACGCGCCCGTGGGAGACAGCCATGTCTTTCACTATTCGAGTCACATAAAATCCCACACACAAGTTCCTGATGTCTAGACACCGCTTGTATCAGTCAGAGGTCGCCAAGGACTGTGTAAGATTCGGGGGAGAGTGTGGGGCTCCCACAGTGAATAAGGACCCTGGCAGGGCTGGTAGCAGAGGAAGCGGGTGCTCCTCCCAGGTCTGGAGGGCTGAAGGCAAGACCCACAGCTGTGGGTGAGACTCTAGAGTCCTCTGTGGATGCAGAAGAACACTGACAGTGGCCTTGGGAGGAGAGCAACCATGAGTGACCCAGGGATTTAACCCACGGACCACGCCCTTCACCCTCTTCATAAGTCTCTTGACATGCCCCTCAGTCACCAGGTAATATGGGCTATAAAGGTCCTCCTCCAAGGTCACGGACCAAAGTTAGAGATTTGACAGAGAGGTTTACACGGGGACAGCCCATCCCTGTTTTCAAAGACAAGAAAGAAAGAAAGAAAGAAAGAAAGAAAGAAAGAAAGAAAGAAAGAAAGAAAGAAAGAAAGAAAGAAAGAAAGAAAGAAAGAAAGGAAGGAAGGAAGGAAGGAAGGAAGGAAGGAAGGAAGGAAGGAAGGAAGGAAAGAAAGAAAGAAAGAAAGAAAGAAAGAAAGAAAGAAAGAAAGAAAGAAAGAAAGAAAGAAAGAAAGGGCTAGGCGGTGGTGGCTCACGCCTGTAATCCCAGCACTTGGGAGGCAGAGGCAGGCGGATCTCTGAGTCCAAGGCCAGCCTGGTCTACAGAGTGAGTTCCAGGACAGCCAGGGCTACACAGAGAAACCCTGTCTCGAAAATAAAAACCAAATCCAAAAAACCAAAAAAAAAAAAAAAAAAAAAAAAAAAAAAGGAAGGAAGGAAGGGAGAGGAGTGGAATGCTAAGGTCCTAGAAGAATATTATAAATGAGTTAAATGTTCCAGAAGTCATTAATTTCAACAACTCCTCTTGGTTTCTACTTACCTACAGTTCACCATTTCACCTGAATTGACTAATTCCTCAGAGTGACATCTATGAGAATCATGGGGTGGGGCAGCTGTCAGATCATGTCAAGCCCAACTCTTGAATATCCCAAAGGAACCACTCTAGGGATGATGGGTCAGGGACGGAGGAAGGGAGGAGCAGAGGGAGAGGGAGGGAACACGGGAGAGGGAGCATAAGAGATATTTTTATTCTTCATGCCATCCTACAGACCCCATTCCCCTTCCTAAGGAGTCTGGGCACCAGGGTGACCACTGTAGACTTTGTGATTCATTCCACACACTGTCAGTTCTGAAAACATTTCTGTATCACTCGGAAAGCCACACGTGTTCACCGGCGGTGTGGCTCAGGTCCCAACCCCTCCCTGTGTATTAACAAATTACTCCGTTATTCAGGTTCCTCTGACCCACGACCTCCCGCCTGTGACCACCACAGCTCAGCTACTGCCCCGCTTCTTGTGCATGCAGGAGCAAATGGCACATGCTGGGGACATAGTTGTCTTCTCCCTGTAACTGTATGGCTGGCTGGTTGTAGCTCAGTGGTAGAGCACTCCCCTAGCATGCGTGAGGTCCTGGGTTCAAGCCAAAGCACTGCAGAAACTGTAACAACTTCCTAGAATAAAACCATTTATACAATGATTTATTTTATACCTGTCTTCCTAGACCGTGATCTGCACAGGGATCCTCTGGACTAGTCTCTGGATTCTTTAGTCCTGGGTTGGTACCTGATACAGGGCTACTGATCCAGCTGGGCTGGGCTGCATCAGTGCGTGCTAACTGGTTGTTTTTCACTGACTACACAGACTGGCCGACCTAATGGAAGAAAACCAAGAGGAGCTGGCGACCATAGAGGCGCTGGATTCCGGGGCTGTCTACACCCTGGCCCTGAAGACGCATATCGGAATGTCTGTGCAGACATTCAGATACTTCGCGGGCTGGTGCGACAAAATCCAGGTAAGCCAGGAAGCCCCTCCTTCTTACTGGAAATGGCTGCAAGCTCACAAATTTGCAGCAGGTTTGGCCTGGGATCTGAGATGGCAGCTTACTTCCTGTCCTAAGGAGAGGAGCCGCCCGAGATTCCCACACGGCAGAAAAGCAGGCCGCCTGCTGCGCGCCTCCTTTCAACGGTTTTCCAGAGTGTGCACAACTCTGGAAATAGTTTTTCACTTTATTTTTGAGGCAGGTTCCCTCTTGTCTGCTCACCACAGTGTGTGCCAGGCTATGTGGCCCCAAAAGCTTCGAGGAGATTCTTTGGTCTCCGCCTACCGTTTCTGGCATGCTGCGGTTGCAGATGTAAACTGTCACATCTGGATTGTGTGTGACTTCCAGGGATTCAATTCAGGCTGCCGGTCAGGACTGCATGGCACGCGCTTTTACCCCTGAATCACCGCTGGCCTGGGCCCCGCCCACTGAGCCATCTCCTTGGACACCCTGAGCCTTTTTCTAGCAGCGTGAGCCTATTCTCAAGGGTGGAGCCTCACGGCTCACATATTTTTCATCAGGCCCCGCCTCCACAGTGGAGGTTGAGCCTCCAATGCGTGAATTATAGGTGTACATTAAGGCTGTGATCACATGGGCTGCAGATATGGCTCAGTGCCTAAGAACACTGGCTGCTTTTCTAGGGAACCTGGGTTCAATTCCCAGCACCCACAAGCAGATCACAGCTGTCTGTAACTCCATTTCTTTGGGATCTGACACCCTCACACAGACACACAGGCAAGCAGAACACCAACACACATGAAATAACTACAATAATAATAATAATAAATACTGTGATCATGGTTAGAGCAACCATGGGTAGCAAACAGATAGCTGTTACCCTTATTCTGGGTAAGGACACAGGCATAAGGAGAGACCTTCCCTGTGTCACAGCAAGGGAACCAGAGAGCCAGGCTAGAATTCATGAGTTCTGACTCTCAGGGCTAGCGACAGTCTCTGCACCTTGTCCTGTCTTCTGAGGATCTCCAGCATATTGGGCTGGGATGCAGCCCTCTTGGTAAGAGGACTTGTCTAACTAACAAGCATGCAGCCCAGGCACCAGATACTATGTGTCGCAGTGTGTCTGAATCCCAGTGCTCGGGAGATGAGCGCGGAAGGAGCGAAAGTGCAAGGTCACCAGCAGCTGTGTGACTTTAAGGCCAGCCCGCAAACCACAAAAACAACAGAGAATTATAATCGTCTAAGAACCTGAGATCATGGCAGGGGTGGGGTTGTGATCTGAGCATGAAGAAGACAAACCACTTTAAGTGGCTGAAGGAGACTGTAAGGGAAAAACTTGATAAGGACGTGCATGCGATAAATATCTAATTTCCCTCCAACATGTGTGATGGTGTGATGAGAACGAAAGCCACTCTGGTCTTCATGTAACAGGAAATGCGTGTGTGTATATGTATGTGTGTGTGTGTGTGTGTGTGTGTGTGAGAGAGAGAGAGAGAGAGAGAGAGAGAGAGAGAGAGAGAGAGAGAATGAATGTGTGTGTATCTCTGCTTCTGTATGTCTGTGTGTCAGTGTGTGGGTATCTGTGTGTATCTCTGTATCTGTGTATGTCTTTGTGTCTGTGTGTGTGTGTCTGTATCTGTATGCATCTGTGTGTCTGTGTGTCAGTGTGTATGTATCTGTGTGTGTCTTTGTGTCTGTGTCGTGTGTCTGTGTGTCTGTGTGTCAGTGTGTATGTATGTTTGTGTATCTCTGTATCTGTATGTGTCTGTGTGTCTGTATGTCAGTGTGAGTCTCTTTGTGTGTGTGTGTATCTCTGTATCTGTATGTGTCTTTGTGTCAATGTGCATGTGTGTTTGATGGGTGGTGGGTGTCTCTTCCTCAGCTGCTTCTCTACCCTCTTTCTTTGAGACAGCGTCTCTTGCCGACCTGTAGCCCGTGGATTTGGTTAGACTGTCTGTCCTGAGAGCTCCTGGAATCTGCGTGTCCTGTCTTTCCAGTGCTGGCATCCCACATCTGCCATCGCATGCAGCTCTAGACGTGGGTGCTGGGGACCTGGACTCAGCTCTCCTCGCTTGCACAGCAAGCACATTACTGAGCATGTCTTCTCCCCAGCCCCATAGAAGCAGCTCTCCATTCTAGTGCAGGGATTTATTTCTTATACATTGAACACCGCCTTTTTATATTAGCTGAGACAAAAGGAGAGGGGAAAAAAGCATATTATCTGTGATTAAACTTAGTATTTCAATTAGTAAACTATCAATCTTTGTCAGTGTTCTGAGTGATGTGGGTCAATCAAAGAAAGGTCACTCAAGAATACAGTGAGACTCTGTGACAGCAGGGAGGTATAGCCTTGATAAACCGAACCTTAAACAGCCATGCAGAAGCATGGTTATTGATTATTTATTGCTCGAAGATACGATGAAGGACAGCTATTTCATTTACCCATTATTCAAATACCCATATTTCTAGGGTAGGCATTATCTACCCTAGATGCAGGGATTCTACTAGAATTCCACTACAAACTTTTTCTTTCCTTTAGGGCTCTACAATTCCAATCAACCAGGCCCGACCAAATTACAACCTGACCTTCACCAAGAAGGAGCCACTCGGGTAGGACGGGGTGGGTGGAGATGGGAGTCGGGGGTGGGGAGCCTCTGAATGACCTGGATGTTGTGCCGCTGTGAGGAAACCAAGCTCAGGAGCCTTCTCCCCACAGTGCCTGCGCCATTATCATCCCCTGGAACTACCCACTGATGATGCTGGCCTGGAAGAGCGCAGCTTGCCTGGCAGCAGGCAACACCCTGGTACTCAAGCCTGCGCAGGTGAGCGTGGTCAGCGGCAGAGGGCATACATATGCTTATAAACAGCATACCTTCAAGCTCGCCACAGCTCACATACAACTCTTCATACATTTCTGCTGAGTTCCGATCTGTGCAGCGGGGAAAGCACGTGTATGTGTAGAGGTCAGAGGACCTCCGCCAGGAGTTGTGAGATCTGGGAATCAAACACGGGTCATTGGGTTTGGTGCCAAGAGCTTTGTCTGCCGAGCCATCTTGCTGGCCCCATTCACATTACATTCCCCTCAGATCTTGTAAAGACATGGAAGATGAGGGAGAAGCCCCTAAAATAACTTAGTAGTTATGACAACCTTTGTCATGCTCTATGGGGTGCATAACCTTTGAGGACATGGCTGCAACACTGCCATCCTCAAATGTGTTGGGCCACGTGCACAGATATGCAGGGATCCTGGAGGGTAGGGCTGAACACACCTGAAAGCAAGCATGCAGGCATGGGGGGGGGGGAAGTGCTTAAAACACAGTGGGCACTTTTCAGACTCGTCTATTAGTGCTAGAGTGCTCTCTGTTTGAGACAGGGTCTCCTGCAGCCCAGGCTGTCCTTGAACTTGCCATGTAGCCAAAGCTGACGGGGAACATCGGATCCTCTTGCTGTCATGGTCCAAGGACGATGATTACAGGCAAAGACCACGCCCAGCTTCAGGATAGGTTTAAAGTGTTATTCTATCCATAGTGGCTTCACTGCGGGGCACACATAAATAACACACTCTGTGGACCAGCCCCCTCTCCAACTACAGCATTGTGACAGACTGAACACACCGCTACGATAGGCTCCTTGCCTCTCACCCAGGCTCTCCCGACTGCCCTTGTCCAGGCCCTGTGGTGTAGCAGGAGCTCTTTCCTGTGTGTGCTATAATCCGTTGTGTGGGTTCTATGTCAAGTCTTTCAGCTGGTTGTCCCTTTTATGAAGGTTGTTTGAGTTACTAGTAAAGTCCGTGACTCCACATAGCCAGCCCTGTCAACCACACACAGGGAAGCTTCCCGAGCAGGTGAGCAACCGTCCGGATCTAAATGAATCACGGGTGCTTTACTGTGTATTGGTCAGTAGAAAGAGACGCTCAGATCCTGCCTTCTGTTCCTCACTGGATCTTCCTGCATATTCCGCTGTTATGGATCGCATGGAAAAGCACTCCTTTACATACTCAGCATCAGTGTGAGGAAAGATGCGCAGCTGCAGAGGGGGCAAAAGAAACGCAGTAAAGACTTTAGTATCTGAGATACCAGGGTACACTATGTACCTGGAACAACTTGGACTGTTCGGGTAACTTTGCTGTGGGTCTAACATTATCTTAAAATTCAAAACAAAACACAACAAGGAAGCAATGTAACGTACAAACAAAACGAGCTCTCAGGGGCTGACAGAAATGGCTCATTAGGTCTCAAAACCCACATCAAGAGCCAGCCATAGATTCATGAGCCTGTAACCCCCAAACTGGTGGTGACGTGGGTGGATCTGACAAGGATTCTGAGAGCTTGCTGGTCCACCGGCTTAGCTGAAATGGCAACTGCTGATTCAGTGAGAGACCTTGTCTCGATGCAATATGGCGGACAGCAACTGAATCAAGCTCTGGTCTCCGAGTCTGAGCGCATCCAGGCTCATTCATGGGCAGGCACCTCGAATATGCACCCGGTACCCACAAATGAGTGCCCTTGTAGTCACAAAGAAGCAGGGCCCTGGTAAGGACTGTGATCACTGTATTCTTTTCCAGGTCACACCCTTGACAGCTCTGAAGTTTGCAGAGCTGACCGTGAAAGCTGGCTTTCCAAAGGGTGTAATCAATATTGTCCCAGGCTCAGGTAAGCCCTCAAGGGTGGGGCAGGGGGGGGGGGCAGCCCCTGTTCTGGCTGCTCAGTGGCTTAAGGAGCTAAGTGCTATTTCCCACTGCAGTCTAAGTCCCAAATGAACCACATAAAATACAGTTCACCAAGCATAAATATACTTACTGTATAATAAAAGACAAAGATTGGAAATCTAGTGTGTGGGGAGGCAAAAGAAGGGTGGGGGTTGGATAGCATTGTAAAACCGCCCTAAGTGTAGGCCATTTTGTTTTATTTATTTATTTATTTATTTATTTATTTATTTATTCGATATATTTTTATTTACCTTTCAATTGATTTCCCCTTTTCTGGCTCCCCACTCCCTGAAAGTCCCATAAGCCCTCTTCCCTCCCCTTATTCCCCCATCTACCCCTTCTCACTTCCCTGTTCTGGTATTCCCCTATACTGCTGCACTCAGTCTTTCCAGAACCAGGGGCCACTCCTCCATTCTTCTTGAACATCATTTAATATGTGGATTATGTCTTAGGTATTCCAAGTTTCTAGGCTAACATCCACTTATCAGTGAGTACATACCATGATTGATCTTTTGAGACTGGGTTGCCTCACTTAGTATAAAGTTCTCCAGCTCTATCCATTTGTCTAAGACATTTTGTTTTCAATAAGCATAACAACAAGACTTATATCATTAATAAGGGGGAGGTGCTGACAGTCATATTGAGGATATTGTTTTAATCCATTTGTAATCAATGCAGAAAATGTAAAGTGTGGGTTTGACTTTAAGTTTAGAAACCCAGTTCAGCAAACACAAACTCGCCCTCCCCAAAAGATCATGTTTTGTTGCCCCCCTAATTAATTCTACAGGGGGAGTCGCAGGACAGTGTCTCTCTCAACACCCCGACATCCGCAAGCTTGGTTTCACTGGATCCACCTCGGTGGGCAAACAGATCATGAAAAGGTACTGGCTTGCTGTAGGGAGTCCTTCAGCCTTGGAATTCAACAGAGCATTCTGGAACACGGAAAAGCAAGGCTGGAGATACGGCTCAGTTGGCAGAGGGCACGCCTAGCACAGGGCACGCCTAGCACTCGCACAGCCCTGGGTTTGATTCCAGAAGCTGCAGAGAACAGATGTGGTGGGGTGGCCCCACCCTGTGATTTCTGCACTCCAGAGGTAGAGAGTCAGAAGTTAAGGTCATTCCAACAAAACAAGTTGAAAGGCTACCTGGACTACATGAGACCCTGTCTCAAACTTGTTAAGTGTTTACACACACACACATACACACACACACACACACATACACACACACAAGCCAAAACAAACAAGAGAAAGCCACATCAAAGGGAGGAGCTGGCTGTCACTCATGAGCATGGAGATACATAAACAGAAAAGCTGTCCAAGGCCCACAGTGAGCTCAGGGCCACGGGCTGGAGACAGAGCTCTGCGGTCGGGTGCTTATCTGGCAAATCCAAACACAGGCAACCAGCATGAAGGTAAAAGAAGTGGCAGGTTAGACCCCAAACAATAGCATTTCATCAAAGAGATAAAAAACAATGTCCACCGAGATGTGGGGGATTTTGTGGGCTAGTTTTAATTCTTTCTACCATTCTATCCATTCTGAGAGTGCTTCTGAGGGCTGGGACTGACCTTTTCAAGGTTTATGACGATCACCTCTCAAACTGCAAAACAAAACCACAACGTAATAAAAGGAGCAAATAACAGGCTGGCTCTTGCTCTGCAGACCTTCATATATCTGAATTCTTTTCTTTTAAACCTACTTATGTACTCCCCCCTCTTACTATAACTGTCTGCACATACACCTGCATGCAGAAGAGGGCGTCAAGTCGTTAGCCACCGTGTGGCTGCTGGGAACTGAACTCAGGACCTCTGGAAGAGCAGCCAATGCTCTTAACCGCCGAGCCATCTCATTGGCCCTGGCATAACTTAAAGGTGAATTCCCCTCGAGAATCCTCACCCTTTGACCACAGAAAGTTTTTGAGCATTACAGAAAACCTCTAAAATAAACAAAGGGAGCCAAAAAAGCACGTGAACAGTGTCACACTTAGCACCCAGCCTTAGCACTGGACCGTCATTTTCCTGTCTCTTTCCTCTGACTGCCCCTACCCTCTTTGAGATATAGTTTCTCCTTTCTCCGGCTTCTATGTTTCGAATGCTGGAATTACACGCCCTGCCACGCCCTCATAAATGTCGGTCGTAACATTTCTGAAGTTCAGTTGGGTTTTGCATGCTGAGTGGTAACTTATGGTTAGGGGAGGGAATGGTGGTGAGGGGAAAGGGGGTGGGAGAGGGGAGAGTGGTGAGGGTGAGGGGCTGGGGGAGTGGAGGGGAGAAGGGGTAAGGGGAGGAAGGGGAGAGGGGAGGGAGAAAGGGGAGGGTGGGAGAGGGGATAGTGGTGAGCAGGAAGGGAGGAGGGGAGGGGATATGATGAGGGGGAGGGGTGAGTAAGCTATAGGGGGAAGAGGAGGGGTAGTGGGGGGAGAGGGTGGGGGAGGGGAATAGATGGAGAGGGGGCAATGGTGAGGGGGAAGGGGGGAAAGAGTAGGAGAAGAGGGTGGGGGTAGTGGTGAGGAGGGAGGGAGTAGGGAAAGGATAAAGGGAGGAGGGAGGAAGGAGACCCCCAACCCCTTTCCTCTTTGTTTTCCTCTAGCTGTGCTGTGAGCAACCTGAAGAAAGTTTCCCTTGAGCTTGGTGGCAAATCCCCACTGATAATATTCAGTGACTGTGACCTAGACAAGGCCGTACGGATGGTGAGTGGGCCAAAGCCAGGCCGTAGGTGCCTACCGCTAAAACACATCTCATGTCCTTCCTGGGAGGGCTTCAGATGGGATCTAGAATAGCTAGCCATAAGTAAAAGCCATCCTTCAATGTGTCCTAAGGATGCTTAGCTTTAAAAAACAGCATTTTACAAAGCTCCCTTCTATCTGCAAGTGTGAGACTCTGCCGAGCCTTAACTTACTGGGGGACCCCACCCCGCACCCCAACTGAACAATGCGGAGCCAGGGATCAATGCAAAAGCAACAGGGATTTTATCGTTCCGGCATGCTGGGGTCGCCCTGCACATGAAGGGAGAGAGAGTGAACGACCTGCACAGCCCGGTTGGCCAGTTTTTATACAGTTTTCAGAGCAGTAGCCATTAGGCACAATGTGATTGGCAGAACAGTGTGACTTTAAACTGATTGGTCCTTAGGGAATTTGATAGCGAGGCCCTCCCTTGTCTGTAGGTGGCCAATGGTCATAGAATGGGTGCTGGGGGGGGGCTCCCCTACCCACAGGTGGCCGATGGTTGGTCCCCCCCACGGGGGGTGGGTGGGGAAGGTCTGAGGGCTGTAATTAGCCCCTCCCTTCCAGAGGGGAGGGGTGCCTATGTGCTCTGTGACCTTTCTCTTCCAGGAGGGGAGGGATCTGCTGGAATTTTCCAAAGTTCCTGACCAGACCTCTTCACTAGCATCATGCCTACCTCATCCTTCTTATCTACTCTAGAAACTGGGCTTTCGTTAGATTGTCTAAACAGAGCCAGCAAAGGGTTTGCCTCCATGCCTGACAGCCTGAGTTCCAGTCCCAGCACCACAAGGTGGAAGGAAAAGTTACCTCCCGCAAGTTGTCTTCTGACCTACACACACACGCACACGCACACGCACACGCACACGCACACATGCATGCACTCGCGCACGTGCACGCACACACGCATACACACACTCATTATAGCACCTGCCCTCCGAAAATTAATATGAAAAAAAATTTTGGGGGGGTTTTTTGGATTTGTTTTTTTTTTTGAGACAGGGTTTCTCTGTATAGCCCTGGCTGTCTTGGAAGTCACTCTGTAGACCAGGCTGGCCTCAAACTCAGAAATCTGCCTGCCTCTGCCTCCCAGAGTGCTGGTATTACAGGCGTGCGCCACCACCGCCCAGCTAACATGAACATTTTTTAAAGATAAAAATGAAAAGCAGTTAGCAGGGCTTCCCTATGCATGCATGGAACTCAGGGTTTGATTCCCAGCACCACATAAATGAGGAACCTCCCAGCACTTAGAGGCCGGAGGATCAGAAGTTCAAAGTTCTGCATATGCTGTCTGTAAGTCTTGCCTTGAAGTCAAGCTGCCCTGAGCTAGACACTGTCTCAAAACAACCAATCAATCATCAATTAATCAATCAAACAAACAACCAAGAGTAGTTGCCAGCTGAGTTTAGTGGCACATACCTAAAGTACTAATTACTCAAGGAGCTGAGGCAGGAGGATTATCTGAGCCTAGACGTTCAGAACCAGGACAGACAACACAATACTCCATCCCTTTAAAGCCACAGTACTTGGCAACCATCAGTTTCCTGGTTTCTGCTTAATATATCATCAGAGATGGTGCCACGTGAGGAGGCACAGGGTTCCCTACTAATGTTGCACCCCAAGGGATTTATGCTATTTCAAAGTGAGGGAACATGGACCCAACCTCTACAGGATCCACTCTCTTTTGTGCCAATTATTTATTAAAGACGTTCTTTTTATGGGAAGAGGTCATGAGGGAAGCTTTTTTATATCTGTGAAGCACACGTGTGTGTGCGTGTGTACACATCTGTGTCTGTGTGCACACATGTGCATGCTTGTGCAGAGGCCAGAGGACACTGGGTGCCCTGCTCTATCAGACTATACCTTTTTGGTTTAAAATGAGATCTTCCACTGAACCTGGAGCTCAGTTGGAAGCTGGCAAGCCCCGAGTCATCCCCCGGTCTCCACTCTCACCCCAGCACTGGGGTTACAAGCATGTATTGCTTCAATGTGAGGACTGAGGATTCAAACCCTGGTTCCCGTGCTTGTGCAGTTCTCACACAACACACTGAGCCATCCTGCCAGTGCCTGGATTTCTAACAGTCTTAACAGGAAACATGATGTCTAAACACTACAGTTACATTTGTAGAAGAAAGCTATGTGTGAAGGTCTGGGCCTGGATTGTCAGTACGGAGGAGGCTGGCTGATGCAGGATTTTGAGTTTAAGGGCAGCCTGGGCTACCTGTCTCTCTCTCTCTCTCTCTCTCTCTCTCTCTCTCTCTCTCTCTCTCTCTCTTTTTCTCTCTCTCTCTTTCTCTTTCTTTATTTTGTGGTGCAATAAAATTATTGCACCAAATTATTTTAGGAATACCCTCATTGTCACACAGTTTTTTGTTTTTTTGTTTTGTTTTTTTGTATTTGGTTTGTTTTGAGACAGGATTTCTCTGTGTAGCCCTAGCTGTCCTGGAACTCACTCTGTAGACCAGGCTGGCCTCAAACTCAGAAATCCGCCTGCCTCTGCCTCACAGAGTGCTAGGATTACAGGCGTGTGCCACCACCGCCCGGCTGTCACACAATTTAAAATAAGTGCTCAGAAGCACAAACTGGGAAATGTCAAGACAAGTATCTCCTGGAATTTCTAACAATCAACAGGACTGACTTCTCTGTTATCTGTGACCATTGGATAATGACATGTGGGGCCAGGGAAGATGGTAGACTAAGAACCAGCTCAGGGAGCATTTGTATTCCCAGCACACAGGTAAGAATCCAGATAGGGCAGTGTGCACCTGGAGTGCCACCCAGCACTGGCACACAGGAGGGGCCCTGGAGTTCATGAGCCAGCAGGTCTAACTGAACAGTGTAAGAGCTAACGTGTCTCAATAAATAAAATTATGAAAGGAAGGAAGGAAGGAAGGAAGGAAGAGGTGAAAAAAGAGAGAGACAGAGAGAAAGAGAAAGAGAGAAAGAAAGAAAGAAAGAAAGAAAGAAAGAAAGAAAGAAAGAAGGAAAGAAAGAGAGAGAGAGAGAGAAAGAAAGAGAAAGAAAGACCCAGAGAGCCACTGAGGAAAACCTCTGTTGGTTTCTACACACACCCACACACGCGTGCACACACTTGAATGTGCGCCCACATAAAGTCCCACCCCTTTTGTGGAACTGGATCACAGGATTGATGTGCAGTGCTGACGCTGCCTTCTCTTCTGCCACTGCAGGGCATGGGAGCAGTGTTTTTCAATAAAGGAGAGAACTGCATTGCTGCGGGGCGGCTGTTTGTGGAAGAGGCCATCCACGATGAATTCGTGACCAGAGTGGTAAGGCAGCTTCAGGTTTGCTGCGAGAGCTCCAGGAGCAGCTCTTCCTGGAAAAGCTTCCTGACCTTTCAGATGTGAGACAGCAATATCGGTGTCGCGATAGTTGAGCTGGCTGGGGTGCAGGTGGCTCAGTTATTGGATGAGTTTGAGTGTAAACACTCTCTAGCACACACACACACACAGAGACAGACACAAACTAACACACAGAAGGAGAGGTATCCGCTCTTCATGAGGATAACACAGTTATGCAGAGGCAGGCTTCACTTCACAGTATAGTCATATAGAGGCTTATAGGATCTGATGAAATTACCAAAACTGAGACCAGAAATTTCAAGCGCTTGTCATGCCCATCCAGTACAAGTGTTTTACACACAGGCCATTTTTCACCCATTCATTGTATTCCTTTTAAAAATAAAACTTATTTTATGAATGGGATCTTGCTATGCAGCCTTGGTTTGCTATGTAAACCAGGTTATCCTCGAACTCGGAGATCTGCCTGCCTCTGCCTCCCAATTACTGGGATAACAGACATGCACCACCTCACAAACTAAGGTAGGTGTGTGTGTGTGTGTGTGTGTGTGTGTGTACACCTTGAAGGTCAAGTGAGCATCTGATGTAGGTATTAGGAACCAAACTCAGGTTCTCCGTAATAGTATGCATTCTTATCCTCTGATCCATCTCGCCAGCCCCTCAACAGCTATTTATTGAGCACCAAGCAATACCAGACACTGTGCTGGGTGTTACTAATGCACAACACAGGCAGGCAGATATGGTCCCTCTCCTGCAGAGCATCTCTCTGGCACAGGATTCCGTGCAAGACACGGAAGAGATTAGAAGCAGACCTATATTCGAATTTACAGGGTCATAGTGGTTCCCATTCTTCTTACTGGACTGGAGTAACTGTCAGAAAATGTAGACAGGAGTTGAAGACAAAGACGATAAGAACCAAGTGCGGATCTGCCAGTGTGGAACGGAGTGACCACTTCTCACCAGAACATTCCATCCTGGGGTTACAGGCCAGGTCAGCCCTGGGCACATAGTGAATTCTCAGCCAGCCTGGGTTATGTGATACCCCTGAGAGATCTCCCAAGGAGCTCTACCACATTTTAAAAAGGGGAAAACACTGTAAACTCTTTTGTTATTAAGAGCCTTAAGGTGCCATGCCAATGAAAACTCCAGGATGTCAGTTTGCTTTTAATGGGTTATCATTCAGGATAGCACATAACACTTAAGAACTTGGCCTTTAAAGCCACAGTAGAGTGACTGTATATGGCCATACAGGCCACTTAACCCCTTCAAGGCCTCAGTTTTTCCTTCTGTAAGATGGAAATATTGAAGACCTACTTCCAGTGCAGCTGCGAAGAACCAATAACCACACATCTGTCAACTGCTTAGTGTAACGCGTATCATGCGCAGGGGCTCGGCCCTGTGCTTTTCCGACTAACAGCGGGCACTTTTTGTGAGCTGCATACTTTCTGTACAGGTGGAAGAGATTAAAAAGATGAAAATCGGAGATCCCCTGGACAGATCTACGGACCACGGGCCCCAAAACCACAAAGCCCACTTGGAAAAGCTGCTGCAGTACTGTGAGACTGGGGTGAAGGAGGGGGCCACACTAGTGTATGGAGGAAGACAGGTGCAGAGGCCAGGTAAGAGTCCCTCTGGGGGAGCGCCTGTCTGATGGCTCACACCCCACCCCAGAGCCAGAATGGATGGATGACCATCACTGTTTCAGACAACTTGTTTCAGAGCCATTCCTGCACCAGAGTGGGGTGTGTACGTGTGTGGCTATATGTGTGTGTCTTAGCTAGGGTTTTACTGCTGTGAACAGACACCATGTCCAAGGCAACTCTTCTAAGGACAACATTTAATTGGGGCTGGCTTACAGGTTCAGAGGTTCAGTCCATCATCATCAAGTCGGGAGCATGGCAGAGTCCAGGCAGGCACGGTGCAGGAGGAGCTGAGAGTTCTACATCTTCATCTGAAGGCAGCTAGAATACTCACTTCCACACAGCTAGGATGAGGGTCTTAAAGCCCAGGCCCACAGTGACACGCCTACCCCAATAAGACCACACCTATTCTAACAGGGCCACACCTTCTAATAGTGCTACTCTCTGGGCCCAGCATGTACAACCATCAGTGTGTAAAAGCAGGTGCCCACAGAAACCAGGTCCATCATGCCCCTCTGGAGCGGTGGTTTCTGGGAGCTGGGAGTCACCAGATTCGAGGGCTCGGAGCCCAACTTGAATCCTCCACCAGAGTGGTCCACACTCTTAACCAGTCATGTCTCCAAACCAAATTGTATTTATAACATGACAAAAAAAAATTATCTTTATATCCTGCTTGGCCACTTTTAAGCTGGGGGAACAGTGGCAAGCCTGTTATTCTAAGCCTCGGTTTCTTTCCTGTGTTGAATGGAAAGGGGAAGGACCACGTGGGTGGGCCAAGCCCCTGCCTGTCCACAGAACAGGTGTGAGGGTGTTATCAGGCACTGGTGGTCACCTTGAGTCTTGTCACTCTGACATTCAACTCTCAGCCAGCCAAGCCCTCTGCTGTCAAGGCAGGTCGGATGTTATCATTTCCCAAAGCAGAGACAATTACTTTTTTTTTTTTTAAACTTATTACATGTAAGTACACTGTAGCTGTCTTTAGACACTCCAGAAGAGGAAGTCATATCTTGCTACTGATGGTTGTGAGCCACCATGTGGTTGCTGGGATTTGAACTCAGGACCTTCATTCAGAAGAAGTGCTCTCAACCCGCTGAGGCATCTCTCCAGCCCGACAACTATTGTCCTGACTGTTAACATGTACTGGCTCCTTGTTCTAAATATTGGTAACTGCAAAGAAAATAAAAGTATTTATCCTGTGTTTTCCTGGATGAACTAAACTTCCAGAAGACTGAGTAGTGATACAAGGGACATTTCTACATAAGAATTCTTGGAAGAAAAAAAAAATAGAGAAGAAAATGTACCATTTTGCATTTTTCTGACAGATGACATCATTGGTTCAGGAAGAAAACTGTGGTCCGTGAAGGCTGGTGTTAGATCAGGGTATTGGGAACTGAGAGATGGATCAGGGATTCCAGGCCCTGGCTGCTCTTGCAGAAGACACAGTTTGGTTTCCAGTACCCACATGGTGGCTCACAATGGTAACTCCAGCTCCAGTACTTACCTTCTTCCGGTCTCCATGGACACCAAACAAGCCCATGTTGTGCATGCATGCACGCATACATACATACATATATACACACACACAGAGGCAAACACATAAAATTATTTTACAAAAGATTTACCATGTCTTATTTTTATGTGTGTGGGTGTTTGACCTGTATGTATCCCTGTGCAGCGTACGCATGCTCAGTGCCTATGAGTCAGAGGAAGGTCTGGATCATCTGCAACCGAGGTTCCAGATGGTTGTGAGACACCATGTGAGTGCTGGGAATCGAACCCCTGTCTTCTTCCAGAAGAAAAAGTGCTCTGAACCACTGAACTCTCTCTCCAGGCCCCAATTATTTTAATTATTTTGATGTCTACACTGTACAGAGAAACAAGTGTCACCACAACAAAGCATCGGCACGTTAGGAATGCTAAGATGATGTATGGTCTTCCCAGGCAGGGTGGAAGAAGACAGCTGCACCTCCAGCACTTGGGAGGCTGTGGCAGGAGGGAGGTTCAAGACCAGCCTGGGCTACAGAGCAAGTTCTAGAAAACCTTGTCTCAACAAAACCGAGGGGTGGGGCAGGAGGAAAAAATATTAAAGTAAAAGATGTGAGAAATTCAACTATCAATTGCACCTGTAGCTTTCTTTCCGTCTTCAAATCAGAAAGGGTAACGATCAAACAACAGAGAGAGGGTGTGTATCAATTTCGTGAGAGGTAATCAATCACGACTGTGGTTATGTTTTTAAAATACCTTTTCTCTTGGCTCACTTGTTCTGAAATGCTTGGGAGGGAGAACTGGAGTCTGGGTCTTGCCTGAAGACGTGTCAGCAGAGGAAATATCAAGTCCGTGCTGGTCACATAGGAATATTTATTTTATTAAGTACAATCTCTACGTTTACAGGTTTTAAGTTTTCACAGTCAAGCCATTGAAAAAACCAGGCAACCAGGAAGGCCAACGTTGGATGGCAACACCGCTCTCTTCTTGAGGGTGGGACTGGCATCACCTAAGGAACTATGGATGGTGACGATCTATTTCACCTGGAATTGACGTGCCTGTTTTTCCCCACAGGCTTCTTCATGGAACCCACTGTGTTCACAGGCGTGGAAGATCACATGTACCTTGCCAAAGAGGAATCCTTCGGGCCTATCATGGTCATTTCTAAATTCCAAAATGGGTGTGTTCCTTAGGCATATGGTGTAATTTGGGTTTCAGCCAGATAACTCCCCTGCCTCTGCCTTGTGCTGGACATACAGCATGTGACCAATGAACATGCCCCACCCTAAGAATACGCCAGTTGCTTAAATGATTAGGAGCCTCTGGGGGCCGGGGAGATGGCTCAGTGGGTAGTTTACTGTATCCTGAGGGCAGATCCTTGGCACCTAAAAACACTAGGTGTGGTGGCGAGATACATTGTGAACTCAAGGTCTGGGGATGCAGGAACAGGAGAGTCATCACGGCATGCTGGCTAGCCAATCCAGACTAGACTGGTGAACTCCAGCTTCAGAGAGACCCTGACAGACTGACAGGTGGGACCTGGAAAGGGTTTAGGGGAGGCACTCGAGAGCTTTGATCCTGCAGCACTCTGAAGAGAGGGGTATATACAGAGACATGCTCTGAAAACCAGAGAGGAAACTCACAAACTATCCTCAAAAACATGACGACCCTGGTCACACTGAAAAGAGGCACTACAGGGCTATGTGAAGAGTGAGATTAAAGTATCTCCTGCAGCTTTCAGTGCAGGCCTAGAGTACTAAACTCAGGAAGTGGAGGTGCCAGAGTTTTCCTGTTTTAACATGCGGAAAAACCTTCGAGCAAAGTAATTTTGTTTTCCTGTGCTTTTAATGGTGGTTTCTGCTTCTGGACACATCTTACAGGGACATCGATGGGGTGTTGCAACGAGCAAATAACACTGAATATGGCTTGGCCTCGGGGGTCTTCACGAGAGACATCCACAAAGCCATGTACGTGAGTGACAAGCTAGATGCCGGAACGGTCTTCATCAACACCTACAACAAGACGGACGTGGCAGCCCCGTTTGGTGGAGTGAAGCAGTCTGGCTTTGGAAAAGACTTAGGTATGCGTGGTTTTACTGTGCTCCTGTGCATCCATCCATGTGACAATCACACAAAAACACAGTCTCATGAAGGGCATCTCCTACACAGCACTTTACAAAGGACACTGAAAAACTTAACCAATGAATTCAGTTAAAGACAGCAACAAGTATTTGTGTGCGTGGTAAGTGTGCCGTGGCATACATGTGGTGCTTAGGGGACAGCTGTCGGAGTCTGTTCTCTCCTGTCACCACGTGAGATTAAAGTCAGGTCATGGGACTTGCCTTTACCCACTCAGCCATCTCACAGGTAAAATCTTTTAGCTATACTGTGTTTGGCTTTTGAGATCTGGTTTTGAGCATGAAGCTGGCTTAGTTTTGTGGGATTCAGTGAAAGCAAGGAGACAATTTTGGGAGATAAGTAGCTTCAGAAGTTGGTCCTGTCTCTGAGCTGAGTCTTGCAGAGTCACTGAGACAGGAAGGGCCTATCAGGCCTCTTGGATCAGATACATACACCACCAACATCCCTGACTGTCAGCCATCGCCCTAACACCTCAAGCCCACTTTGGACACTGAAGCTGTGCTGGGCCCTACTCCTGGTACTGAACCTGCTGAGCACAAGGTGTTCCCACCAGACAGGTCTCAGGAACACATTTGTTCAGATCAGGAAATCACAGCTCAGACTGGCTGGGTGAGCTGCCCAGATGGACAGACAGACACTGGCAGAGAAGTCAAAGCCAGGCAGACCGACCGCAGAGCCCACCTCCTCCTCTGTATAGTCCTCCAGTAGTAGGTGTTAAAACACATGTAAGATGTGAGGGCATGACGTGGTGGCCCGCCCCCTGCAATCCAGCGCTTAAGAAGCGAGACTGGCCGAACAGCCAATGGGATGAGGCCAGTCTGGGCTACGTGAGCCTCAAACTACTCTGAAATAGAAAACATTTGATTTGTTGAAATTTATCTGCAAATTTGGCCCATTTGGGATTATTAGACTCTCTTTCCTAATGATTTTCCACAAGTGTAGTTACAGGGATTAAAAAGCATTTATTTGTATCCCTGGATCTAAAACACAGTTGAAAGCAACCATTTCTGCTTGTTCCCAGACAGTGTAACTGACAAAGGCTTGTTTTACTCTAAGACACTACAGTTCCCCAGACCAAGTTTGTCATCTCCTCAATTCAGTGTAGTCTCAATCTTGACTCTCTCTCAGATTAGTTACCTAGGAGCTTAAAAGACACAGATATTTGATCTGATTGCTGTGGAGTAGGCTGGGAACAAGAGTTCGAAATTCTGCCTGGGTAACTCGGAGGGGCCACATTTGGCAGTCTTCTATCATATCCGTTAGTTTCCCGTGATGCTTCGCCCTAAGCCTACCCCTTGGCCTTGTGTCTCTACCCAGCAATGTAAGCTGCACTTCCTTTCTCTTTGCAGTAAGTTGAAAGTGAACCATTGATTCTTCCTTGTAATCAATGCTGCTTGGTTTAATGTAAGGCAACAGATAGCAACCTGAGCACAGGATTGAAAAATGGAGACACAGGTAGAATTCGTCAAAAAGGGAAACAGGATGAAGGTTAGGCACTGAGAGGGCTTGGTAGGCTCCCGAAGTCGGTACCATGCATCATGGTCTATGGTCCCCAAACATCTGCACTGGGAGAGGATAGTTAGGGACGGCTGGTATCAGGGCTTCACCCACCTCAAGTCAGCAAGGCCCTGGGGATGATCTGGGTGAGCCCGAGCTGCAGATCTCGTCTCTGTGCTACTGGTTCTGCCTCTCTCCCCAGGAGAGGAGGCCCTGAATGAATACCTGAAAATCAAAACAGTGACACTCGAATATTAGAGAAACCCATCAGGAAACCTTCGACGGACAGCCCGCTTCTCAACTCTTCCCAAGCTGAGGACCCCGACAGTGCCGAGGAAGGAGGGACCACCTGGAAGCCACAAAGTAGACACAAGGACCAAGAGGAGGGTTGTATGACTTGTGTGAGCATTTACCTGACTGAGGGCCTCAAAAAATTCCATTACACTTTTTATCACCAAATGGCCTACCTCTGTTTAACAACACTGTGGGCGCTGTCTGTTCTTCTAAAGTATCAAAGCTGCCTCCCTCCCAGGAATGTCTATGCTCTTCAGGTCATCCATCTTGAACATGCTGACCTCACTCACAGGCATCCTTACGAGTCCTGGGTCTCAATCCCCAAGCCGTACGTACTGAACCCCGATAACCCTCTCTTTAGCTGTGAGTTCCAACAACCGTGTATCCTACAGAGAACGTAATGCCTGTCCTCTTCCCTTCTCATATGAGAAGGAAGAGCGGTCTTTGTGCCTTTGACTGTTTTGTGACTCACTGTGACAGACGGGCAGCTCCTGAGCCATTCTTCCACATCTACCTACTTGGTACAAAGTACTGTCAAGTTCAGAGGACACCCAATTATCCACATCATCTTTGATCCTGTAGTTTCAATCCTAGCAAACAGCTGTCATGGTCAATCCTGGTCATATTATACCAGCTTACTGTGTGAGTTGGGGCAAAACTACCCAACTTGTCTACGTTCTGGCCTCCTTGTGTGTTAAACAGGGGTAGCAGTGCCTTTCTCAGAAGCCTCATTACAAGGATTCTGTGCATTAAGAAAAGCCCCAGGATTGTGCGTCATAATTCATGTAAATATTCAATTAAATATAAATATTTCTTTCCATCACTACTCTAGAAGTATGGCTATAAATTAACTGGCGAGATGAGTGAACTACCCAGGCAGCTCCTTAGTCGATGAGGTGAACTGATGGATCAATGAACGTCCTACACTTCTCAATCATCAAGGCTGGGACCACTCTTCCCCCCCCCCCCCCATTCTTCTTACATGGTGCATAATACAGCAAGATGCTGCCAACTGCCATGCAATGAAAAACGGTGCTAGGCAGTGGCTCATGCCTGAGACACCAGGCTGAGGCAGGGTCCTTACTGTGACCCGAGGTCAACCTGGGCGATGCAGACAGGGTGAGGCAAGCCTGGGTCACACCAAGAGACCCTCTATCAAAAACAGAAAAAAACAACATTTAAAACAAGTCAGGGGCCAGGCGGTGGTGGCGCACGCCTGTAATCCCAGCACTCTGGGAGGCAGAGGCAGGCGGATTTCTGAGTTCGAGGCCAGCCTGGTCTACAGAGTGAGTTCAAGGACAGCCAGGGCGATACAGAGAAACC
The DNA here is from genome assembly GCF_947179515.1 of Apodemus sylvaticus. Classification (NCBI taxonomy): domain Eukaryota; kingdom Metazoa; phylum Chordata; class Mammalia; order Rodentia; family Muridae; genus Apodemus; species Apodemus sylvaticus. The sequence continues at coordinate 49,471,904 of NC_067491.1, read as the reverse complement.
CTGTCTCGGAAAAACCAAAAAAAAAAAAAAAAAAAAAAAAAAAAAAGCAAACAAATAAAACAAGTCAGGGTCACCAGGAAAAAGGTCACCTTGTCCCTGGATGCGTCCTTGACTTTTCCCGGGATGTGCTGCTTCTCACTATCGGCTGGCTCTGCTGCTCACTGGCTGTGTGATGTCAGAGGAGTCAGTGACCTCAGGTCCCCATTTGTCACATGTCAGATGATCGTACGCTCCACAACTCACTTGCTATAGTGGTGGGATGCCCCTCCCCAGGAGCTGCATCGTACTTCAGGACTGGCCACCAATCCTGTGTGGCGCCCACAAAGTTTTCCACTGTGACCCAAGTTCGATTATCACCACGGACATGCAGAGAGGCACAGGGGAATCCCTGAGCACAGAAGTCCATTGATGTCTAATGATAACTAGGGAGGTAGGTGGACCCAGAATAATGAAGGGGTTGGGCTGGAGAGCTTCAGAGGCAGTACTCAGGGCATAGGACCTGGGAACCCAGGACGCCAAGGTATGGTGAGTTAAATGCAATGGAAGTGCCTGCCCACCAACAAGGAAATGTACTCTGCCACAGGACAGGGTCAAAGCAGTGTGTGGAGGGCCACTTAAGACAGCAATGCCTGCTCTCTCTGTGCTCGGTCTCTGTCTCCCCCCTCCCAACTCTCACACCTCGTGAGTGTATCTGTGACGTCTGAGATATGCCACCCTAACACACACTACAGTCTTTCTGCACTTCTGGCTAGAAAGGCTCATCACACCCCTTTCCCCAAACCACAAGTGGACATGAATGGTGGCAAGTCCACAGATAAGAATCTGCCAGAAACATTGTTTGCTCCGAACCGTGAATAAGGAATCAACCGATGTTAGGCCCAAGGATTTTACTGACACAAAGCTCAAAGAAAAGAGTTTATTGACACTATATATTCCAAGTAAGGCCCTGTGCCAGGCACGGAGGGCCTCACGCAGAGCAGTGGATACACAGCAACACACTGCACTACAACAGTACACGGCAGTACACAAGCTGGTTATAATTACCATATTGTAACATAATTAAACACACAAATAATTCATTTAGCATGACAATTTTTCATACAAGATATTTAAACCCTGTTTTCTGATTCACTTTCTAGACTGCAAACTACTCAGGAGACTTTTTAAAAAGCCTAACTCCCATACAGCAATACACAAAAATATGAAGCTTACAATTTGAAAAAGGTTTGCATGTTGTGAGGATTGGAAACACTAACTGGGTTCAACAATTTACATACATACATACAGAGTATATACATACATTGGCCAATAAAAGACTCAGTGAGAACCAGCCAGTCTTCTCTGAGGATGACAGACACACAAAAGCCCTGGCTCACACCCACTAGTGCCCTCCCATATCTTCTGGTTGCCTTGATATGCGATATCTGGCTTTCATCTCTGTCTCTGCTTTCACTGACTTGTGAGAGACCACTGTGTACTTAGGACATACACTGTTTCAGGTTCAAAGTGTCTAACCTGGGCTTTCTAGACTTTAAATTACCTTTCTTCAAGTTCTGCTTTATTGTTTCTGGTTTCAGACTTTATATGGAGCGAGGGGGTGATTTTCAATTATGTTATTAAACATGAAATTTCAGTATGATGTCCTTTTGACTTTATCCTTTTATAGTCACAATCTTTAATGTTTATATAATTTAGCTTCATACATGATTTGAGGCTAACTCTAACTTTTTGGGAAATAGCCTATCCTGACATCTTGACCGACTTGAAATAGTTTTGTAGTAAGTTTTTATTCTCCATGATTTACACACATGCAGCACTAACTGAACACAAGAAGTTATATACATACATTACATACATGACATGTTTCAAGTTGGGTTGGATATAATCAAGATAAACTGTATAGGCATATGAAATTGTCAACAGATAAAAAATAATCTAAAAAGTTCTTTTCTCCCTTTTCTCCTCACAAGAATATGCAAAGGACCAACACTGATTTACTAGATGCCCTTCTCCATGTAGGAAGCCACTTGTATTCAATGAAGCAGCCCCAGCAGGACAGAAGAATGCAAACGTTACATATAAGATCAAGAACTTAGAAACCCAGACATGACCAGAGAAGAGTCTTTGCTGGACACATGATAGTCAAAGGTGTCAAAACACAAAGTGAAAAATTAGTATTAAATGCTGTTAGACAAAAAACATGAACATACAAAGACAGGAAAATCAGAGAAATGAGAAGCTAGCTTTCCTTCCTTGTTGGGACCCAGTATCTGTGCTTTTATTGTAGTGTATGTAATGGTGGATGTGTTTGTAGAGAAGGGACCTACAACCAAGTAACCAGAATAGGCCTTTATAGCACCATAAGACCTGCTAAGGTATTTTTCTCTACTCCTGCCACTGAAGTTCTTCACTAAATATTTCTTTATTAATTGGGCATCTCGTGTGTTGTGGGCATATAGAATAACCTTGGTAACTCTAATTGTCAGAAAAGCACGGAATGGTAGACCTCAAGTGCATGAAATGAGTGACTGACAACCAGCATGGCTTCATGTTAAAAGTCGTAGATAGGACTTCAAGGCTCTTACTTAAACATAGTAAAAGCAATATGCAGCAAAGCAGTAGCAGACATCAAACTAAATGGAGAGAAACTTGAAGCAATCCTACTGAAAACAGGGACTAGACAAGTGTGTTTACTCTCTCCATATCTATTCAATATAGCACGTCAAGTTCTAGCTAGAGCAATTAAGACAACAAAAGGAGGTCAAAGAATACAAATTGGAAAGGAAGAAGTCAAAATATCACTATTTGCATATGATATCTTTTTTTCTACTGGATGTTTTTAGCTTCTTTGTCAAACATCAAATGAAGACAGCATTTATAGCAAATGGTGTTGGTTCAACTGGCAGTCAGCATGTAGAAAAATGCAAATCAACCCATTTTTATCTCCTTGTACAAAGCCCAAGTGGATCAAGGACCTCTACATAAAACCAGATACACTGAAACTTATAGAGGAGAAAGTGGGGGAAGAGCCTTGAACACATGAGCACAGGGGAACATTTCCTGAAGAGAACACCAACTATTTATGCTCTAAGATCAAGAATTGACAAATGGGACCTCATAAAATTACAAACCCTCTGTAAGGCACAGGACACTGTCAATAGGACAAAACAGCAACCAACAGATTGGGAAAAGATCTTTATTAATCCTACATCCGATAGAGGACTAATATCCAATAGATACAAAGAACTCAAGAAGACTCCAGCCGGGCGATGGTGGCGCATGCCTTTAATCCAAGCACTCGAGAAGCAGAGGCAGGTGGATTTCTGAGTTCGAGGCCAGCCTGGTTGACAGAGTGAGTTCTAGGACAGCCAGGGCTACACAGAGAAACCTTGTCTCGGAAAACAAAACAAAACAAAACAAAACAAAACAAAAAGTTAGACTCCAGAGAACCAAATTTTAAAAATGGGGTACAGAGCTAAGCAAAGAATTTTCAACTGAGGAATAGTGAGTGGCCGAGCACCTAAAGAAATGTCCAACATCCTTAATCATCAGGGAAATGCAAATCAAAACAACCCTGAGATTCCACCTCACACCAGTCAGAATAGCCTAGATCAAAACCTCAGGTGACAGCACGTGCTGGTGAGGACACGGAGAAAGAGGAACACTCCTCCACTGCTGGTGGGATTACAAGCTGGTACAACCACTTTGGAAATCAGTTTGGCAGTTCCTTAGAAAATAGGACATAGCAATACCCGAGGACCCAGCTATACCACTCCTGGGCATATACCCAGAAGATGCTCCAACATGTAATAAGGACACATACTCCACTATGTTCATAGCATCCTTATTTCTAATAGCCAGAAGCTGGAAAGAACCCAGATGTCCTTCAGCAGAGGAATGGATACAGAAAATGTGGTACATTTACTCAATGGAGTAACTCAGCTATTAAAAACGAATAAAATTCTTAGGCAAATGGATGGAAGTAGAAAATATCAACCTGAGGTAACCCAATCACAAAAGAACATACATGGTATGCACTCACTCCTAAGTGGATATTAGCCCAGAAGTTCGGAATACCCAAGATACAATTCACAGACCACATGAAACTTAAGAAGGTGGAAGACAAAAGTGTGGATGCTTTGGTTATTCTGAGAAGGGGAACAAAATACTCACAGGAGCAAATATGTAGATAAAGTGTAGAGCAGAGACTGAAGGAAAGGCCATCCAGAGACTGTACCACTTGGGGATTCATCCTATAAACAGTCACAAAACCCTGACACTATTGTGGATGCCAAAAAAAAATGCTTGCTGAAGTGTGGAGAGCGGGTATGGCGGCCATCCCAAGATGGCGCCCAGGCTGGCTGCCAGGTCGCATGACTAAACCCTGCATCCTGTTGATCCCCTTTAAGAGTCATGTACTCACTGGAGGAGTGCGCATGCACCCTTTGACGTCATATATCAGGCCACTCTCGGGCCATCGTCTCGATCCTATCATGAGCTCCTTCGTGGCGGTCGTTGATTGATACATGCTTGGAGATAACTGGGGCAACGGGCTAGCATCAGGGGCTTCCTGATGTAAGGTTTCCTGAATAAACTGCTTCGAGAAAAGTCTCCTGTGTTGTCTCCCTTATTCCACTGGACAGATTTGGCAGCGACAAGTGGTGGCCCGTACAGGGACGTCAGAACTCGTTGCAGTCAGGGTAGCTAGCTGGTAAGTTCCCGGGTAAGTGAGACAGAGTAAAGTTCTCAGTATTGAGAGACTATAAGGTTCCAGTAATGGACTTAAATACACCATAGGTAACACCTCTTCTAGTAGATCTTTACTTTCAGTGCTTAAGAATCTATTGAAAGTGAAAGGACTAGGACTGAAAGAGTCTACCCTGCAGAAATTCCTTGGGGCTGTGGATGAAATTGCTCCCTGGTTTGCTGTCTCAGGACACTTGACTCTCCCTAGTTGGGATAAATTGGGAAAGGATATAGATGTTGCTAAGAAACAAGGAATTGTACGCCCAGGCACACAATCGATCTGGAAGCTCGTTCGCTCTTGCCTCGCAGATCAAGAGGGGAAGTGTGCAGCTGAAATTGAAAAAGGAAGTGAAGCTCTTGAGCGAAAGAGGAACGATCAGTAAAGTCGGAGAAAGGTGACAGTTCTGACAGTTCAGACGATGAGCTGGAGAAGTTAGTGGAGGAGATGGATCAGTTAAGTTGGAAGTCCAGCCGGCCCCAGGACCACCTTGTCCTCCCCCGTATGCTCCTCAGACATCTACGACGTCTGAAGGCCGTGGAGGGAAACCGTTACCATGAGCCTTTGGATTGGAAAACAGTGCAGAGACTAGCTGAAGGGGTGCATGCCTATGGCACTAGTGCTGCCTATGTTGTTTCCATGCTTGAAAACCTCCACAGGTATTGCCTTACCCCTCATGATTGGCAAAACCTGGCTCGGGCCTGCCTTTCCCCTGGGCAGTATTTAGATTGGAAGGTGATTTTCATTGAACACTCCGCTGAGCAAGCAGCAGTAAATGCAGACAATGGCCAGCCTGCCTGGAGCCAGGACATGCTTCTAGGACAGGGCCGATTTGCCAATAACCAGACTGGATACCCCCTTCAAGTGTATGGTCAAATTAATGTAATTGCCACAAGAGCTTGGAAAACCTTCCAAATAGAGGGGAAATGGCAGGAAATCTGACTAAGGTCATACAAGGGCCGACTGAGCCTTCTGCTGACTTTGTGGCACGAATGGTTGAAGCAGCAGGCAGAATTTGGGGGGAATGTTGATCAAGCCATGCCATTAGTGAAACAATTGGTCTTCGAACAGTGCACTAAAGAATGTAGACATGCAATTAACCCTTATAAAGGCAAAGGCCTAGAAGTCTGGATGAAAATATGCAGGGAATTAGGAGGTCCTTTAACTAATGCTGGATTAGCTGCTGCAGTCATGCAGGCGTCCCCAAAACAACCTGGAAGTAAACAAGGAGCTTGCTTTAAATGCGGGCAGCCTGGCCATTTAAAGCAGCAATGTCATCAATTGCAAAAGCGGGAGAGCCCACGACCTAGAACACCTGGTCTGTGTCCCAGATGTCGTAAAGGTAATCACTGGGCCAATGACTGTAGATCGGTAAAAGATATTACGGGACAATCCTTGACAGCTGGGTATGGTGGCACTATGCCAAAAAACTGGGCATGGGGCCCTCGTCCTCAGGGCCCTCAAATATATGGGGCAGTATCGGAACAATGGCCCGATCTTCAGCCTCCAATGCAGTGGAGTCGGTCTACCCGCCCAGGCGAGCAACCCCAGGAAGCGCAAGACTCGATCTTTGTTCCACCACCAGACTCATAGTAACACCCAAAATGGGACCTGGGACCTCAATTAATTGAGACTGATTTCAAAGGACCTTTGCTGCCAAATACTGTGGGCTTATTGCTAGGAAGAAGCTCAGTTACCATGCAGGGTCTAGTAGTACATCCAGGAGTAATAGATTCAGATTTTACTGGCACAATTAAAATTATGGTTTCCTCTGCTAGTGGTGTGTTTGCAGTTTTGCCTGGTGATAGGATAGCTCAATTATTATTTCTACCCAGTTGCCATAAATTATTTCCTTCCAAAAATAGACAAAGAGACGATAAAGGATCTGGCACTTCCGGAGCTGCTGCCGTGTACTGCTCCATGGATTGGGGGCTCGTCCTTTGCTTTCTTTAGAGATTAATGGAAAAGTCATACTCGGGACTCCTGGATACTGGAGCCGATAAACGTATAATCAGTAAGAAGGATTGGCCAAAAAATTGGCCTTTGCAAGCAACAGAGCAAATATTGACAGGATTGGGATATGCACAAGAACCAGAAAAGAGTACACAAATTTTGAGATGGAGAGATGAGGAAGGCTATGCTGGGGAATTTCAACCTTATGTTTTGGAAGTTCCTATTTCCCTGGGGAGACGAGATCTTGTAAATGAAATGGGATATGTGCTTTCCAATGAAGGAGTATATAGTTAAAAATCACAACAAATGATGCAAAAGATGGGTCATAAACCTGGACAAGGTTTAGGGAAACATTCCCAAGGTCACATCTCCCAGAATTCTGCAACATTTAATGTACCAGCAAGAAAGGGATTGGGTTTTTCCTAGGGGCCACTGGGGAGGCTCTCCCCATTACATGGAAGTCTGAGGATCCAGTGTGGGTTCCTACAGGCCGTCCATGATTTAGTGAAGGAGCAACTGAGCATGGGCCATATACAACCCTCTACATCTCCTTGGAACACTCCAATCTTTGTTATAAAAAAGAAATCAGGAAAATGGAGGTTCTTACATGACCTATGAGCAATTAATAAACAGATGGTGCCCATGGGTCCAGTGCAGAGAGATCTGCCTCTGCCATCCGCCTTGCCAAAGCAGTGGCTTTTAATAGTTACAGATATAAAAGATTGCTTCTTTTCAATTCCACTTCATGAAAAGGATACACAGGTTTGCTTTCATAGTCCCTCGATAAACCATTCATCTCTAGATTCACGCGATGAATGGTTAGTTTTACCTCAAGCAATGGCCAATAGTCCCACCATATGTCAATTATATGTTAGTAAATCCTTGGAGAATGTGAGACAGCATTTTCCTAAGCTTAAATGCTTGCATTATATGGATGACATTCTTATATCTGGACCTAATGAAGAAATAGTGGGGGAAGCCTACTGTATGATGGTAAAGGATCTAAAGGTTAGAAATTTGTATATAGCGCCTGAAAAGGTTCAAAAAGAACAAGTAATTAATTATCTGGGAGCTAAAGTATATCCTGATAAAGTACAGCCTCAAAAGATTAGCTTGAGAACAGATCAGTTGCATACCCTAAATGATTTTCAAAAGTTATTGGGAGATATCCAATGGGCTCGTCCCTATTTAAAATTGACAAATAAAGAGCTGCAGCCCCTGTATGATATTTTACCAGGGGATCCAGAGTTGACTTCCCCTCGTCAATTAACAGAGGATGCTAAAAAGACTTTAAGGCTTGTGGAATCACATATTGAACAGGCTGCTCTTGCCAGGCGAGAAGTGAATTCTCCTATTTTATTATGTATCTTACCAACTGAAGTACAACCTACAGCAGTACTATTGCAACGTGCTCCCCTGTTGTGGGTACATCCTAGAATTTCTCCAGCTAAAACATTGTCTCATCATCCTACAGCTGTTGCCCAGTTAGCGTTGATGGGAATTCAGCAGTGCTTGCAGTATTTTGGATCAGAGCCTGAGAGTTTGATTATTCCCTATTTCTCACAACAATTTGAAGTACTTACAGCCACAGTTGATGCTTGGTGGCATTATTGATAATCATTATCCCAAAGAACCATTACTGCAATTGGTTAAGGAACATCCAGTAATATTTCCGAAAAGAACTTCTACAGTGCCTTTGAAAGATAGCCCTGTAATTTTTACTGATGGTTCAAAGATAGGAGCAGGAGCTTATGCTATTTTTGGCTCGCTGTCAGTGGTCATTTCATTTCTGCCTGCATCACCGCAGAACTATATAACTCAGGTAATTGAGTTATATAGTGAAAAGTTGTACCTCCTGTGCCCTTCTAATTCCTCAAGCCTCTGTGGGCATCAATCCACGGGGTTTGCACCCTTTACATGTTTGGCAAATGGATATAACCCATATACCAGAATTTGGAAGATTGAGATTTGTGCATGTTTCTATAGATACTGCCTCCGGTGGGGCTGCTCCCACTGATAGTGAAGTGTCAAGAGAATAGATGGGGAAACTGGTTTGATGTGCTGATAAGAGATCTATGTCAATTGATTGTTCACATCAATTCAACTCCAGTGGATGCTTCTCTTGCTCGTGGCCTGGCTGGCTGGATCACCGAAGCCATGTCCCGCCTGAAGGAGTGGGCAGGAATTGGCTCTTTAGCCATATGCCTGACTCTGATCAGCTTCCTCATGTTGTGGTGCCTGTGTAAAATGAGGACGATACAATTGAGACACCAAGCACTAGTGGTGCAAGCCTTCACGGCTGTTGAGGTGGGTCAATCCCCTCAAGTGTGGCTTGGCATGCTAGAGAAGTAGTCAGTGATGGGTAAGATTCCGTGGATGTGCTACCAACCTAAGACAGGGAACAAACCAATGCTGTTTGTCTTCCGAGGATGGGTAAGTAGCATTGTCGCTCGGGACAACCTAAGCCAGGCATTCTCTCTGCCACTTTATTAATAAAGAAGAGGGAACTGTGGAGAGAGGGTGTTGTTGCCAGGTCGCATGACTCAACCCTGAATCCTGCTGTTCCCCTTTGAGAGTCACGTACGCACTGGAGAAGTGCACATGTATCCTTTGACATCATATCAGGCCACTCTTGGGCCACCGTCTCAATCCTATCATGCTCCCCTTTCGTGGCGGTCGCTGATTGGTGCAGGCTTGGAGATAACTGGGGCAGCAGGCTAGGATCGGGGGCATCCTGATGTAAGGTTTCCTGAATAAACTGCTTGAGAAGAGTCTCCTGTGTCGTCTCCCTTATTCTGCTGGACGGATTTGGCAGCAACACTTAGGAACACGCTTCGTAAGCACACTGGAGTTGCAGACTATAATAATACCATAACCCTTAGTGCTACTACCCAGCTCATATATCCAAAAACCTACAATGCCTCAATTATCTATAGCACACAAGTCTACCACTGCCTTCCTATTGCATGGTCTGAGACTTGTGCCCTGGTGCTTCTTTTTTCAAAACTTGGGTGGTACCCAGTGAAGAACTCTTGCTAATTCCCATCACATGGCTTATAGTGGCACCTCCTGATAAATGAGGGGTCCATGTCATACTCGTTCTAGCTGTCAGCACTGGCCTAACTGCTGCAATGCCAATTGTGGCGGGCCGCTAACACCCGGCGCCATTACAAGATGGCCCTGACAGGATGACGCCTTACTTGGTAAACAAGTCTGAAGCATGCGCAGTAGAACCGTGCCGTGACTCAGCACTGCTATGCTACTAAAGTGCACCAAGCTGTGCCAATCAGAAAGTGACATGCACCTAAGCGAGGGCTGAGGGCTATATAAGGGCGGCATCGGGGCCCAGGGATAGAAGAAAGAAGAAGGAACGTGAATAAAGCGCTGCAGAGAAGAACCTGGTCGTGTTGCGTCTTTCCTTGCAAGATGAGGTTGGGCACGACAGCACAGAGAAAGTCATTGTCTCCTCCTTGGGGAGAAATGGTGCTTGTATGTTAACCAATTGAAATAGTGAAAGAAAAGAGCTGACAACTGCGGAGGGATCTCCAAAAATGTGAGGAATAGTTTGACGCCTCTGGCCAATGGATCACTGACAACCCACCAACAAGCCAATGGAGTGGACATTACCTTTCTTAACCCCACTTCCCCTTTTCCTTTTGCTACAACTGCACCCTGCCTCATAAAGTTATCTGCATTTCTTCAAAATCAGATCGAAAAGACTTCCAATCAGAATTTTAAGCAGTTGCTGTTACAGGACTACTGGCCCCAGCTACTGAGCCAGAGATGTGCATCGCTCTATTATACCCTGGCAGCAATGATCCAAATTGCTCCAAGGACCTTGATGCACCAAGACAACAGGAAGTAGTCTAAAGATAACACCACCCCTTTTCAATTGTTCATTAGTAACAAAAAATGGGGAATGTGGTCCCTAAGCAAAGTGCTGCAGGGATGGCTGATGCCTCCACCCAGTGATGTACTGCTGAGAGGTGCTGACTAAAGGCACTTACTATCTAGCCTCATAGAGCAGCTCTACAACAATCGTCCCTCAGGCAAAGATGCCTGAAGCTGAGATGATCTTCCCACATTACCCATGGGCCTGATGAAAGAAAAGGGGTTAAAGTCCCTGAGCAGGAAAACCCGACAATCCCTGAATAGGAAGGAACACCCAGTAATCACTGAGCTCCCCAAGTCACTGAGCTCACTGAGCTCAGGACTTAAAATCCTACACAGGCCCTACCTACTGCTGTTCAACGTCTCCCAGGAGCAGAGGCAGCCACTCCTGGATTTCTCCCTCCCAATAAATCTCCTATGTGAGGGTTGCTATGTGGTGTGATTTCCTCGAGTTCTTACACTTTCCTCAGAGAGGGGGCACACCTGTAACCTTTCCCCAGACCAGAGCAGAACAGTTCTACTCTGGGGAAGACCTTCTCCAGCAGCCCAGAACTCTTTCTCCAGAACAGAGCTCAACACTTCTGTAGGCTGAGGCTTTCCCTTCAGAGCTGCAACAATTACAGCCATGGTGAGGAGAAAGTTTGGAGGCTCTGGGCTAAAACCGAGGAGGAGGGCTGCCAGGAAGTTAGAGAGCAGGCTTAAACCTACATTGTACACAGTGTGGGTGGGCACCACGACAGCAACTGTGTTAAAAGATTACAGCATTAGGAAGGTTGAGAACCGCTGCTCTAGACCTCATTTCATAGAGGGCAGACCTCAGCTCAAACTCTCAGGGCCCGTTACCCCACTCTTAACCCCAGCGTCAGAAGAGCCTGAAGGCCCAAACTCCAAGCTTGAATAAACGCTGCTTTTAGCATACAAGTTGAATTTCTGGTGGTCTCTGGGGACCTTGAGTTCTGGGAAGCCCTCTAGACCCTTACTCTGTAAGTATCTGCCCAGAAAAAAGCTCTGACCACTAAGAAATCCTATATAAGCCCTACCCTTTGTACATTCTCAGGAACAGAAGCAGCAACTCCTGGACTTGTCCTTCATCTCCTGGACCCTCCAATAAATCTTTTATGAGCTTTGCTGCCTGCTGTGACTCTTATTAGAAGAGCCAAGAAGCAATGGAGAGCAGAAGTGAAGAGATGGATCATACTAAGTCCCCCGGGGCTCCTCAGCTCAGCCAGGAAGACACTGCCCTGGGAGCTGCACTGCCTCTGCTGAGGAGGCTTCCCTAGTTCCTGGGCTATGCCTCAAGATGCTCTTCCCTTTGGACACTGTCCCACCTTGTGTGGCTTCCTTTGGGATAATGACCTACCTCAGAATTGTGCAGTTTCTGGGTTTCTGAGTCCCAGCATACCCTTCCATCCAAGCAGGAAATTCAACAACTACCCTTACCATTACCAACCCAAGTACCACAAAGCTCTGTGATCTCCCTAACCTGACTGATTTTTTTCATCTCAAGCCCTTCCTTTATACCACCATCTCTAGAGAGTCTTCCCTTCTGCTTTCGAGGCCAACAGGACCCTGCTTAAATAAGGCTTCAGAAGATAACCAAGAAAACCTAGAAAGAAGCAGAAGAAAGGCGGGAGAGAAGTAACATGGGAAATGGAAAAGCTTGTTCTCTCCTAAGAACGGGTGCTTTAGGCTCTTCCTGAACTGTCTTCTACCACAGGGACAGATCCACCCACTTGGGGACAACTGAAGAAACTCACCCAGAGAGCACAAAGGTCTCCAATAAGGCTTTGCTATGACTCAGCATTGGCATGCTAATGAGGTGCACCTTAGTTCTCCTATCACAATGTGACACGCCCCTAAGCGAGGGCTGCTGGGCTATATAATTATGGGCAGCAAAAGACAGGCTGGGCGCCCCCGTGTTGGAGAAGGAAAGGAAGATCCTGAATAAAGCGCTGCAGAGAAGAACCTGGTCGTGTCGCATCTTTCGTTGCGGGATGAGGTTAGGCGCCGACAATTGGTGGCCCATTGTCAGAACTCTCAGCGTCAGGAGCGGTATCGAAAAGCTGTACAATAAAGAGTGTCCGCAGAAGAATCCTGTTGCCGTGCGTCGTTCTTGCTGGCGAGGGTGGTCGCGACAAGTGGTGCCTCTCTAATGGAGGCATCACTTGCTTCCAATGTGGGAAGCTAGGTCATATAAGAAGAGAGTGCAAAAATCAACGTTCTGGTTTTAGTCCAAAGAGAGTCCCAGGACTATGTCCAAAGTGTAAAAAGGGAAAACACTGGGCAAATGAATGTAGGTCAATAAAGGACATAATGGAGAAGCCTTTAGATGTGTCAAAAAACGTACATCGGGGCCCCCGTCGTCAAGGCCCTCAAATATATAGGGCAACCAGCTCCCCAGTGAACTGGGCTCGCCAGAGTTCCCCAGGAGAGCCACTCCGGGTTCCGCAAGATTGGAACTCTGTTCCACCTCCAGAATTGTCCTAACCCCACAAATGGGGGTGCAGCCCATTCCTTCTGATTTCCATGGCCCATTATCGTCTAATACGGTGGGGCTGCTTTTAGGGCGCTCCTCCACTACACTTAAAGGACTAGTGGTACATCCTAGAGTTATTGATCAAGATTATGAGGACCAGTTAAAGATCATGTGTTCCTCCCCGCGGGGTCTCTTCTCTATCTCCCCAGGTGACAGAATCGCACAATTGCTTGTTCTGCCCAGTTGTCATGCCCAGTTTAAATCAGAAAATACAAAAAGAGAAAAGATTTTGGTTCTTTAGGCACAGATTCAGCTTGTCTCTAATTATAGAAGGTAAAATATTTGAGGGGATCTTAGATACAGGAGCAGATAAAAGCATTATCTATACTAAATGGTGGCCCACAAAGTGGCCCATTACTCAATCTTCCCGCTCGTTGCAAGGTTTAGGGTATGAGGCGAGTCCAACTGTTAACTCTAGGCCCTTAAAGTGGAAGGCCCCAAAAGGACAAGAGGGTAGTTTTGTCCCATATGTTCTTCCTTTACCGGTCAACTTGTGGGGAAGGGATGTCTTTGCTGAGCTGGGGCTTAGACTTATGAATGAGTATTCTCTACCAGCACAGAGGATGATGAGAGACATGGGCTATGTCCCGGGAAAGGGTATTGGCAAAAATCATCAAGGAATTGCAAAACCAATTCAGCCAATCATGAAATCCAATCGTCATGGTTTGGGTTTTTCTTAGGGGCCGTTGAGGGAACTATGCCCATACCGTGGATAACAGAGGAGGCTGTATGGGTTCCTCAATAGCCTCTCTCCTCTGAAAAGTTGGAGGCCGCCCATCATTTAGTAAAGGAACAGTTGCAATTGGGGCATTTGGAGCTTCAAGTTCACCTTGGAATACTCCTTATTTGTCATTAAAAAGAAGTCAGGCAAATGGAGTTTATTACATGATCTTACGGCAATTAATGCACAAATGTCTGGATCAGTCCAACATGGCCTCCTGCTTCTTTCTGCTTTACCTAAGCGGTGAGAGGTTATAATAGATATTCGAGATTGCTTTTTCTCCATTCCTTTGCATCCCATGGATAAAGAAAGGCTTGCTTTTACTTTGCCTACAATAAATCATGTGGAGCCTGATGAACGATACCAATGGAAAGTCTTGCCTCAAGAGATGACAAATAGCCTCACCATGTGTCAGTTGTCTGTACAACGGGCCCTGTCCCCTGTCATAGAGCGACACCCTTTGCTGACCGTTCTTCATTACATGGATGATTTACTTCTTTGTGGACCCAAACCTCAGGAGCTCAAAATAGCATATGCTAACCTAATTGAGTCTTTACAACAGTTCGAGTTGGCTGTAGCCACCGAAAAAATTCAGAGATCACTAATAGGCAAGTTTTTAGGAGCTGTTGTTCATCGAGTTAGGCGCTGACAGTTGGTGGCCTGTCCAGGGAAGATTCAGAACTCTCAGCATCAGGAGCGGTACTGGTAAGTTCCCTGGGTAAGTAGGGACGATAAAGTTCGCCGGCCCGGCGAGCTAGAGCATATGGAACACTATCTGTTGCTTGTAATACTGGCACCCACTGTGGCAGTTGCAGCAATGATACTGTTCCTGCTCTGTGGGTGTCACGAGACCCCAGAAAAATAGGCGTATAAACTAGGAAATAAGGCCTTGCAGGAACATCAGGAAAGCCAGTTAGAAAGAGAAAGTGAAACTAACATATCTAAAAGGAAAGGGAAGCACAAGGAAAGGGAAACCTCCCCGTTTCGCTTATATCCCTCCATGGAAATTTTTAGCTCTGATGATAGGTCAGAACAAGACAGCCTAGAAGAAGAACAAGAAGAATTGAAGGAGGAGGCTTCGAGTACAATAGGCGCCGTCGCCCGCAAGCTAATTTAGTTACAAAAACAAAAAAGGTGGCAGCAAACCGATACCGTCTGCCTCTCCTCCATATAGAGAGGAAAAGTCTTCCGTTAAACGCTCATTATGTCCTGATACATGGAGGACCGCATGCAGAGAATTAAGTTTGGCCCT
Organism: Apodemus sylvaticus; assembly: GCF_947179515.1. Classification (NCBI taxonomy): domain Eukaryota; kingdom Metazoa; phylum Chordata; class Mammalia; order Rodentia; family Muridae; genus Apodemus; species Apodemus sylvaticus. The sequence goes on along the minus strand of NC_067491.1, from coordinate 49,456,807 downwards.
CCCAGTCATGGAGCGCGAGGACGGGATGCGCTATCACCAGGCTCTTGAGTTTAAACAAATTTAAAGACATGGCTGAATCGGTATGTACCTACGGTATCACCCCAGCCTACACAGTTACCCAAAGCATGATAGAATCACCACCAGATATTACTGCAATTGCCTGGCGTGTACCGCTCTCACGCCTACGGATTGGCAGCAGCTGGCAAAGGCTTGTCTAAATCCAGGGTAATACTTAGACTTCAGGTCTTTTCAGGAAGAATTCGCTATAGAACAGGCTATGAGTAACCAACAAAATGGACAGCCAGCCTGGGATAGAGACATGCTCCTAGGACAGGGAAGGTTTGCTAACAAGCAAACCAGATTTCCCTTAGAAGTCTATGACCAGATTAATAAAACTGGTATATGGGCATGGAAAGCGCTCCCAAATTGAGGAGAAATATCTGGAAATTTAACTAAAATCATACAGGGAGGTGCAGAACCTTTCTCAGACTTTGTGGCAAGAATGATAGAAGCAGCGGGAAGAATATTTGGAGACCCAGATGCAGCCATGCCCCTAATCAAACAGCTCGTATCTGAGCAGTGCACCTGCGAGTGCAGAACAGCCATCACGCCATATAAGGGTAAACCACTAGAAGTCTGGATGAAGGTATGCAGAGAGATAGGTGGCCCTCTCAGTAATTCTAGTCTTCCTGCAGCAGTCATACAGATGACAAAAACTAGAGGAGCTCAGGAAGGCTGTTATGACTGTGGTCAAATGGGCCATTATAGAAGAAACTGCCCCAACAAAAAACAGAAAGATCGTTTGAATTGTCCTGGTCTCTGTCTTAAATGTAAAAAAGCGAATCACTGGGCAAATGAATGTAGATCTGTAAAAAATCTGCAGGGACACTCCTTGAATACAGGCAATAGAAAAGCCCGTCCAAAAAACGAGATGCAGGGCCCTCAACCCCAAGGCCCTCGAATATATGGGACCATGTCAAACCTCCAGGGGAAAACCTCAACGTGTGCCCTTATCAGCCACCAAGGAGAGCCACTAGGGGTTCAACAGGATTGGACGTATGCTCAGCCACCAGAATCGTATTGACGCCACAAATGGGAATCCAATTAATAGAGGACATCAAAGGCCAGTTACCCAAGAATACAGTAGGCTTGCTCATAGGATGAGCATCAGTAAGTTTAAAGGGGGTTCGCGTTCACCCCGGGGTAGTAGACCCCAACTTTGAGGGCACTATAAAAATCATGATAGAATCACCACCAGGTATTACTGCAATATCTCCTGGAGACAAGATTGCTCAAGTTCTTCTGTTGCCTAGTCTTCAAAGACAAGTCACTATGCAAAATAGGGCTAGAGGAAATAGGAGTTTTGATTCACTAGAGCCAAATTCCGCTTACCTGGTCCTAGATTTGGATCATAGGCCAATGGCCCAATTGTTTATTGAAGAAAGAAAAATGATGGGACTGTTAGACATAGGGGCAGATAGGAGTATTATTTCTACAAAAGATTGGCCAAAGGGATGGCCAATCCAACATTCACAACAAAATTTACAAGGCCTTGGTTATGCACGCTCTCCAAACATCAGTGTAAAGTTGTTGTCTTGGAGGGATGAAGGACATTCAGGGTTTTTTACTCCTTTTGTGTTAGATCTCCCCGTAACATTATGGGGACGAGACATCCTCTCTCAGATGAATATTAAACTTACCAATGAATATTCAAAGACATCCATGAACATCATGGATAGCATGGGATATATACCTGGAAGAGGCCTAGGTAGGGATCTGCAGGGCCGACCGGAGCTAGTAGAGGCAGTACCAAGAATACACTGACGTGGGCTGGGTTTTTCCTAGGGGCCACTGGGGAGCCTATCCCCATTACTTGGCACACAAGGGTTCCCCAGTGGCCGATGCCCTCTGAAAAATTGGAGGCAGCAAAGACCTTGATTAAAGAACAATTGCAGTTGGGACATATTAAATCATCCACATCACCCTGGAATACACCTATATTTGTTATTAAGAAGTCAGGAAAATGGAGGCTTTTACATGATCTCAGAGCAATCAATCAGTAAATGCAACCTATGGGACCAGTTCAGCGAGTCCTTACACTGCTATCCACCCTACCAGTTGGATGGAGAGTCAGCAATAGATATAAAAGATTGCTTCTTTTCCATACCGCTTCATACATCAGATACGAAAAGGTTTGCTTTTACCATTCCCACATGTAATCATGAAGAACCCGACAAACGTTATGAATGGGTAGTACTTCCGCAAGGTATGGCCAATAGCCCTACTATGTGTCAGCTGTATGTAGCAAGAGCTATGAATCCTATCAGAAAACAATATCCAGACTTGAAAATTTTTCATTACATGGATGATGTTCTCCTTTCAGGTAATAATGATAAACTCCTTGACTCTGCCTATGTTGATGGTGTCAAGGCTCTAGAACGTTGGGGACTGTACATTGCACCAGAAAAGTTGCAACGTACCACGTCACCCATTATTTAGGAAATGTTATCCATCATAATTAAATAAAACCACGAAAGATTACCCTTCGTTTAGATAAATTAACTACCCTTAATGATTTTCAATTGTTGGGAGATATAAATTGGCTACGTCCTTAACTTAAACTCCCAAATCATATCTTGAGACCCTTGTATGATATTTTAACAGGAGATTCTAATCTCACTTCACCTCGCACCCTTACTTCTGCAGCTCAAGGTGCCATACGAGAAGTGGAGGAAGCTCTATAACAAGCCACCTTAACTAGATGGACAAGGATATAATGCTGTGTGTGTTGCCTACTCTGACACAACCCACTGCTGTTTTGTGGCAGGATGGACCATTGTTATGGATCCACCCCCATTGCTCCCCTGCACAATCTATTGAACATTATCCCGCAACAGTAGCTAATCTGGCCCTTTTGGGTATTAAATATGCTGTACAGCATTTTGTAGACAACCCAGTTCACTTGTAGTGCCTTATACTAGTCACCAGGTGACATTCCTATGTGCGACATTAGATGACTGGGCTATACTTCGCTGCTCCTTTTTGGGTGTAATAGATAATAATTTTCCCAAGCATCCTCTATTGGGTTTTTATAAAGAACATCCTGTAGTCTTTCCAAAAATTACTGCTTCCTTACCAATTCCAAATGCCCCCAATATATTTACTGATGGATTTAAAAGTGGGATTGGGGCCTATTTAATGGAAGGAAAAAGAGGCTTGCATATTCCACTTTGCTCGGGGTCACCGCAGGTTGTGGAGCTTTCCATTGTAATTAAAGTGTTTAGCAATTGTCATTTTTCTTTTAACTTGATTTCTGATTCCTCCTATGTAGTCAAGGCCGTACGACTTTTAGAGACTGCTGGGACCCTTACCTCTTCCAGCACGGTGTACCATCTTTTCCAAAAACTTCAACAGCTTACTTGGGACCGCTCAGAGCCCTTTCATATTCTCCATATTAGGGCGCACTGCAATTTGCCGGGTCCCATTGCCTCAGGGAATGATGTGGTTGATCGATGCACACGCATGGAGCTTGCCTTCATGGCATCATCTTTGGACCAAGCATCTAAGTTTCATTCACAATTCCATGTGCCCATTCCGGTCTTACAACAAAAATTTAACCTTTCCCGAAACGATGCACGACAGATTGTTCTCTCTTGTCCTCATTGTGTTATATTCCACCCCACGCCTGGTATTGGACTGAACCCTCCAGGACCCTTTACAGTTATAGCAAATGGATGTGACACATTATGCAGAATTTGGGAAACTCAAATTTGTCCATGTGTCGTGGACACTTGCTCTGGTATCATTCAGGCCACTCCACTCAGTGCAGAAAAGACTACTAATGTTATTACACACTGCCTAGAAGCCTGGGCAGCTTGGGGTAAACCAGCCACGTTAAAGACTGATAATGGACCTGCCTATACTGCTAGTTCCTTTACCTCATTTTGCAGCCAAATGCAAGTTGCTTTGTCTCATGGCCTACCGTATAATCCACAGGGCCAAGGGATCGTTGAACGTGCACATCACGCCCTAAAAGAGTGTTTTGAAAAACAAAAAGGGGGAATAGGCTATGGTCGCACCCCTAAGGACCTCATAGCACCTGCCCTCTTCACTCTAAATTTTTTAAATCTGGACCCACAAAATTGGTCCGCAGCTGAGCGACATTCGCTTCAGTGCCCTCAATCGACCGAAATGGTAAAATGGAAAGATATATTGTCTAATCAATGGTTTGGCCCAGATCCCATCATAACAAGATCTAGGGGAGCTGTTTGTGTTTTCCCGCAGGACCGGAATGATCCCATTTTGGTGCCAGAGCGACTGACGCAGAAAGTGAAACTCCAAGAGAGCGGAGAGAATGCTGAGACTTCAGTACTCATGGATGTTGATCCTGATACTTCATCTCCCCCTAGGTATGACAGAGAAGCTCACGCTTTGGGCCATAGCAAAAACCTGGCCCATACCACTCCCTGTCCAAGCCTTTTCCTGGATCAAGAAGTAGGCAGGGATGTTAGCCATGGCCGCCCTTATGTGCTTAGCAGCCTTTGTTTGTTTATGGTGCTTCTGTCGCGTCAGACGAGAACAAACTGCACATAAAGCCATGGTCTACCAAGCACTCAAAGCCATGGACTTCGATCCCTTGGCCCTGTGGATTATACGGTAGGCCATGAGACAAAGCAACTTGCATTTGGCTGCAAAATGAAGCCTCCCTAAAAACTTGATAGCCTTCGCCCCAGAGTATGCCTCAAACCAACTAACTTCCAACGACACCCCAAGAGCAGGAGTACGGCCTGTGTGGAAACTGATTAGAAGATGCCTGGAGGATCAAAGATGTTGTAAAGCTTTAGAAAAAGGCCAGGCGGCTCTAGAACAAATTAAAGAGAGATCTGTAATGTCAGAGACAGGTTTAACAAGTAGCAGTGAAGACTCAAGAGTTGGAGGAGAAGCTGGAGAGACTAGTTAAGCAAATAGAGAAGTCCTCTATTAAAGAAACGAGGAAGAAGAGGACTAATACCCATGATCCTGGACCGCCCGGCAGGGCTGTTGCCACAGCGGCTCCTTCCTACAATCCCTCGGAGGCTGCCTCTCAAGGTAGATCATTTTGACCAGAAGTGTGGAGGCAAGTTCGCTCGGAACTAACTTTGGCCTATCCTGTGTTTCAGGATCCCCAAGGCAATCGTTATCATGAAGCTTTGGATTTTAAGGTAGTGAAGTCCCTGGCTGAATCTGTGCGCACATATGGCATAACTGCCTCATTTACTGTATCTCAGGAGGAGGCTCTGAACAGACACTGCATGATACCTAGTGACTGGGCAGGTTTGGCAAAAGCTTGTCTAACGCCGGGGCAATATTTAGACTGGAAAGCTTCTCTTATAGAGTTTGCTTTTGAGCAGGCTGCCGCCAATCAGGCAGCCAGTAATCAAGCCTGGGTCAGAGATATGCTGTTAGGTTAAGGGAAATTTGCTAATCAGCAGACTGGGTATCCTGTTCAAGTATTTGAACAGATTAACAACATAGCAATTAAAGCATGGAAAGCCTTACCAAATAAAGGGAAAGTTAGTGGAAACTTGACTAAGATCATAAAAGGGCCTATGGAGCCGTTTTCTGACTTTGTAGCCCGCATGGTGGAGGCAGCAGGGCACATATTTGGTGATCCTGATGCTGCCCTGCCACTTTTCAACAGCGTGTGTATGAACAATTTACGGAAGAGTGTCGTACAGCCATCACCCCTTATAAAAGTAGGGGGTTGGAAGCTTGGATGAAAGTCTGCAGAGAACTACGAGGACCATTGACAACCATTATGCAAATGACTCAGAAAAGGGGAAGTTCTGGAGCTTGCTTCAAATGTGGTAAGATGGGGTACCTTAAAAGGCAATGCCCAGAAAGAGGAAATGCTGGGGCAAACTCCGGAAATAGCCAACGCCCCAGACAACCTGGGCTTTGCCCTAAATGTAAGAAGAGAAATCATTGGGCCAATGAATGTCGATCAGAGAAGGATATTCATAGACAGCCTCTTAATCCTGCCTATGGTGGAGCTCGTCCAAAAAACGGACAGCGGCCCCATGACCCCAGGGTCCACAAATATATGGGGCAGTAGAGAGTCAGGAACAGAAACCAGGGAACGAGAGATGGCCAAGCCTCCAACACCCGAAGAACCAAGGCGAGCCACTCCAGGCTCAGCAGGAATGGACTTGTGTTCCACCTTCAGACTTGTGCTAACACCACAAATGGGAGTTCAGCTTGTAGAAACTGATTTTCAAGGCCCTTTAGCCCCTGGCAGGGTAGGATTACTCTTAGGTAGATCTTCATCAGCGTTAAGAGGCTTAATTTTTCATCCTGGAATTATTGACCCCGATTATACTAGAATTATTAAAATAATGGTTTCCTCCCCTAGAGACATAACAGCTATCTTTCCTGGGGATAGAATAGCTCAGTTAATAATATTGCCCAGTTTATATTCACAATTTAAGGCAAGAATAAAATCAGAGGTAATCAAGGCTTTGGCTCTACAGGGACTGACTTAACCTTCCTGTCCCTGGATCTTGATAAGCAGCCCTTGTTGGAATTAATCATAGATGGGAAGAAAATTTTGGGTCTGTTAAATACAGGAGCAGATAAAAGTATTATAACAAAAAAGGATTGGCCTGCTAGTTGGCCGATACAAGCTTCTTCACAGACTCTACAAGGATTAGGCTATGCAAAAACTCCAGATATGAGTGCAATAGAGTTAAGAAGGCAAGATTGTGGTGATCCACACCATTCGCCATTACAAGATGGCGCCGAGGAGTGCAGTAAACACCTTTATTTTGGCCCATGTTCCAGCACGAGTCTGCCCGGAAACAGCTGCAACCTATCCCAGCCTGACTAGCTTATCAACAGGGGGAAGTCCCTGCCCTGCCTATATATGCCGCTCCCTCTCCTCCTCCCTCGCCCCTCGCCTCCAGCTCTCCCACAACCAAGAAGCGCTCCAATAAAGTGTGATTAGAGAAGAATCCTCGTGTCGGTGGTCTTCTTCCCCTGCTGGTCAGGGGGCTCGCCACAGCTGGTGCCGAAACCCGGGAATTCTTGCGCCCACAAGTGAGGGGCTGAAGAAGGATTCAGAACTCTACACACAGAGCGGCAACGTCGGTAGGTCTCCCCAGGTATGTGGTTCGGCTATCCTGTTGACCCTTTGGTGTTCGCCGGAATTTTCTCTGTGTAGTCCTGGTAACTCTTTTGTACTGTTTTGGCTTCGCTGTCACAAACCTGGTGAGGAGTGCCTTTGTTGGGCTTGAAACGAAAGTAAGACCGCTGTAGATAAAGCGGCGTTTCTTGCTGTACTGTAAGTCCCTCGTAGATAAGAGCGCAGTATGGGTAATAACTTGGGGGCCGGACCTGGCACCTGTGACTTTGCGGCCCCTATACAGGGTCTGCTAAAACAGCGAGGACTGAAGGTATCACCGCGCACAGTAGAAACCATAGTGAAGGATATTGATAAGGCAGTGCCTTGGTTCGCCGTTTCGGGCGATCTTAGCCTCGGTTGCTGGGAAAAACTAGGAAAAGATCTCGAGAGGGCAAAGCAGGAGGATAGGATCGGCCGAGGATCGATTCCCTTATGGAAACTGGTCCATTCGTGCCTTAAGGACAGTAAAAACATGGAGCTAATTAAGCAAGGACGCAAAGCCTTGGCTACACACCAGGATAGTCTATCAGAAGCCGAATCAAAAGAGGGGGAGGAAGACAGGCCTGCAAAATACAAAAATGATAAAAAGGAAAAGAAAAGAAAAATAAAACAAGGGGAAGGTAAAAAGGAACCCCTATATCCAGTACTGGAAGAGTTTGCTAACTTAGAAATATTAGAGGAATCAGAAGAGGAGAGATTGTCAGAGGAGGAAGAAGAGGAGCTTGAGGAAGCTGCCGCAGAATATGAGAGCGACAGTTATGGGCGGCAACCAAATTTGAATAAAGCCAGAACAGGCGCGGGACCAGTGGCGCCCTCGGCCCCGTGCGCACCCCTGGCTCCACCCCCGTATCACCCTTCTGGTGGGGGGTGGCACTTTATAGGAAAAAGAACGTGGGAACGCCTCGCGTCTGCTTTTCCTGTTTTTCAAAATCCACAAACTAATGATAGATACTATGAGCCTATACCTTATAAACAATTGAAAGATCTTGTTGACGCGGCAAAGACTTATGGAGCAAATGCCAGTTATACTCATACATTGTTGAGCAGATTGGCAGGTCAGCCTCTCCATCAGATTGGTCCGAGGTCGCCAGAGCAAGTCTGTCCACCGGACAATACCTGGACTATAAGTCCCTAGTTGCAGATGCAGCCCAAGCCCAGGCCCGAATAAATGCACAGAATCAGCACCCCCAATGGGATGCTGACATGCTTTTGGGAATAGGCCGATGGGCAGCAAATCAAACACAATTCCCAATAGAGGTCTATGCTCAAATTAATGATATCTATCAGAGAGCATGGAAAGCCTTGCCAAAAAAGGGTGAGGTGGCTGGAAACCTAACAAAGATATTGCAAGGACCTAATGAGCCATTCTCGGAGTTCGTGGCCAGGATGATGGAAGCCGCAGAGAAGGTTTTTGGAGATTCAGAAACAGCTGCACCCTTGGTTAAACACCTTGTGTATGAACAATGCACTAGAGAGTGTAGACGGGCGATCACGCCCTGGAAAGGAAGGGGGATTGACACCTGGCTGAAAGCATGTAGGGAGATCAGTGGACCCTTGACTAATGCGGGATTGGCTGCTGCGGTCATAGCGGCAACTCATAGGACTCAAGGAAAAGGGACAGGTGCTTGTTTTGGTTGCGGTCGGACTGGTCACTTTAAGAAACAATGCCCACAAGTTAGTCACAGCACGACTCGGGCACCTGGAACCTGTCCAAAATGCAAAAAGGGAAAACATTGGGCTAATGAGTGCCGATCAGCAAAGGACATTAATGGGCAGCCCATCCACCAGAACGCATTCCAGACAAAAAACGGGAAGCGGGGCCCCCGTCCCCAGGGCCCAAAAATCTTTGGGGCAGTTCAGGAACCCAATATGAGACCTCAATTACCCCCAGGAGAGCAACACCAGGTTCCGCAGGGTTGGACCTCCGTGCCACCGCCGGACTGGTATTGACACAAAAGATGGGTGTGCAAGCAGTAAGCACAGACATGACCGGACCTCTAGAAAAAGGAACGGTCGGCATTATCTTGGGACGCTCGTCCTCGACTATGAGAGGGCTTTTCGTCCTCCCCGGGGTGATAGATTCTGACTATACGGGAACCATTAAAGTAATGTGTCATGCTCCCTTTGGCATCATTTCCATAGCCCCGGGAGACAGGATCGCTCGGTTGCTCGTCCTGCCATCTTTACATGATAGATTCCCTGCTAACGCACAGGAGCGCCAGGAGAAGGGTTTTGGCTCTACTGGAATTGATTCGGCCTGCCTCTCAGTCGAGTTAAATGATAGACCTATCCTGAACTTAGAGATCAAAGGGAAGACCTTTTCAGGCCTCTTAGATACAGGTGCAGATCGGAGTGTCATGAAGCTCTGAGATTGGCCCAAGCATTGGCCTCTGCAGACTTCCTCTCATACGTTGCAAGGCCTGGGGTATGCACAAGCGCCCTCTATTAGCGCTAGGGAACTACATTGGAGAACTGAGGATCAACAAGGAAGATTCATGCCTTTCGTTGTTGATCTCCCCATTAATCTCTGGGGACGAGACATTCAACAACAAATGAACCTAATATTAACTAATGACTACTCCAAGGCCAGCAGACATGTGATGAGAAAACAAGGATATATACCAGGAGAAGGTCTTGGGGCTAGATTGCAAGGCAGGAGATTCCCAATCAAGACTAGCTATTCCTTGGACTACAAAACAGGCTGTTTGGGTGCCTCAGTGGCCCCTATCCCAAGAAAAACTCCTAGCAGCTGAGACCTTAGTGCAAGAACAACTATCTTTGGGCCACATCGAGCCTTCTACCTCTCCTTGGAATACTCCAATTTTTGTCATTAAGAAGAAATCAGGAAAATGGAGATTGTTACATGATCTCCGAGCTGTTAATGCTCAGATGCAAATTATGGGAGCCATACAGAGGGGGCTACCCTTGCTTTCTGCGCTACCCAAAGCTTGGCCTATTTATGCCCTAGACATTAAAGATTGCTTTTTCTCCATTCCACTTCACCCTAAAGATAGAGAAAGATTTGCTTTCACGGTGCCCTCTATTAATCACGAACAACCAGATAGAAGGTATCAGTGGAGAGTTTTACCTCAGGGTATGGCCAATAGCCCCACTATGTGTCAATTATATGTGGATGCAGCCCTTCGCCCTGTGAGGAATAGTTTTTCCAGCGTTAGATTCCTCCATTACATGGACGATGTCTTATTGACTGCTTCTTCACAGCGGGTTCTTGACGATGCCTACACCAGCCTGACGAAGGCATTAGAACAAAAGGGGTTATACATTTCCCCTGATAAAATACAGCAGTCCACTATTGTAAAATTTCTTGGAGCGACCATCCGTTCTAATCAAGTAAGACCCCAAAAGATCTGCATTCAAACCTCTCATCTGAAGACATTGAATGATTTCCAACAATTATTAGGAAATATTAATTGGCTGCGGGGATATCTGGCTATTCCTAGAGCTGAGCTTCAACCCCTTTTCTCCATCTTAGAAGGGAATCCTGATGTTAATTCTCCTAGGTCACTCACCCCTATGGCAGAAGCTGCGCTTCGTAAGGTTGAGCTGGCGATTGAGAAGGCAAGTTTGGATCGTTTTGACCCAGAAAAACCTTTCAAACTATGCATCTTACAGACTAAAGCCTATCCTACAGGTGTCCTGTGGCAGGACGGTCCCCTGTGGTGGCTTCATGGGCACTCGTTGGGGGCAAAAACTTTGCAGTACTATCCTGCTCTGGTTGCTAATCAGGCCTTAATAGGGATAAAATTCAGCCTTACACATTTTGCAAAACGCCCCAATGTTCTAATTATCCCCTATACCAAACAACAGGTTGAGGTACTTGCGGGTACCGTGGATGAATGGACTTTACTGATGTGTGCTTTCTCGGGCATAATCATTACCCTAAAAGTGAGTTATTGTCTTTTGTTGATAAGAATTTGGTTTATTTTCCAAAGATCACTGCCACCAAACCTTTGACAGCTGCTGTGACTATTTTTTCTGACGGATCAAAATCAGGAAAAGGGGCTTATGCCATCCAGGGACATGAGTCCGTAATTTGCACCTTCCGCCCGGATGCACCTCAAGTGGTAGAGTGTCAGGTGGTCCTGGAAGTGTTTAAACACTTTGAAGAACCTTTTAATTTGTTTTCAGATTCGCTTTATGTTGTCAATGCAGTTTCAAATTTAGAAGTAGCCGCTGCTGTCCATCCCTCTAGTATGGTGGCTCCTATTTTGGTACAAATTCAGAATTGTATTTTACAAAGGAGACATCCCTTTTATATTGGTCATATTAGAGCCCATTCCCTTCTGCCAGGACCATTGAGCACCATGAATGATATCGTGGATAGAGCAACACGCCAAACAATTATGGTGGCTATAGATCCTTTTGAATCTGCAAAACATTTTCATGACTTATATCATGTCCCAGCGAAAACTTTAAGACTAAAGTTTCATATTACCAGAAATATGGCAAGAGATATAGTTAAGAATTGCCAATCGTGTGTTCCTTTTCATCACCCGCCTCATATCGGGGTGAATCCAAAAGGCCTTAAGCCTTTATCCCTCTGGCAAATGGACGTGACACATGTATCTGATTTTGGGAGGCTTAAATATCTCCACGTATCTGTAGACACGTGCTCAGGCATTATTCACGCCACGCCTATGGCAAGTGAGCGTGTTTCCCATGTAAAAACTCATTGCCTGGAGGCTTGGGCAGCCTGGGGTAAGCCACATGCCATAAAAACAGATAATGGCCCAGCTTACACCTCCCGTGGTTTTCAAGCATTTTGTGCATGCCTTGAGGTCTCTCATCATCTGGGATTACCCTACAATCCTCAAGGACAAGGCATTATTGAAAGAGCCAATAGAACTATCAAGGAGATTCTACAAAAACAAAAAGGGGGAATAGCTGAACACGCTACCCCACGAGAAAGAACATCTCTAGCTCTTTTTACACTTAACTTTTTAAACCTTAATGAGTCCAATACAACTGCTGCTGACAGGCACGTAAACTCAGTTCCATCTCCTCGCATGCACGTCATGTGGAAGGATGTGCTGGACAATAACTGGTACGGACCGGATCCTGTGATTCAGAGATCCAGGGGAGCTGTTTGTGTCTTTCCACAGGACCGAACTGACCCGATTTGGGTTCCAGAGAGGCTGACCTGCCGAGTTGAAAGCCCAAGAGAGGAGGATGCGAATCTCAGCGATGAAAATGTGCAGAAGAATAACGATGCTGTGGTGGCTGACTCACCTGATGCATGCTAGTGAAAATTATTTTTGGTCTTTTTCTCACACCTGGATGGTGAAAACTTTTTCCTATTTTAAGGAGTGGATCAGAGTTGGCATGTTTTGCGCGTTTTGCCTGGCAGGATTACTTTTAACCCTATTCCTTCTCTGCAAAATGCGAGCTGTCAGGAACAGGGAAAAAGTTATCATTGCTCGAGCTTTTGCAGCTCTGGAGGCCGGCCAGTCCCCTCAAGCCTGGATTAGCCTCTACAAAGATCTATGAGGCTTTGCACGACACTCAACTATTCATCCCTGGGCATAATTATAGAGGGAGCTGACCCTAAGTAGCCGTTTCAGAGACGGGCAACTTCCTCTGTCCCCTGACCAACCTAAGACATGGAACCTTGAGGATGACAAGGTGATCCGATGACGGGTAAGGCTGAGGGACTAGAGAGGTCGATCCTAAGACAGAGACGGCTACATATATTTTCGGTCTGGCCCTCTTGCCCAGTACCTTGTTTATACAGAAAAGGGGGAAGTGTGGCGATCCACACCATTCGCCATTACAAGATGGCGCCGAGGAGTGCAGTAAACACCTTTATTTTGGCCCATGTTCCAGCACAAGTCTGCCCGGCAACACCTGCAACCTATCCCAGCCTGACTAGCTTATCAACAGGGGGAAGTCCCTGCCCTGCCTATATATGCCGCTCCCTCTCCTCCTCCCTAGCCCCTCGTCCCTTGCCTCCAGCTCTCCCACAACCAAGAAGCGCTCCAATAAAGTGTGATCAGAGAAGAATCCTCATGTCAGTGGTCTTCTTCCCCTGCTGGTCAGGGGGCTCGCCACACAAGATGAAGAAGGCCATAAGGGTGTTATGCAGCCTTATGTTTTAGAATTACCAGTCTCCTTATGGGGAAGAGATCTCTTGCTGGAAATGGGGTTCAAATTGAGTAATGATTCTCCCTATTCCCGGTACGGGCCACCACTTGTCGCCACCATTATCCGTCCAGCAGAATAAGGGGAGACGACATGGGAGACTCATCTCGGAGCAGTTTATTCAGGAAACCTTACATCAGCAAGCCCCGATCCTAGCCCGCGCTGCCATGGTACGGTAGCATGGGCGTAGGCCTGGGGGATTAAAAAACACAGACACAGGTCGTTCTGCAAGGAGACTGCCAAAGCCTTACTGAGACCAGCAATATATATACTAGAGGCCAGGGAAGGGAACAGGAAAAATCAATTATAGGTCAGGCACCTGGGAAGTCAGTACCACACCAGGCAGGAAGGCAGGAATCAAGCTAAGCCATGGGATGTTTTGCTCTCAAGAGACCTGTGCAAACAGCTCAGCTGGGGGCGTTGAGCCAAGCTCTCTGGTTCCCAACAATTGTACACAGTGTGGTTGGGCATCACAACAGCAACTGTGTTAAAAGATTACAGCATTAGGAAGGTTGAGAACCGCTGCTCTAGATCTCATTTCACAGAGGGCAGACCTCAGCTCAAACTCTCAGGGCCCGTTACCTCACAAGCCCAGCCTGCTGCTGCTTCCTTCCCGGGAGTTACATTTCTTTGGAACAGAAGAATAGACGGAGAGGGATCAGTATACTGATAGACCAGCTCTTCAGTGAGTCAGTGCTGATGCAAAGAACCGTTTCAACTGGAAGACGCACTCACAGAACAATGCCGTTCAGCGGCTTTAAAAACTTGAGACAAAGCTGAGGTGCGAGCAAAGAAATCCACGTCTACAAAAATTACTCAAGGCTCCTGGGAAGTCTTCCCTGTTTGTTTGTTCTGTACAAAGGTTAGTTCTGGCTGTGCTAATCATTACCCTGCTCAAGTGTCTTATACAACACATTTCCAGAGAATGCTCCAGGGTGACCTGCCAGGTTGTGCTGGTTCTGGAAATTTCAGCTTGTAGCACCCCAAAGGAAGTGATTAAGGTCTGGAAGGTGAACATTCAGGAAACTTTTGACGTTTCTTTGGAACGTCAGTTATGTCAAATGAGGCTTTTTTGCTGGGGCACACAGGTCAAAGGATGTTTGCTATAGCAGACAAGGAAAAGAATGTTTTCCTGAAGCAGACATGGGCAAAAGGATGTCTTGATACAGCAACCATGTGAAAGGACTCTTGATGAAGGACTAAACATGACCCACAGACAGCAGGAGACGGCACTGAGCACTGCCCTACTATTATTTGCTAACCACACACATGTATTGGTTTGCCTTACATAGTGCTGTTGAGAGAGATCAACTTGTTGTAAGGCAACCGTTGAGAGAAACTCACCTAAGAATTGCTCATGAGCTTCCTCTTTCACAGCCTCGCTGCAGGGTAGTTGGTGTTCATGCCTGGTGTCTGCTGAAAGGACTTGACCATAGCTGCCATTTGTCCCTGTATTCTGCCTGCGAAGAAAACTGGTTTGCAGCTGCTGAGGTGTGTTTGACTTTTGCTATAAGACTGAACTGCTGCCAAAGATCCAGCTCGCCCCCAAGGTAATACTGCTGAACAGGTCCTCTTCCCCCATATCCTAATAACATTTCTCCCTTCACTGCCTCTGCTAGGAGATGGGCTAGAGGAGAGGTTCAATACTTAATAAAAGCAGTTCGCCAACAAATGTCAGTCCAACCCCCTCCATGATACACCTGCCAGGAAAGTATTCCTTTGAGTCAATGATGAATAAGAACATGTGCAGACGGTCAACCTAAGACAGGCACAGCCCATAATACTGGGAACCTCCTGAGGTAGGCCAACAAGGTCAGAGCAGATACCTCCGGCTCCTACTGGCTAGAAGAAACCTGGAGATGTGGGAGAACAGCAGGGTTCATTGACAAGACAGTAGCTGCTTCCACATAAACAGCAAGTGAGGCCGTGAGTGAAGTCGCAGCCTCTGAAGCAAGTTCCCTATTAGGGACAACTGAAGCCTCCCTGAGAATCTAGGGATGGTTGATGAAGACAATGACAGCCACTCAGAAACTGCCACTTGGAGGACACGCTTCCTGGGGACTACTGGGACATGGGTGAAGGGTATAAAGGACACTCCCTGAGAATAAACAAGCTTGCTCCTGCATTCTCATCTGCTACTGGAGTGTGATCCATTGATTTTGTGCCATCTTGCTCACTGCCCCAACAGAGGACACAGGCCATGAGGGACAATGCCTGAAGTAATTCTCCATGCAAACAGAGCTTCCCTACCATCTCAGACTGAGCCAATGGGAAGCATCTGGACCAATCCTTCATGTGTAAAAATCCCTGCTTGAGAGCTGCAAAATACATTCAGATTCAAACCACCTCTGTGTTTGTTTCTGTTTGTCACTGCCGAACCTGTGTCCTCCTGACTACCAAAGTCCTCTTCTCCCACGGTCGTGTGTTCCTGAGTCAGTCCGTGGCAACCTACAGGATGCTCTCCAGCACAGCCGATCAAGTTCTCCACAGACCTCCAACCGGTGGTGGCTCCCCCTCTCTAAAAAGACCAGATATGGGAACTACGCTTGGCTGCCTAGAGAAAGCACTGAGTCCCCTATATCTGGGATCAGTCAAAAGGCCACTGAAGACCTCGCCTTGTTCATTGACAGGGTACTGAAGAGCTTAAAGAGCAAGTTTCCCGCAGGGGAGAGCTGAGACTGGTTTACTAGAACGGTGGTCTGGGACGCCATGAACACCGACCAAAACTGGCCTGTGCCAGTAGCACAAAGCTGCCATGGAACGGTGGATTGTGGCCACCTGAGATGTGGGTACCTTTCGTTTTAGACTAGAGTTCTGGCCTTGGTCCTTAGAGAGGCACAAAAGGAAAACATGGAGGTCCTGGTAAACATCCTCCAACAGGCCTCGGTTGGCAGAGGGAAGACTTGCTTCGGCTGTAGCCGGGAGGGTCATTTCAAGGGAATGCCCCAACCTTGCTAAAACAGAGCCTGGTCCTTCTGGTGTGACCCCACAAACCCCTTGTCTGAGGTATAAGAAGGGATTCCAGTGACTGCAAATACAAGTTTGATCTTAGGAGACAGCCTTTACAATCCCCAGCCCCATTAAATAAGGAGAGATTAGTGGGACTGGACTGTCCCACTGATCACAGCGCTATGGTCCAAGATGACCCTTACTATAGGAGACAAGACATCCAGATTCCTCATTGATACTGGGGCTGACCGCACAGTATTAAGGAAGGAGGAAGTTCCTCACTCCTGGCAGCTGTCCCAGGCTCTCTGCTTCTGGGCATGAGAGGGCGATCAACTTCCTGGGAAAGTATTAGCTGGCTGCCCTGGGTTGATCAAGATGGTAATCGAGGCTAGGCGCGCCCCCTAGTGGTTGCAGGTCTCACCGCTAAGCTCCTGGGACAAGAGATCCTTGGGGAAGCGGAGGCCTTCATTACAACTGACCTTAAGGCAAGTATGAGCAACAATTTGAACAAGTGTTTCCCAGCATAGAGGATTCTTACTGAAAACAAGTGGTGATTGATGGTGAGACCTGCCTGTCTGCTGACATACATACTGTATTGAGCATCAGTGAGCTTAGCTCAACCCGCTCCCCCCCACCCCCCAGCTGTTTGCACAGGCTTCCTGAGAATGGAACATTCTGAGGTTTACCTTGTTTCCTGTCTTCCCTCCCGGTGTGGTAGGGACTGTTCAAGTGCCTGACCTGTAGTTATGTTGTTCCCTCCTGTGATTTTTCACCCGGCCCCAAGTGTATATGTTGGTTTCTGCGGCTGTTGGTTTCTGCGTTGACTTCTGTGGCTGCTGCCGCTGGCCGGGCCACACGCGCGCACCCCGGGCGCCGGGCCGCGGGCCGCGGTGGAACCGTGAACCGCAATGAGGCATGCTAGACCAAATAGTTCCACGTGGACTTTAAGAGGGGGGGGTAGCCGGCGGGAAAGGAAGTGGGAAGAGAGAGAAAGAGAGAGAGGAAAGGAGCGCTGCTAGGTTATATAGTGGTGGTGACGTAATTACAGGTAAAGGTGGGCTATGGAATTCTGGGTAGATAGCAGCCGTTGCCTGGGCAACGGACCTATACATTGCTTTGCATGGCGTCGCAGACCTCAGGTACCTACAGTATATACTGCTGGTCCCTCAGTAAAGCTTAAGCATTCTCACCAGAGTGACCCAAGTCTGTGTCTTTTGTTAAGCCCCCAGGCCTTCACCCTGTACTTGGTACCATGGCGGCACAGGCGCCGTCAAGTGGAGGTCCCACCAAGACGGGGAAAGAGAGGAGCCCCTGACAGGATTGTTCCAAAAGCCGGCCAGTGAAAGGACAGGAACACATTGGGAAACTTCGGCACGGAGAGCAAAGTCAAAGCAGGAAGTGCATCCTAAGGACATGGTCGTACCTCGGGGATGACAAGTTCCACCTTACAATTAGGTGATCAACTGGTAGATTTGCTTAAGCAACAGAGTACCGGGATTAAGGTTAAAACACCTAAGGAAACTTATTAATACTGTGGAGAAAACTAGCCCATGGTTTAGTCATAGCGGCAGCTTGAATATCCAGATTGGGACCAAGTTAAAACATATTTACAAAGGACATTACAGAAAGAGGGGCCAGATAGCATTCCTGAGGCTACCATCTCCTTATGGAGATTGGTCAGGGATGTTCTCTCAAGTACTAACGCTAAGGTTAAGGAGCAGATGTCTGAGGTTGAGAGAATGTTCGTCGGAGCAGCACAAGCCTCCTCAGAGGAGTCCTAAAAGGCATCCCAATCAGAAAGTGAGTCAGACTCATCTGAGGATGAGGAGGAAACTCTAGAAAAAGAGAAAGAGGGATTGAGACTAAAATTAAAGGAATGCAAAGAACAAAGAGTGTCCGCTTCCCAACCACGCAGGAGAAATCCTTTTCTTAAAGAAGGGCTTCTGCTTCTATAGCATATGAACCTCATCAAACCCTTGATTGGTTTTATGAAGAGCTGACACCAAAAAGGGGAGTAGTTTTTTCTAAACCTATTTCTAATACAAAAGCAACATATCCTGTGATTGAGATTCCCAATCCTGCTAATCCAGGACAGGCGATAAGACATCATGTGCCTTCGAGTTTAAAGAATCGAAGAGCCTTAGGGAAGCTGTTTCTCCCTGTGGACCTTTGGCCCCTTTTACCTCAGCCATTTTTTAATCATAGGTTATGTCTAATTTGACTCCTGGGGATCGGCAACAATTATGCCCTGCAGTACTGAGCTGAGGGGGGGGGGGGGTGAGAATGTTTGCTTTGGAGAAGAGAGTTCCAGGAACAATGTGCTCAGTTAACCAGAATAGATGCAAATGCGGGATTCCCTCAGAGAATTGTGGACATGTTAACAGGGGCAGGACCCTATGCTGGGCCTCATAATCAGATTCAATATGATCCTGCTGCATATGCTCAGATCTCAACTGCTGCTGTTAGGGCCTGGAAAGCTTTACCTCACAAAGCAGCTGGGGATCAATTGTCTAAGGTAACTCAAGGACTCTGAACCTTTCCAAGAAGTTGTGGATAGGTTGGTACAACTTGCTGGTAAATTGTTTGGAGATGCAGATACAGCAATGCCCATAGTAAAACAATTAGCCTTTGAAAATGCTAACAAATATTGTAAAGAGGCTATCAGACCACATAGAGCAAAAGGCTTGAATGATTAGATTCTGAAAAGAAATCGGTGGCAGTTATGGCAACCTCCATGCAGAAAGGTCCAATGGAAATAAAACATGTTTTGAATGTGGACTACTGGGACATTTTAAAAGAGAATATCCTCAAAATAGAGTATTTTTGCATGTTGGAGGTATAAGCTCTTCTATGGCAGTGCAAAGTTGGTATTCTGTCTAAGCTCCACCCCACACTTACCTGGCAACAGCCAGGTATGCCCCACCCCAGAGACCTGGCCTACTATAAAAAGGGCTACTTGCCCCTCCTCTCCCTCTTTGCTCTCTGTTCTCCCTCATCCTACTCTCCACTCTCTGCCCCTTGGGCTCTCCTCCCCTCCCCCTTCTCCACGTGGTCATGGCCAGCCTCCACTTCTCTACTCTTTGCTGTCTCTCTGCCTCTGTAACTCCCATCCTCTACCCTGAATAAACTCTATTCTATACCATGTCCGTTGTGTGGGCCCTCAGGGGGAAGAGGTGCTAGGGCAAGGGCCGGCCTGGGCATGCCCTTCCCCCACACCGCCATGCCACACTCCCTTAACCCCCATTCTCTCTTCTTAAGCCCCTTCATTTGGTGCCAAGATTCCGATGAGAAACATCGTGTGTTTTGCTTAAGCCCCCTTTCATTGGTGCTGAAACCCAGGACGAGAAACACCATGGGTACACTTGCTTAAGTCTCTTTCATTGGTGCGTTGGGCTGGGAAACACTCCAGGAATCGAGAAACTGTAGGTATACCAGCTTTGCCATTTAAACTGCAACCTTGCTCGCTAGTCCTGGATGGTAAGCTAATAACCCCACCCCCGGGTCAGAGCAACAGTTTACATAGTTCTAGGGTACCGTTGCATTGTCTTGAGGACCGGAGTCTGTACTTCCCCCCTTTCCCTCATCTGCAAACTGCTAATTAGCTGTGTTTGCCTGAAGTGTCCTTCCTCACCCTCCTAGTTCTTCCCCACCAGACTGATGGCCTCCTGTCTGCTGCTGAGCCCCTGCAGAGGTTCCAGGCAAAGTAGACCTTGGCTGGCGGTGCCAGCCTGCCGCTATGCAAAACTATTGCACGCTGGTCGAGCAGTAGACCATGGCCAGTAGTGATGCTCTGTGCTGTTGCCTGGCACACGCAAGTGGTAGGTTACTAGGTGGAGGCGCTCCCCAACCCTGCGCAGTTGCTAGGATACAAAACAAGCTACTTTGGTACTATCGCTTCCCAGCCAGCATGGCTACGACTTCCACTGCTGGCACACAGTCCCGCCCTGCACCTGCGCAACCATAAAATCTTTCCCCTGCTACAACTTTTCTCGCTGACAGCCACTACCATCCACGCCACCGCAGCGACTGCAGCTGCCACAGCATGGTGTGGCCTCTTCAGAACTGGCTGAGTGTCCCCGCCACCATGCCGTCCCGTCCCCTGGCTACAGTGCAGATTCTTGGGCCTTTGCCCGCTGCTGCTCCTGTCCAGCTCAACTCCGCTATACTTTGCTGCTTTTGTCATAGCAGCCACCTCTCCCACTGGCCGTGAGGACTTGGGTGCCAATTCCCACAGGCACACATACCTCCCACATGTGCGTGGCTGTACCACTGCTTACTTTTCTCAAACTTCCACTTTTCTGCGTTGAAGAGAACAGTAGCACTGCCTCCCACAATGGGTGTGCTGCCTGTCAGGTTCTTAATTTATTCTACCAGATTACAAATTCAAGCAAACACCAACCATAGGAATAAATAACCCTTAGCTTTCAAATGCAGCCTGGCCAACCTTTGAAACTACGGGTTTCCTCTCATGTCTAGCCCACGCGCAACTGGCATTCCAGATAATGTTCCTGCTTTGGACATTTAACCCCTTGGGTGTCTCCTTAATCAAAAGCGACCCAGACTCCCTCTCAGCTTCTACAGCTGCTGGAGTCCTGGACCAGGCCTGGGAACTTCTCCGAGCATTCTGGGAATGTGCATAGCCCCTAAAGACTCGACAGCCCGTGTCTTTAGCTTGGCTATTCCGTTGTTGCCAATATTCGTCCAAGACGCTGGAATTATATCTAACAACATTCCTACTTTCCCCACGCACCCAGTGGGCTGTAACTTGTCTTCAACCATATATTTTTAAAAAAATTAACAGTCTGGTAAGTGAAAAAGGACCTAAGCCTCACCTATTCTGTGTTCCTACACCCTTAACTCGTTTGTTCCTATAGCTTGCGAGCTCAAGTTGGTATTAACGAGCCTAAATCTGCCTAGACAAACTCATTTTCTGTCACCACAATTTAATCCATTGCTGCCAGCTTTCTGACTCTGATCCTAGCATCTTTACTAACCAAAGTAATATACTTTCCTCTACCTATGCAACCTGTCAAAGCTACTTAAGATTCCCATTCTTATCCTCTCTTAACTATTGCTCTACTATCTTGCAGAAGTTTGTTATTAAATTTAAGACAGGCTGGGCGGTAGCGCACGCCTGTAATCCCAGCACTCTGAGAGGCAGAGGCAGGCGGATTTCTGAGTTTGAGGCCAGCTTAGTCTACAGAGTGAGTTCCAGGACAGCCAGGGTTATACAGAGGAACCCTGCCTCGAAAAAACCAAATCCAAAAAACAAAATTTAAGATAGACAGAATTTCCAAAGGCCTGACAGCTTCTCCCAGAAGGTCTCGGAAGAAAGATATGGACACTGCCACAGGATGCTGCCTGAAAGAGTGCAGCAGACAAGACCGAATACTTTGAGTCAAATGACTTAGCTAAACAAAGGTAAGCCATTTCTCATGTCATGGGTATCCATTCCAGAGAGAAAAAGTCCTACATCTTCTGTGCTTAAGACAGATTGACAGCCAAAGCCGCCGTGGAGACCAGAGACCACAGAGAACTGCTGGCTACTGGAATCTGTCACTTTTTAATAATATAACTGCTAAGTAATTGTTTATTCCTCAGACTTCTGACTACACTGACAGCTAGATAATTATCTCCTTACCTAAATTTTGTTTCCATTAAATGCTTCATATTTCCTCTTCTTGCTCTGTCACTGTTCCTAACATCCGCGTTCCTATAAATTTGCCTAACTCTAATAATACATATTCCACTGTATGATCCAACCTTCAATCCTATTCCTTCTGATCCACAAAGGCTCACTGTTCATGTGGTTAACTAATGTTGTTATCTCTTTAATAAACTTGTTAGCTACAGGAACCCTACCCAGATCTACTGCTCATGGACCAAGTAGGCTCCATCCAGAGAAGTACATCTGCCCAAGTTCCCACTTTACTACCTTTCCAAAGGGTGGGATTCCTCTGGGTTTCAACTGTACATCTTAAAAATCTCCCAAATGTACTTAATCTTATTCTCTACCTATACTAATGTGTTCCAACATCTTGTTAAGTCCAGGCCCTTGCCATATCCAGGACAGCTCTAGAGAAGCAACCTTCAGATGCTCCAATCTCCTCTCAGCTTCTCTAGACACAGACAGTTTCTACTGGACCTATTCTCCTGACCTATCTTTAGATGGCTCCACAGACCCTGGACAGCAATTAAGCAACCAGTCCTCCTGAGACTGGACAATCACCCCCCCATACCCCTTTCTCTAGGTTCCCCAGAGACACGTTGCTCCAACGTCAGCATGAAGCAGCCAGATCTCAACGACGACCCTATTCCTGCTTTGCCGTCACCTCTTTATTTTCTTTTTAATTAAACAAAAACAAATACTGGATAATGTTGGTATTCTAAGCTCCACCCCACACCTACCTGGCAACAGCCCCACCCCATAGACCTGCCCCACTATAAAATGGGCTACTTGCCCCTCCTCTCCCTCTTTGCTCTCTGCTCTCGCTCATCCTACTCCCACCTCTCTGACCCTTGGGCTCTCCTCCTCTCCCCCCTCTTCTCCACATGGTCATGGCCGGTTTCCACTTCTCTACTCTCTTCTCCTCTCCATCCCCCCACCCCCCACCCCCCCCACCCCCACCTCTGTAACTCCCATCCTCTACCCTGAATAAACTCTATTCTATGCTATGCCTGTGTGTGTGCGCGCGCGCCCTCGGGGGAAAGAGTTGCTGAGGCAAGGGCCCACCTAGGCACCCCCTTCCCCCACACCACCATGCCACACTCCCCTAATCCCCATTCTCTCTTTTTAAGCGCCCTTCACAAACAACCAGCATTTGTGAGCCATATACGAAGACATTCATTATTACCTGGTACCCTGGAGCACGGAAATCATAAAGTTGATTTATATACACAACCTCCATTAATTGCACGGATTTTGGCCACCAATTATGATAAAGCCTTGAATATGCATAATAAATTTAAATTCAAATTTTTTTAGTTTCATTATGAAGTTACTAGAGAACAAATTGTGCAAATTGTTAGTCAACGCCCTCAATGTGCTCAATTCATTTCATCCCCCAATTTGGGACTGAATCCAAAGGTCTGAGGTCTGAAAGTAAATGGTATTTGGCAAATGGATGTGACTTATGTCCCATCATCTGGAAGCTAAATTTGTTCATGTATTTATAGATACCTCTTCTGGTATGGTTTTTGCATCTGCACATAGTGGTGAAAAGGTAAAAGAATCAATGTTTATAAGCTTTTGCTTGCATAGGAGTCCCAAATCAGTTGAAAACTGATAATGGTACAGCATATAGCAGCAAATCCTTTAAAAAAATTTTGCGTGGACTTTCATATTATTCATAAACCAGGGATTCCATACAATCCTCAAGGGCAAGCCATAGTGGAGATAGCTAATCTTACTGTAAAAAATTACCTTGAAAAAAAAAAATCAAAAAAGGGGGAGTTTACCTCTCCGCATGCTAGATTGTCCTTAATTCTTTATAGTTTAAATTTTTTATTAATAGATTATCTTTCTGCTGCAGACAGATGTTGGAAAGGTGCAAACAAGTCAGAGTGTTTAGTAAAATGGAAAGAGTTATCTTCAGGAGTTTGGAGAGGTCCCGATCTAGTGTTGGTCAGGATGAAGAGGTTCTGTTTGTATCTTCCCTAGAGATACAGAAAGTCCTACCTGGATTCCTGACCATTGTGTGTGTACTGTCATTATGGACACCGGTATAGAGACTTACTGGAGCTTTGTGGAAATATCCACCAGTCCCGATGCCCGTGGGGATAAGCAGTACTGTGTGAGCAGTTGTGCTCCCTACTAATACAACTACTGGGAAGGCTGCAGCTAAATTAGAAGTAGAATGGAGCAATATTACATTTTATATGAGAGAATAGTTTATGTTTTATTAAGAATAGTAATAGGAGTCAGTTAAGAAGGAATTTCATCTTCTGGTTCCTGTCTTGTGCTTCCCAATGTCTCCTCGGCGATTTTTCTCCCAACGCTATGAATGCCTCTGTAATAGGTTTAAGAAATATCTTGAGCCCCATTAATTTTAATAAAAATGTAAACTTCGCTTACCTCCTCGACCTACTCATTGTTGCTAGCCTGTAAGTTTGAATTTTGAGGTTTTTCCAGCCTTTTATGAAGTGACTGTATTGTTGCTGAACCATACTTTCTTAAAGGTAGACAGGATGTATGGTGGCTTAGTAATAGACTGCCCTTAACGGTAGACGGGATGTATGGTGGCTTAGTAATAGACTGCCCTTAGTAACAACAGACTGCCCTTAGTAACAACAGACTGCCCTTAGTAACAGACTGCCCTTAGTAATAGACTGCCCCTGAAAATGCTGCTACTGGTGGTTACCCATTTCCAAAATTCCCTGATGGCAGGGGCGGTTCCCACCTTGACAGGTATATTTGCGTGGGCCTTTTACTTGTTTAGAATTTGTTCCTATTGCCCTTAAAAATGGAATTGCATTTAGTAGTACTGCCTCTTGGAATACTTCTGATGTGTTTGAAATGTCTCTTCATTTTCAAAGTGTAAAAAATAGTAAAAATTATTCTTGAATACCAAACTATTTGTTTTAGCCCTATTCTTTTTTGTAGTTTGGGTTGTTTCTAACCAACAGGAAGAAGGCAAGAAACTGTTCTATAAGACTGTACTGTGTGTATTGACAAATTGCTGGGCGTAAGAAGATGCTGCTGTGGTTGTTAAAATTCCTGGAGTTGTGCCTATGCCTCTAAATGATGAAGGAAGACTCCCTGTCACCTTGTATCGCCATAAGAAAGACTTTGGCATTACTGCTGCCCCTGATTAAAGAATGGGCTGGGTCTATGGCACTTAAGGCTTTTGGCTTGTGGAGCTGCCAAATTGGGATTGTTCCTTCTATGCCGTATGCGCAAACAAGAAAACCAGTCCAGAGCAGTAACTAAACAAGCACTTATGTCATTGGCACAGGATAATCCCTCTGCTCAGATTTAGCTCAGCTTATACTGTTAATAATTAGTCTATGACAGGCAACTCCCTTGTAGTCCACACCAACCTAGCAGTCCACACCAACCTAAGACAGGGGCTCTGGAACTGGCAGAGATTCCCAGAGTCGGGTAATGGGAGTTGGATGAAAGGTGACCAAAGACAGACACTATTCCTTTTAATAAAACAAAAAAGGGGGACGTGTTCGGCATTGGTGAGCTTAGCTCAATGCCCCTAGTTGAGCTGTTTCCCCAACCCCCTTTACCCATGTGCCACATCCTACAGGGAACGAAACCAACATTCCCAGCCCCCACCCCTATTACCTAAGGACTGCTCTGCAGCACAGCCAATCAAGTCTCCACAGACCTCCAACGAGCAGCGGTTCCCTGTCTCTACCAAGACCAGGTATTGAAAAGGGGAGATTTGAGATATCAGCCATACAAGATGAGTGTTCAGACCCCACCCACCCTCCTGAAGCTGGCAAGGCGGGTTCTGAGAGATGAGGCTTTGGCCGTTTCTGCTATAGAGGAGCTGCCCAGAGAGTTCTTCCCAGCACTGTTCAAAGAATTCTTTGCTGACAGGCACACCATGCTCATTAAGTCAATGGTGGGAGCCTGGCCATTCCCCTATCTCCCTGTGGGGCACTGATGACAATCCCCAACTTGGAAACCTTTCCAGGCTGTGCTAGATGGAGTAGACATTCGACTTAAAAGTACATTTCCTCAGGAGGCATAAACTTCAGATTCTTGACCTGAGGAATGTGCACCATGCCTTCTGGCACATATGGGTTGGTGCAGAGGGGTGTGAGTACTCAACAGAGACAGTGGGTGAGAAGGAAGTAGTGAAGGTCCTTCCCAGACGTGCTCTGAGGGAGGGTGCAAGTGAGGTCATTGACTTTTGCCTTGATTATGATCTGAATGAAGAAGAAGCATGCTTATTGCAGTGAGCTCATCAGAGAAAGGGCTTCATACATTTCTGCTGAATGAAGATGAAGATCTGGGCTCTGCCTGCCTGTGTTATCAAAGATATTTTGCAGGCTTTCCATCCAAAGCAGAGAGAGGAACTGAAGCTCAACACAGAATGGACTGGGTACACAGTGTCAGATTTTACTCCTTGCTTCAGGCAGATGACAAATCTTCATACATTGTTCCTGGCACCCACCCACAGGAACCCCTTTATGCATGGCAGGAGCCCAAGTGCTAGAGAACAGAAGTATGTCAACAAGTTCATTTCTCAGGTCTCTCATCTCAAGCATCTCCAGCATCTCTCCATGGATGGCTTGTGCTTTCTCAGACATCATATGAAACAGGTTTTCAGGTGCCTGCAGATTCCTTTGGAGACCCTCTCCATCACTTACTACCAAATGTCACTGTCAGACTTGGATTCTTTTTCCTCCTGTCAGAGGCTCTTTCAGCTCAAACATCTGGATGTGAGAGGCATACAAAGGCTTCAGCAGAGCCAGAGGACACACTTAGAGACCTGGATCCTATAGTCACAGCCTGTTTCTCCTGGGACTCAGAGATCTATCACCAGTGCTCAGAACCCGTAAGTTCCTTCCTCCCACACACCAGAGAACTTGAAAAGGGGAGATTTGAGATATTGACCATACAAGATGAGTGTTCAGACCCCGCCCACCCTCCCTCCTGAAGCTGGCAAGGCAGGCTCTACTGAGAGATGAGGCTTTGGCCATTTCTCCTATAGAGGAGCTACACAGAGAATTCTTCCGGCACTGTTCAAAGAATTCTTTGCTGACAGGCACACCAAGCTCATGAAGTCAATGGTGGGAGCCTGGCCATTCCCCATCTCCCTGTAGAGGCACTGATGAAAACCCCCAACTTGGAAACTTTCCAGGCTGTTTGGGTTTGGATATTATAGGATTTAGCTATTATACCTATCTGAGTTCTTCTAGAAAATGTGGCAGACACTTTGCAGTCACTAGACTTAAAGGGCTGTAGAATGAATGACTCTCAACTCACTTTCCTTGTATCTGCCCTTAGCCAGTGCTCGCAGCTCTCAAATGTGAGCTTCTACGATAATCATTTCTCTATGCCCATCCTGACGGCCTCCTGGAGCACACAGCCCACGTGAATAGGCTGACTGTGGAAGAGTACCCTGCTCCGTCAGTGCTATGACCATGTGGGTGTCCTCTCCACAGAGCTATTTGCCCAACTTTGTGCTTAGCTCATGGATACACTCAGGGACATAAGACAACCCAAGAGCATCTCCTTTGCAACAGAAATCTGTCGTGCATGTGGTGAGCACTGTGTTTATGTCCTGGAATCCAGACTTTGTCCTTGCTGGAAGTAAATATTAATAATGGATTTCAGGAATAGCCACACAACCACATGAACAATGTTAGTCAGACACCCATTTTTTTGAACACACACCAGTAGACTGATCTATTAGTGTTGTAGACCAGACTCTGAAGGTAAAGCAGGACAGTGAACATTTCACAGGACCACATAATACAGAAAAAAAAAAAAACAGAAAAATGCTGCTGGATATTGGGCTCTGACTGAAGATATTTTGGTTAGCTACACAAAATAGTTCTAACTGACCTTCGTTCAGATTGGGTGCAAGCGGAGCTTTGGGTTGTGTAACTCCATAATATTAACAAACCTCAGAACATACAGAAAATAGCATGGTATACAGTCAGTTTGAGCCTGCCCTGAGACTATGTGGGGAGAGAAAGGAATCTGAGAGACAGAAATGTTGTTATATTTCTCTACACCCCAATCCAATCTTGATGTTCATACGTGTCCCACAATGGTCATTTTACTTATATTTCTCTTAACAATAGGAAATAGCTGGCAGTATCTATTTCTCAACAATAGATACAGCTCTGTTAGGTTGCAAGGCCTCCACAGTTATGGAACTATGCTTTTGGATCTGAAGAAATGAAGGCTTCAGACATGTCTGATGCTGGATGCTCGGAGCTTTTGGCTTCAGAGACCGCTCAGATGGTTGGACTAAAGTATGTACAGTGGCTGGGAGCTCGGAGGCTGAGCTTGACCTGTGGAACAGTAAGTTGGACTGTGGGAACAGGGCCTTAGAATCAGACAACTTGGCTTTTTGAACAGTTTCTTTGAGAACAGTATAACTAGATGCTTTGTCATGGAATTGTAAACTTTTTGTTTTTTTCTGTAATAGTGAATAAATAGAACATGGCTCCTTTAAAAAAAAAAAAAAAAAAGAGCTGGGGCTGTGGTAGCGCATGGCTTTCATCCCAGCACTTGGGAGGTAGAGGCAGGCAGATTTCTGAGTTCAAGGCCAGCCTGGTCTACAGAGTGAGTTCCAGGATAGCCAGGGCTACACAGAGAAACCCTTTCTAGGGCCGGGGGCTAAGGCTCTGTTGATTCTCACATTGGGAAGCCAGGCTGTAGGTCTAAAAATTACTAATTTGCAATTGAATTCGATACCTTGGGACATCCACAGACAAGTTAATCCTGTTCCAATTCTAACTCTTAACCTTGAGCCTAACTCATAAACTGGTAGATTTTGCTTTGACACTAATTGCTCCAGGGTTGTTCAAAATAATGAAAAAAAAAAAAAAGGTTTCAATATCTTGACAGTAGGTAGAGTATTCCAAAATAACCTGCTGTGGACAGACTTCATGGCCTCTTACACCATTTTGCCCTCCTCCTTGGTCAGCCCCTCCTTTCTTCCTCCTCGGGCCATGTGTCCTGAACAGGCTCACTCAGTTCACCCAATTAAGCTCCATCAGGTGCCATACCAACTACATGATGAGACAATCAGTCATCAGGGCGGACAGGAGTTACTTGACCCTCAGGGCCAGGCTCCCTGGCAGAGTGCTCAACTCTGGCCTTGAAAAGGGTCTCCATATTCTCCAAAGATACTGCACTTCCTGGTTATGGCTTCTGCACTGTCTTTCTTATTATTACTAACTCTTTATACAGCACGATCCCAGCCAATAAGCTGGTTAATTAATAAGAGGAGGATTTGATGTTCCGGTGGAAGGAAAAGAGGATGTGGCGGTTACGCCTACTGTTACCAGTCCTAAACTCAATGAACTCATGTTTACCCTTAGTAAAAGAAGGTCTTGGAACATTTCTAATCAGGGTTCCCTTTTATTACTAGCCTTAGCAAAGGTAGTGTGCAAAGAATATGAGACATTAGGGAATGTTATAAAAAGGTTACAACAGGAAGAACACAGTATGGGAAAATATAGGACTACTGATGAGCCATTGCCTTATACAGGTGATAATGAAGGTAACAGAGGGGTAAAAGCATTGAAGGGCAGAAGGTCCTATAGTATTCCTTAAATTAGAGAGATAGATTAGCTTGAGCCAGACCACCTTGGGGTCTGCTGTCCAGGGCGGTACAGAGGGCTCTTGTAATGAATATGTGCTCATTCTTAAGGCATTCTGACTTTTGGTGGCAGAAGAAGGCTTATAGCATACAAATTGGCCTGAAGGCCTAGGTTCTCCTATTGATTATTAACACAACTTTAAGTAACCACAAGTTAGACTTGAACACCACATGTCTAAGGTTCATGACCTAAGTCTGCTTTTGATCATGCTTCATAGAGCAAGAGTTCCTGTGGACATCATGTCATGTCTACTTACTGTTCTAATTAAGTTCCTGGAGGTGTGCCAACCTCGATTTGTTTCTTGTTGCTGTAATATAAATATGCCTGGCACATTTTGGTGGTGGTCCGAATGCCACGCTTTGTGCCCGTTCCAGTGGAAGCCCCTAATAGCATGTCATTGTTTAGACAAAAAAGAGATTTTGGGATCTCAGCCATTGTTGTGGCTATAATCGTCACCACTGCAGTTGCAGCATCAGTCACGGCCTCTGCCTTCCCTCTGTCCCGTTCAGTGCAAGCTGCACAAAGCATCAATGATCTGTCCGCCACAGTATCCCTGGCGATTGATAAGCAGACCTCCGCTAACACTCAAATACAAGGAGGCCTCATGTTGGTCAATCAACGCATTGATCTGGTGCAAGAGCAATTGGATATCTTATGGCAAATGGCACAGTTAGGGTGTGAACAGAAACTCCCTGGCCTGTGTATCACTTCTATCCCATATGAAAATTTTACTAGAGCAGCTAATTTGTCTAAGAATCTTTTTCAGTTCATTTTGCAGAATTGGACTTCTGAGTTTGAGCAGACGCTTCTCGAATTAAGGACGGCCGTGCTCCAGATCAGCTCCACATGTCTTGATCTCTCATTCACCAAGGGGCTGTCATCTTGGATCTCTTCGGCCGTCTCCTATTTCAAAGAGTGGGTGGGGGTTGGATTGTTTGGCATGGCCGTCTGCTGCGGACTGGTGTTTCTCCTATGGATGGTCTGCAGACTCAGAACCCAAAATAAGCGAGACAAGGTGGTTATCGCGCAGGCGCTTGCAGCCCTGGAACATGGGGCTTCCACTGACGTATGGTTAACTATGCTCAAGCAATAGATCGCTGACCGGACAGCTTTTGCACGCCCGGAACTCAGGTTCATTGCACTGGGCAGAGTGTCCAACACAGCACCCAAGGAGGGTTGTTGAACGAGGTATCGCACAGAGGGCCACTATCCCTCTGAGAGACATGTCGTTCCGCATAAGGGTTGCCTGCCCAAGTCTCCCTTTCCCAGAAAAACGGCAGAGGACAGAGTATCTCGGGCTCCAGAATAGGCCTAGGGATAATTCCCGCACATGGTCTGATCAATATTTTTGGCTGGGAGGCGCGACTACTCTCTCTACCCTCTCTACTGGGAGATCTATTTGCTTCATAATAAAACAAAAAGGACTGTGTGGGGAGTCGCTCGCTGCTCCTGCAAACTCCATTACAAGATGGCGCTCGCATACGGCTTGTGCTGAGCGGCGAACCAGTCAGTGCGCATGCCTGAAGTGATTTTCCGTCCTTCGGTCTCTGCCTACCTCGTGGCGTAATATGGGCCGATGAGCTGCAACCAGTTAGGAAGTGCCACGTCCTAGGCGGGCCTACCAGCCTATATAAGGGATGGGTTTTCAGACAGTTGGAGTCTCCGCTCTGTAAGCTTATGCTTTCCCTCTCAAGATGCATTAAAGCTTTCTGCAGAAGGATCCTGAGTGTGCCGCGTCGTTTTTGCTGGCGAGACGGTGGCGCGGGACAGGTTAAGGTCCACTATCATCGGCTTGAGTCCCAAGAACCACGCTCCACTTATGACTGGCTCACTGATTATTAGCATCCCTCTATTGCTCTCCATTTGACCAAAGATGGGTAAGATATCAGATGTGCTGAGATAACCTAAGACAGGTCGTGGAGCATTCCCCTTGAGCCAGAGTGACACATATTATCCAGAGATATGTAGGTAAGTTCCCCAAGCAGGGGACAACCTAAGCCAGAAGCCATGTAACCTGCTCCTAACAAGAAAATAGAGATGTTGGGCCTAACTAGGCCAAAAATCTACGGCCTAATGGAAAGACCTGGGCCTGACTCGAGTCCAGGGATCTGTCTCACTTCTGAGCTAGAATTACTCACCACAACATGCTCAAGCCTGCATTTGCCTGGCTACCGCTGATGAAGAATAACTTCATTGGCCCAGTCACCCCACACCCTTCCCTGTCTCCTACATCATCTTACCCCACCAAAAATCCGCACTTCCTCCCTCAACTCTATGTAAACAAGAGACTGACACAATAGAGTGAGTTCCAGCTTTGACAAGTGTGGTTACGTTCCAGACAGGAGATCTGGGTTGTCAACACTCAGCCCCAGACAGACCCAGCTGGACCTGGCAGCAGAGCGCCAACATCAGGACATGGCATAACGCTGGGAAGCCACTGCACTGCTTGGTGGGAATAATTAATGCTACTGCTTGTGGGGAAAACAGCAGCCCAGTGGGGGCCCACAGCATCCCCAGACTGGTACCCAGTAACAGGCAAAAGCACCCAGGCCCGGACAGAATCTGTGCAGGTGCCTGAGGGTGAAGGCCTGAAGCCGCACAGAAGCACAGCCTTTCAGATAATCTTGCCAGGGGCAGGAAGAACCAGCGCAACAGCCTGCTAGTTCCAGACAAGGGGGTTTGGGGTGGGCAGAGCCAGCTGCTGATCCGCCGGAAGCAGCATCAGAGACAGCACTCAGAAGAAACCTAAGCACAGACACAAGCTCTGACCAGGTACTGTTGAAATCATGCTAAATGCTGAAGAAACTGAATATATAAAGTAACAGGTAGAAAGTCTCTTAAGGGAGGAAATAATTAGAGATTAAAAAAGAAAAATATTTTTACAGTAAAACTGGGAAACAAACTTCTGAATCATTCACTAGAAGAAAAATAAAATGTAGTCACATTGTAATTTCTATACTGCTTGAAAGATTTTGCTGGCATATAAGCTGTCTGAGAACAATAGAAGTTTTTGGAGCTTGCTCATTGGAGACCTTGGTAGGAGATGTTGGTATTACCGTAACTGATCCTTTTAAGCATTTTGTCAGAATGCTTCCTAAAAAAAGACTGTCGCTACACTTTGTATGACACCAGCTTTGAAACCAAGAGTCCAGAAAAGAGCTAATGATGTTCTTATGAGCACCAGAACAAGCACTTCTGAAAAGTAAAATGATCTATGTAAACATGTAGATGAGTCAGTGCCACGAATTGAAAGCTTCCGTATTTAACACTATCCTTTCACTATATAAGGAAAGCAGATATATTAGAACAGGATCTCATTGAGGAATTTGTCTTGTCATCTTTTAGAGTAAACTAAAAACTTTATACTGTCTGCAAACACTACCCTACATAAATCTAGCCTCTAAAGTTTCATTGGTGTAGAATTAAATTGGCCAAATGACTATTTTCATGAGATGAGTTGTAAAGATTTTGTTAAGCTCAAGATTTTTAATAGCACAGTTCACAAAACAGTACAAGGGATTGTGATGAGAAATACTTTGCTAACCTCAGCCGTTACTTTATTTTGTACAGAAAAGTGATTGTAATCTGTGTATAATTTTGACTCAAATTCTCTATTTTCCTTGACTTAAACAAAATAATGAGACATAATTTTATGTGTACTTCATCTAATATATACTAACGGCAGAAAGACTAAGCCAGGTAGTCTTAAAAATTCTATCGTGGCCAGGCGTGGTAGTGCACACCTTTAATCCTAGCACTTGGGAGGCAGAGGCAGGTGAATTTCTGAGTTCAAGGCCAGCCTGGTCTGCAGAGTGAGTTCCAGGTCAGCCAGGGCTACACAGAGAGAGACCCTGTCTCTAAAAACCAAATTCTATCATGTGTCAAGAGACCATTCCATATGTGCGTTTGCTTAAAATTCAGGCTGATCTTGCAAAGCCCCAGAGCACAGTGCTGGAAATGCAGGAAGTACCCTGTACCTGCAACAAGAGAGGCTCTCTGTGCTGGGAAGCTGCTTGGAGTGACTTTCGTCTTAGAAACCATGGCATATCCTCAGGAGAATGTTCAGTGACTTGTATTAAGTAATTATATTGCAAATTATTAGAGCATCATTGCAACCTACTTTTTTAATGAAAAATGACAAAGCAGGATACTATTAAGCCAAGGTGCTTTTGATCTGTAATTTCTTCCAAACTGCTACATCTGGTACAGTAGACTGTGGAAGGGTGTTGATTATGTTTCTTCTGTGGTCTGGTAGGATGCAAATACCTAGAGCAGTTTACAGCTGTGTGTGAAATGGAAGCAGGTTCTGCGGTTGACACTGGACTGCCAAACAACACTTGGAAATGGTAACATCACAAGCATAGCATTGAACACTGTAGAGATGCAAGTCAGTTCAACTTAGTAGCAATGTTGGCTTTCTGTAATAAAGGAAGCATTTGTAACTTAATAAAAAAAAAAAAAACAGACTGGAAAAAAATAAAACTGCTTCAGCCTCAGCACTGGCTGGAGTCATGGTATAATGCTGTAGAACTGTCTTTTTCTTTTCAATCCTACCTCTCACGGGGCCCTGTTGACTGAGCTGGCTTGGTCGGGTGGCACCTCAGCACTGCAGCTCAAGTCTGAGAGCTACAGTAAAGGGCACGGAGGTGAACGGGAGGGGGAAAAGGTAAATGAAAGGCAAAGGCGAAGCAGACTCGGGATGAACCTGTAAGAACGGGCAGGGCGAGGGCAGGATGCATCTCGCGTATGTGTCAGAGATATGTGAAAGTCTAAGCGGGAGAAGACAGGTCAAAAACAGCTCACCCAGTTTCTGACTTTCATAGAAGATATCTGTCCTTTGTTCCCTGAGAAGTAAGTCTACAGACATGGGAGAAGGACAAAAGTGTGCCTCCCATACAACACATGGTCCTGAAAACCCGGGTTAGGGATACTTTAGATCCTAGACAGCAACGTACAGACAGACTTGTTCCATCTGCACCTCCCTACTTAGATTTTGGACAAGACATGAGAGAATGACGAGCCTCCTTTTTGGGATTCTCTTTAGGTATATTTTGCAAACGAACAGGCACAGAAAAAAGAAAATGAAACAAAAAGAATTTGCTCGGTTTGTAGAAAGAATTAGAAGTTCTCAGAGACCAAGAGAGCAGTGATAGTTCAGGTTCTGAGGAGGACACACCAATAGTAGAGCCAAGAATGAAGCCTTGCCTCCTCCAGTGACTTCAAAGAGTAACAGAAATGAAGGGAAACCTCTTCCTTGAAGTCCTTAGTGTTACTCTGCTGTCCCCTTTTCAGGCTGCAAAAGGAGGGGGAGAGATACAAGAATATGCTTTGCCACGCCCTGTGATTGAAGCACAGGATGGACAGGGGAACCGTTAGATCCCACACTCCCATTCCTTCTAAACCGCTGAAGGAAATGGAAACTGCCTGTGCTCAGTGCGGAGCTGCTGCTCTGTTCGCCGGGGCCAAGTCAGCCAGCATGTCAAGCGGGGCTCTTCCGCCTGCAGATCGGAAACAGTGAGCTCAGGCGGGCAGTGGTGGCGCTCGCCTGTAATCCAAGCACTCTGGGAGGCAGAGGCAGGTGGATTTCTGAGTTCGAGGCCAGCCTGGTCTACAGAGTGAGTTCCAGGACAGCCAGGGCTATACAAAGTAACCCTGTCTCGAAAAAACCAAATCCAAAAAACAAAACACAAAACACAAAAGGGAAACAGTGTGCTCATGCACGTTTGGGGAGAGGAGATTATCTGTTATGGAAAATGGAAATTTTTGAAAAATGGCAGCAGACAGCAGAGTTAAATGCTAGAGCTAACAATGCAGTTACTTAGGAGAAGGTCAGCATCAGGAAATAGAGAATCACTTACAATTTAATCCTAGTACTTATGCTCAAATTGGCCCAGCTACTTGCAGAGCCTGGAACACTTTGCTTACTAAAGGGGATTTGTCTCAAGATATTTCAAAAAGAGGCAGGGATCTGATGAGCCTTTTTAGGAGTTTGTCAATAGGTGGATGAAAGCAGCAGGAAGAGTTTGGAAATGCCGATGCTGGAGTGCTTTTAGTAAAACAACTGGCTTTGGAGAATGCAATGCAACCTGTCAGGCTGCCATAAGACCTTATAGAAAAACTGAAACTATTACAGACTATGTTAAATTATGTTCAGACATAATGGCAGGCCATAAGGGTGTGGCCATGACCATAGCACTACAGGGAAAAACTGTACAAGTTTTGTTTCAATAGACTGGAAAAGAGGAAAATTAATGGCCTTCTGGAAGTTGTTTTGGGTGTGGACAGATAGGGAGGGCATCAAGTGAGGAATTGTCCAAAAAGAACTAAGAAAAATAGTAATGAAAGAAAAACCAGGACTCTGTCCTACATTCAGGAGAGGGATACATTGGGCTAATGAATGCAGGTTTAAAGAGATGACTTAGGAAATTCTCTCCCTCTACTGTCCTCACAACTGGTACATGACCGGACCTTTTATGACAAACATCAGAGAATATGAATGTCTGGGCCTTACTAGACATAAAATTGACCCTCACCCCCAATTCTAAGGGCCGCTGTCCACTCCAAGCGAGAACACGCTAAGATCCCTGACCCAGCATCATTGATCTGGCTGACCAATGCGGTCAACTGGGTGGATCAGTGGCATCATTAAACCTAAACTTTAAGAATTAGTAGAGAACAGCTACAACTGGGTCATCCCAAACCCTCGACCAACATGCATAATCCCCCAATGTTCGTGATAAAGAAGTCTGGCAAACACAGATTACGTCAGGAGCTGAAGGCTGCTGCTACACAAATGGAGAAGACAGGAACAGCTCTGGAAAGTCTGCCCCGCCCTAGTGCCATCTTGCCTCCTTACCGAATCTCAGACATGGATGTTAAAGATTTAAAGATCGCTTCTTCCAAATTCCCCTGGCTCCACAGGATAGACACCATTTTGCATTTACCACATGGGAACCTAACAGTAAATCTATGAGAAGGTATCAGGGTACGGTATTACACGGGATGAAATATACCCTACTACCTGTCAACTCTATGTGGCCAAGGTCACACAAACATGCCCGCCAACGTTCTCCTTGTCCATTACGGGCTGGCGCACCCTCTGAGGCTGCCACTTGATAGCTGAGCAGCCTCTGGGAATTTAGCCCACGAGTGCCCCGTAACGCTTTCCTTGGCTTCTCCATTGCTGAAGGGTTAGCTTTCTCAGCCACATTAGAAGTAATCTATTTGGACAGAGGAAACTGGGTAAGGTTTTAGCATTTGAAATGTAAATGAAGATTATAATTAATAAAAAAAAAAAGTAATCTATTCCCTTGCAGAAATGTAACAACTTTGTGGGACTATAAAATAGCTAAAGCCCCTTCTTCCCATATCAGATCAAGAGATGAGATACCTCTCCTTCCTCTTAGAAGGCTCCAATAGCCCATCCTCAAAAATTAAAATCACCCAACAGGCAAAAGGACCTTCTCTAAAAGATCACTTCCTGCCTACGTGCCATGAGTTTGGGAAGGTATAATCCTGAACGGGTCTTCTTCTCAGGACCTTATGGCTGAGGGCCTTCACGTGGCTTCGCCAGGCTGATTCAGACTCACGTTTGAAATGGTATTCAGGCCAACCCTCAAGGCTAGGGGCCCATACTACCTGTCTCTCTAAAACATTCTCAATCCTTGTGGACACTCACTCAGCTTCCAGGAAATGTCAGGGTGTACAGGGTCTCTGGAGGACACCTCACCGGACAGATAGATGGTTCTCCCACTTACCCCTGGAGATCAAGTCTCAGCCTCCCTGGCTCACAGCCTATTCTATTCCAAAGGCAACTATGACACAAACAAGTCAGGGTATGGGGTCCTGATACAGACTCAGGGTCAGGAATCAAACACACGCCCTTCTGAATCCAGGGCCAATAAAGCTAAGAGAATTGTGGGGAATACTCAAGGTCTTTGAAGTCCTCCAAACAGAAACTCTAACATTATTCCTGACAGCCAATATGCTGTCAGGAATAAAGCTAAGAGAATTGTGGGGAATACTCAAGGTCTTTGAAGTCCTCCAAACAGAAACTCTAACATTATTCCTGACAGCCAATATGCTGTACAAGCAATTAATAGTACTCTATCCTTTCTGCACATTAAGGAGCTTAAACACCCTATACACGTACTCGTGAGAACTACACGAACGGCCCGCCTGAACAGAGCACACCCGTGGTCTACCTCCCACATTCAGTCTCATTCTAAATTACCACACAGATTGATACAGTGATGTCAGTGGATCTGGGACTCTTGAACAAGCTAGGGCGTGCCTCACCAGGAATTTCACATGGCCCCATGAACTTACATAAACTACTACTAGAGCTGCCCACTGCTCAATATAAATATCCTACGAGATCTTGCACCACCTGCAAGCCACTTGCAACATTAGGGCCCTCAATAAAGGTGGAGCCAACCCAAGAGGACCCTGACCCCAACTCTATCTGGCAGACGGATGAGACCCATCTCCAGTCCCTGGATAGAGGACACATGCTCCTCCTTTGTCAGCGATGGCTGGGGAAAGGCCTACCATTCCATCAAGGCCATGAAATCTACCATGCTTGTTACAGGCATGGTGTGGTCCTTCAAGACTGACAAAAGTGGCCAAATACCTCTCTGAAGTTTAATGAGTTTGTGGCCTCCTGAAAAATTAATCACTCCTTTGGGATTCCATATAATCCCCAGAGCAAAGAAAGCTATGGTAGAAAGAATCAATGGAGACTCTGAGACCTATTAGTCAGGGTCACCTCCCGAGGCCCATCGTGACCCTCGTCTTTCACTGATAGAGGCGCTCAAAATAAACTCTCTCGTTTCCTGCCTACGAACACCGGGCTTCCTTGTCTAGGCAAGCTCCTCTGCCACTTGTGAGGTAGAGACCCGATAATCTCGCAATGGCAGCCACCAGTAACCCTCCTGACTTGGGGGGGTGGGGTGAGGAAATGCATGTTTCCCTCCAGAGTTCAAGCTGGTACCCTCCCTCCCGGCATAGTCATCAGACTTGGGAAAGAGAACGAGGAGAAAGCCCAAGAGGATAATGTCCATAGCTTACCTTTCCTTAACTGCCCAGGCTGGGCTAGTGGAGGACTGCTGGGCATCTGTCCCACCTCCCCATTCTAGTCCCAGTGGCTGTTACCTCCCCCAGACCACCCTGTAGTGTTCTCCACACACAAGCCTGGGGTTGCTAGGGTCTGGATTTGCTCACTGCCACATGACGACTACAGGGCACTTGGTCACTGGGTGACACTATTTTGCTACCAATGTTTGCGTCATGGGTCCCTAGTGTGCAGTTATACAATATGACTACTGGGGACTTCCATGGTAACCCACCTCACCGAATACAGTCCCCGAAGGACCCATGTGTCAGGGCAATTTTGCCTGCTTCTGTGAAAGTCTGCCTATGAGGAAGAAGCAAGTCTGCTGGCAGATTTCCTGGTCTGCTGAGCAAGGAATGCTAAGAGGGGACACACTTCACTCAGGCGAGGGGCCAAATGTTCTGCTCATCCTGGAGGACGGAACAGGGAGGCCTCTGGATGGGAACAGCTGTCTAATGTACATCAGCCACTGTCTCTGCGGTCTTGTGACTTTGTTTCCCACGTCACTGTAAAGTGTATGAAGCCTATGAGAACTAAAGTGCTCACTGGACAGCCCCCGCCACTTCTAACCTTTTGTCTCAGTCATCTTTTCTGTCCTTCCTAACATCAGCCTCACTCCCCAGAGGGGGCTGCCCAACTGCACACCAGCCCCGTACACCACAAGGATACCATACCCACCTCTGCCTCACCTACCCCCAGATGCCCAGGCAGCCTGCCTACCCTGGGACTCCCCATCCCATGGGGACATCTTCAGCCAGTCTGGTCCTCCAGCTCCACGTCGAATTTGCTGCTAACATCCAGCTCAC
Organism: Apodemus sylvaticus; assembly: GCF_947179515.1. Taxonomy (NCBI): domain Eukaryota; kingdom Metazoa; phylum Chordata; class Mammalia; order Rodentia; family Muridae; genus Apodemus; species Apodemus sylvaticus. The sequence continues at coordinate 49,417,323 of NC_067491.1, read as the reverse complement.
GGTAATGAGGATCCAAGCCTGTTCCCATTATTTCCCCACAATGGGAAAAGTGGGATTTACGCAGCTTCAGTTGTGGCGAGACATTCACCAGGCAAGGATTGCCTCATTTCATCGACAAATACTGCCCAAATAAAGGACAGACTATGTGAAATAGTCGACTGATAATCTCTGCCAAGACAGAGTAATCAGGCCTTCGAAATTCTGCATTACCAAGGTCTGTCAGATGATCCTGGGCCAGAAGAATGAAGACTGATGCTCCAATGTTTTGATGCATAGGGCCTGTTCAGGTGATCAATGGGTCTCTATAAATTGGCTAAGTTTTAGAAGCTATACTTTGTGCTTCTCATACTTTCAGGTAATATTAGTCATTCTTGGATTTCTGATGGGGTTGAAGACCAACAGTCTTATAGCTAGTCCAAGCTGTTTTATTTAGAAAGATGATACAGGTTTGAGAGGATGATTTTCAGATGGGTTACAGCCTAAAGCCAGGACTTAAGTCAGGTGTAGAATTAGTCTTTTAAGTTCAAATAGATGACAGGGGGTACTACTTAATTGATAAAAAATGATTGACTGGGTGTTAGGTCTATCCTGTGCGTTGTAAATTACAAAATGGTAATAATTGCGCTCAATTGATCTGAGATAAAACAGTCTTTTATTTGGACAGAAAGAGGGAAGTGTTGTGGATAGCCCAGGGCTTGTATTTTGATGCTAATTCCACTCCTCAGAGGGACTGCAGATGAGGAGTTGCCTTGTGAACCTTCTCCCCACCTTAACTTTACAAATAAAGACTTGAGCCAATGATCGGGCAAGAGGAAGTGGGGAGTCTAGAGGAGATCGATGGGAGATCAGAGGGAAGCTCCTGGCCTGGAGAAACCAGCAAGTTATATGGGATAATATAGATGGAAATAGAGTAGTGTAGTGGGTAGGCTTGTAGCTTCTTGTTTGGTTAACCGAGTTGAGCTTTCTTTTACTGGGGAATTGAGTTGGAAACAAAGCAGCAACACTGGCTCACTCAGACAGTGGTACCAAAATACTGTCTGAACAGCTGCAGAAGGACCCAGTGGCATCAGATCACATCAGTCCTACAGAGCCCTGGACTGTGGAGACCTTTGAAGGTTGCTTCTAGAAAATTGGCAAGTATTTATCTCTGGGCTCAGAGGAGTAGGCTCAAGAGTATTTATACTTGGGCCAATGCAAAGTGCAAGGTACATACAGCAGGGGAATGTGTGGCATTCCTTTTATCTTAGTTATCCTGATAAGCCCCTAGACCCAGTGACTACAGAGAGAAAATTTGTCCTTGTTCACTGAGGAAGGTACAGTAAGTTTGCAGACACGGAAGAACTGTAGGTACCCGAGGCCTGCAAAGCTTGTGACGCCATACAAAACGACAATCAAGACAATGTATAGGTCTGTTGCCAAGGCAACAGCTGCCGTTTACCCAGAATTCCATAGCCTACCTTTACCTGTAATTACATCACCACCGGTATATAACCGGGCAGCGCTTCTTCCCCGTTCCTTTTTCCCTTCCCTCTTTCTCTTCTTCCTTCCCGCCCGCTACCCCTTCCCTATCTTAAATAAAGTCCCACATGGAACTATTTGGCCTAGCGTGTCTCATTGTGGCTCAGGTCTCCACCGCATCCCTGCGGTGCGGTGCGGCGCAGTGCGGCAAGTGAGCACTGCGAGCAGACGCAGCGAGCAGACAGGACTTTTGAGCACAGAAACCAACAAGAACGTGGGAGAAGGGATAAAAGGGAACGATACAACTCATAGTCCTGAAAAAAAAAAACCCAGATGCTTCTAGTCTCTGGACTTTAGTTAGGGATTCTTTAGATCCTAGACGTGGAACTATAAAATTAGGTAAGAAACTGGAAGACAAAGATTGTGAAAGCAAGAGAAAAGACCACGGTGTTCCATCTGCACTTCCTATGAAGGTTTCAGACAAGACAGGAAAGAACGAGGGGCCTCCTCCTTGGAACTCTTTTAAGGTGCTTTTTGCAAAGCAACAGGCAGGGAGGCCACTGGACCTCCTTACAGCTAACAAAAGCAGGACTTGCCTGTTGTTACCACATCCACCAGACTGACCTGTAGAAACCCTGTTGGGAACCATACAGAACCAACAACCAACAGCTTCCTTCATTCCTTCATGGACTGCAGCCCATTGGCTACACAGCATGAAGAGTGTATCTCAGAGAGGCAAGCCCCAGGACTACATGTTCCAGGACGCCAGGCTGTTGCTCTACTTGCTGCTCGGGTTAGGATCTGGTCTAAGCTCCACCCCACAATAACCTATAAGGCCCAACATTTAATCTTGTACCTTCTGCTTCACAAAAGGCTTATCTTAAAGACTGTTCATGTGATTAACTCATGTTGTTAAACTTCTTCGCTACGGGAAACCTACCCAAATCAACCGCTCATAAACCAAATAGGCTCTATCTGAAAGGGTTTTTACTGAAATAAAGGAGCTTTACTCAGGGCCCAGAAACAGAGGCAAGCCAGGGCAAGCGCGAACAGGACCTGGAATGCAGGGCCCACCCTCAAGGCTGTTAAAGACATTCCAGGAACTAACGGTCGAAAAGATAAGAGCTACCTCCTCAGAGTCAGGGACCATCTGGGCTCTTTCTCCCCCCCCAACCCCCCCCTTGTAATAGATAAGCTTACCACTCTTCCCCATCACCTACGCGCCGACCAGCAGGTACTACCCGCTGATGTAATTGTACGAGTTACCCAATCTTGTAAAAGCGCACGAAACCCCCTCGCCTTTCCTATAAAAACCCCCAGTTTCTGAGTCTCGGGGTCAGCTCCTCTGTCTTTTGCACAAGACACGTGTCGACCCGGAGCTCCACCATTAAAACTATCTGGTGTGTTTGCAGCAAGTTGGTCTCTTGTGCTTCTTTGGGTGTGCGCCGATCAGAGACTTGAGTGGGGTCCCTCATTTGGGGGCCCTACATTGTGGGGGCTCGTCCAGGATCCCCACAGCACCCAGGAACCCCGAAGACCCCTTGGAGGTACGTTCATGTGAGTTTGAATGTTTGGGTGCGGCGCCGCAGCATTTGTGTCTTTGGTTTCGGTTTGTGTACATTAGAACAGACGAGGAACCCTGCTCTCGCAGCTGCCGCTGCGGCCCGTGAGGACCCAGTGGCTGCGAAAAGGGGATGCCCTGGAATCGCAAGCTGCGGCCCTGGAGGACGCTCCTAGGGCAGGACCCGGTCAGGAGGAGCTGACCGTGCTGTTTCTGAATGAGGGAGACGGGGTGCTTCTTCTCACAGAGAGGGAGAGAGTGCGAGACCCAACACCCTCAGAGGTCGGGTTTGGTTGGCTGTTCAGAACTAGAGGTGGGAGAGTGTGTGTGGACGTTTTTGTGCCTCTTGTTGAGTGGAATGGGGCAAACTGTGACGACTCCCTTATCCCTGACCCTAGACCACTGGACGGACGTTAGGGCCAGAGGACAAAACTTGTCAGTAGAAATTAAGAGAAAGCCTTGGCAGACTTTTTGTGCCTCAGAATGGCCCACCTTCCGGGTTGGCTGGCCTCTGGCCGGAACCTTTGACTTTCCCATCATCATGGCCGTTAAAGCCATTGTTTTTCAGGAAGGACCAGGGGCTCATCCAGACCAGCAGCCGTACATCATAGTATGAGAGGACTTGGTCCGATCCCCACCCGAGTGGGTCAGACCATTCCTCACCTCCAACAACCCCCTAATGCCGAGGCCATTCCACCCTACACCAACCTACTCCCATCCTGACGGGCCGACAAAGAAAGATGACATCTCTCCTGCGCCGTACCCCGCAGTCCACACCTCAACCCTCGGCCCCAGCACCATCCCCCCCCCCCTCCAATTCCCGAGTCTGGGGAAAGGGAAGGTCCTTCCGCAGGAACAAGAAGCTGGCAGGGCGCCTCCCCCGAGTGACCAGCTGACTCCACCGTAGCCCTTCCCTTTAGAGCTGTTGGGCCGCCCCCAGGACCAAATGAACAAAATGCCTTACAGCTCTTACAGTACTGGCCTTTTTCCTCCTCCGACCTGTATAATTGGAAAACTAACCACCCTCCTTTTTCAGATAATCCGGCAGGACTCACAGGGCTAACAGAGTCCCTGATGTACTCACACCAGCCCACTTGGGATGATTGTCAGCAGCTCTTGCAGACCCTGTTCACCACTGAAGAGAGGGAGAGGATAGTCCTGGAGGCCCGAAAGAACGTTCGGGACAACGCTGGACATCTTGTCCAGACCCCAGATGGGATAGATGAGGGATTTCCCCTGATGCGCCCTCAGTGGGACTATAACTCGGTACAAGGGAGGGAACGGCTGTCCAATTATCGCTGGGCTCTAGTGGCGGGTCTCAGGGGTGCCGCACGACGGCCCACAAATTTGGCTAAGGTAAGAGAGGTTATGCAGGGACCGACCGAACCCCCTTCCGTATTCCTGGAAAGACTCATGGAGGTGTACAGAAATACCTTCTGTACCCCCTTTGATCCTACATCTGAGGGGCAGCGAGCGTCTGTAATCATGGCTTTTATCGGGCAGTCGGCTCCTGATATTAGAAGAAAATTACAACGAATCGAGGGACTGCAGGATTATACAATAAGGGATGTAGAGAGGCTGAGAAAGTGTATCACAAGAGAGAGACAGAACAAGAGAAGCAGGAGCGAGAACAGAGAGAGAGAAAAGAGGATGAAGATAGAGAGAAAAGAGACAAGAGAAAACTTTGACTAAGATACTGGCCACAGTAGTAGGCAAGGATAGGAGAGATGGGGTAGACAGTTAGGGAAACCGGGAGGCGGAAGATGGCAGGAGCCAAGGAGATCCAGAAGAGACCATCCTCCTTTGGGGAAGGACCAATGTGCCCACTGCAGAGAAAAAGGACACTAGGCCCGTGAGTGCCCCAAGAGAAAACAAGAGACAAAGATATTGTCCCTCGAGAGCGATGACGATTAGGGGCGATGGGGCTTGGCCCCCCTCCCCGAGCCTAGGGTAACCTTGCACGTGGAGGAGACTCCCATAAATTTTTTGATTGAAACAGGTGCAGAATATTCGGTGCTAAAACCTCCTCTGGGTAAGACTAAAAATAAAAAAACACTAGTAGTCGGGCCACGGGACAAAAATCCTACCTGTGGACCACCTCTCGGACAGTGGACTTGGGAAAGAGTGTAGTGACTCACTCGTTTCTGGTCATTCCCGAGTGCCCCATACCTCTATTGGGACGGGATTCGCTCACAAAATTAAAGGCACAAATAACCTTTACCTCCTCCGGACCGGAATTGTCCTGGGGAGCTGTTCCCCTCCCCAAGCATTGGAACTATCTTTACAATTAGGAGAAGAGTATCGGATTTATCAAAAGAGGTTAAAGGCTACCGCCCCTGAGGGGCTAAAGGACTGGCTTGATCAGTTTCCCCTGGCTTGGGCTGAAACAGGGGGGATGGGAATGGCAAGACAGGCCCCTCCAATAGTGGCAGAGCTCAAGTCTGGGGCCACCCCCATCAGGGCTCGTCAGTACCCTATGGGAAAGGAAGCTCAAGAGGGGATACGTCCTCACATCGACAGTCTAATCCTCGGAGGGATCCTGGTCCCCTGTAAGTCTGCTTGGAATACCCCCCTTCTTCCAGTAAAGAAGTCAGGGACGGGTGCTTATCGCCCTGTGCAAGACCTTAGAGAAGTTAACAAGAGAATACATGATATACACCCCACTGTTCCCAACCCTTACAATCTGCTCAGCACACTGCCGCCTGAACGAGCCTGGTATACAGTGTTAGACCTTAAAGATGCCTTCTTTTGTCTGAGATTGCACCCTAACAGTCAACCCCTGTTCGCCTTCAAATGGCGGGACCCTGAGAGCAGCCGAACAGGACAGCTCACATGGACCAGGTTACCTCAAGGGTTCAAGAATTCCCCAACCTTGTTCGATGAGGCCTTACATCGGGACTTGGCTCCTTTTTGGGCTCGCAATCTTGCGTGACCCTCCTGCAATATGTAGATGACCTTCTCCTTGCAACCGAGACACGCGAGGAATGTGAGCGTGGGACACAGAATCTCCTGGCTGAGTTAGGTGAGTTGGGGTACCGGGCTTCAGCTAAAAAGGCACAGCTGTGCCAAACGGAGGTGACCTATTTAGGATACACCCTGAAGAATGGACAGCGATGGCTCACAGAAGCCAGAAAGCGGACAGTGACACAGATCCCGACTGCAACCACCCCTCGCCAGGTAAGAGAGTTTCTGGGAACAGCAGGGTTCTGCAGACTCTGGATCCCAGGGTTTACCACCCTGGCGGCCCCCTTATATCCACTGACCAAAGAAAAAGGAGAATTTGTGTGGACTGAGGAACACCAATTGGCTTTCGAAACCCTTAAAAAGGCATTGCTACAGGCCCCCGCCCTAGCACTACCAGACCTGAAAAGGCCTTTTACCCTGTATGTCGATGAAAAGAATGGAATAGCAAGAGGAGTCCTTACTCAGACACTGGGACCTTGGAAACGTCCTGTAGCTTACCTGTCAAAGAAATTAGACCCAGTAGCCAGCGGATGGCCCTCATGTTTGAGGGCAATTGCAGCCACTGCAGTGCTAGTAAAAGACGCTCGTAAATTGACCATAGGCCAGAATGTGACCATAGTGGCCCCGCACTCCCTCGAGAGCATCATCCGACAGCCCCCGGATCGTTGGATAACTAATGACAGGATGACCCACTACAAGAGTTTATTACTGACTGAGCGAGTGACCTTTGCTCCACCTGCTATTCTCAATCCTGCCACCTTACTACCTGAAGCTGACGAAGCCCCCATACACCAGTGTGGAGATATATTGGTCACTTATCTGACCATCACTGGCCTGGGGCCATGACTTGGTTCACCAATGGCAGCAGCTTCGTGGTGGAAGGTAAGCGGAAGGCTGGGGCAGCGGTAGTGGATGGAAAATCTGTTATATGGGCCAGCGGTTTGCCTGAAGGGACATCAGCTCAAAAGGCAGAGCTCATTGCATGATCCAGGCCTTGAGGCTTGCAGAGGGAAAAGCTGTCAATATCTACACTGACAGCCGGTATGCCTTTGCAACCTCTCATGTCCATGGGGCAATATACAGGCAGCGCGGACTATTAACTTCCACCGGCAAGGAAATTAAAAACAAGAAGAAATCCTTAGCCTGCTAGAAGCTGTTCATTTGCCTTGTAAAGTGGCAATCATTCACTGCCTGGGACATCAAAAGGGGAACGGGCCAATAGAAAACGGGAATCAAATGGCAGACCGGGTGGCAAAAGATGCAGCACAAGGGCCACAAATTTTAACCGTTAAAGCCCCGTCACAGCCAGCTGAAGAGACTTTAGAAAAACAGACTCTCACAAGAGAAGAGGGGCTAGAATACCTGGCTAATGTACATTGCCTGACCCACCTGGGAGAAAAGATGATAAAGCTGGTCGATAAGTCCCCTTATCATATCCCACAGCTACAAAGGATGGTAGAAGACTTAGTAAAGAATTGCCAAGCTTGCACACTCACTAACGCGGTGCCAAACAAAACCCGTGGCGGAAAACGTTTAAGAGGGGATATACGGGGGACCTATTGGGAAGTTGATTTTACCGAGGTAAAGCCAGCAAAGTATGGAAATAAATACCTTCTAGTTTTTAGACACTTTCTCACGGTGAGTAGAGGCTTTTCCCACCAAAAGAGAGACAGCTAACATGGTAACCAAGAAGATAACTTGAAGAAATTTTTCCTCGTTTTGGAATACCTAAGGTAACTGGGTCAGACAACGGACCTGCCTTCTTCGCCCAGGTAAGTCAGGGATTGGCCAGACAACTGGGGATAAATTGGAAGTTACATTGTGCCTATAGACCCCAGAGTTCAGGACAGGTAGAAAGAATGAATAGAACTCTAAAAGAGACCCTAACTAAATTGTCCTTAGAGACCAGCTGTTCAGGGTTCAGAATACTCCCGGAGCTTCAGGTCTAACACCTTTTGAATTAATGTTTGAGGCACCCCCGCCCATCCATACGGCCACAGAAAGGCTTGTTCTGACGAACCCCTCTCCTTCACACCCCCCCCCCTCGCCTTCTAGCCCAGTTAAAGGCACTAGAGATCGTCCGAAGGGAGATCTGGGAGCAGTTAAAAGAGACCTACACAGCAGACGGCCTCCAAGTGTCACAGCACTTTGAAGTAGGAGATGCAGTACTGGTGAGAAGACATCGAGCAGGGAGCCTCGAGCCTCGGTGGAAGGGACCCTACCTAGTGCTGCTGACTACGCCAACTGCTGTAAAAGTAGAAGGAATCCCTACCTGGGTCCACGCCTCGCCCTCCGGACCCGATCAAGATGAGTGGATCCTGGAAAATACTGATAATCCTCTTAAGCTGCGCCTGCGTCTCCAGAACAATGTTAAATGAAAATTTCAACCCCCACACACCGATTTGGCAGACTTGGGAGGTACTCAGTGAAGAAGGGAACCCTGTCTGGTCTACAACTGCGACGCACCCCCCTTGGGTATGGTGGCCAGATCTCACGCCTGATATTTGTAAGTTAGCTGCGGGATCACTTTCATGGGATATTCCAGACCATACCGATTTGCTTAAACCCCCACCTGAAAACCAGTGTGTTCCGAGTGGGATTGGAAGTACATATGGGTGTTGGGACAATTTTATCGTGCAAATCTCAGGTCTGCATCCTATGTGTGTCCAGCCCAGGGACAGGTCCGGAGCCTCCGTCATAAATGTGGAGGGGCATCAGACTTTTACTGTGCTGCCTGGGGGTGCGAGACGCCGGGAGACATTTACTGCAACCCGTCTTCTTCCTGGGACTTAATTACAGTAAAGAGAAACAGTAGTTATGACAGGTCTAACCAAGGGGAGAGGGACAGTTCCAAATACCATGAAAGCGGATGCGCTCAAAGTAATAGTCCAAGTGGAGCCTGTAAAGGTAATTATTGTAACCCAATCCTCATCAAGTTCACCAACAAAGGGAAACAAGAACGCCAGAGCTGGTTTAGGGGAAACAGTTGGGGCTTAAGGATACATGCTTCTGGAGCAGATCCTGGTGCTCCAGATCTGTTATGGTGCTAAGATCAAGTTAACCATAGAAAAGCCTCCTATAGTACCCGTTGGGCCTAACAGAGTCCTCCCCGAACAAGGCCCACCCACCAGGCCTCGGCCACCAGCCCCTGTAACCTCCCCCTCCATTCTTAGAGTGACCACCCTGACCGCTCCCACATCTCCATCCACCGGGCAGAGGCTTTTCAATCTAGTCAGAGGGGTGTATTATGCCTTAAATAGCACTGATCCTGGAGCCACTACCAACTGCTGGCTGTGTCTGTCCTCAGGCCCCCCTTATGAGGGGATCGCTTATAATGGAGATTTTAACAGGACAAGCACTCATGCCTCCTGCTCTTGGGGTACTGGGAAAACATTAACCCTTACTGACGTAACAACAGCGGGAGGAAATGCTGGCCTATGTATAGGAACACCGCCACCCTCCCACCGCCATTTGTATAGTCAAGTACATCCCGTAAGTAGAACAAACTCCAGTCATTATCTGTGCCCACCCAGTTGGGTGGTGGGCCTGCAACACCGGATTAACCCCTGTGTAGCTACCAGTGTTTTTGATCCCACTCGAGACTTTTGTGTCATGGTTCAACTTTTGCCCCGAGTGTACTACCATCCTGTTTCTTATTTAGAAGACAGGGATCACACAAGGAGTAAGAGAGCGCCAATTTCAATAACCCTGGCAATGATGATCGGGGCCCGTATTGCGCCAGGAGTGGGAACAGGTGTGACGGACGGCCTTAATAGAAAGTAGACAAGGAGCTCAGTCTTTTCAGTCTCTAAACGAAGCTATAAATGAAGATTTAGAAATGCTAGAAAAGTCCATCAACGCTTTAGAGAAATCTCTGACTTCCCTATCGGAAGTGGTCCTACAAAACAGGAGAGGGTTAGACTTGCTATTTCTGAAAGAGGGAGGACTATGTGCGGCCCTAAAGGAAGAATGTTGCTTTTACGCAGACCACACCGGGGTAGTTAGAGACTCTATGCAAAAGCTCCGAGAAAGGCTAGAAAAAAGAAAACGAGAGCGGGTAGAACAACAGGGATGGTTCAAGTCCTGGTATTCCAAATCCCCGTGGATGACCACCCTGCTCTCCGCCCTCGCGGGACCTATTCTCATTATATTCCTGGTCTTGGTCTTCGGCCTGTGTCTGATAAATAAAGGCATAGCCTTTATTAAAGATAGGATAAATGCTGTACAACTTTTAGTCTTACAACGGCAGTACCATCCACTGCCCAGTAAAATAGAATTTGCTTACAACTATCTCAAAAGAGATTCATCACCACCCCCACCCCCAATGGCCTCTTCACCCATCCCCAGCCCCTCCCTTAAAAATTTTAAGATTAAAATTATAGACAAAGAGAAGAGGGGGTTTTTACTGAAATAAAGGAGCTTTACTCATGGCCCAGAAACAGAGGCAAGCCAGGGCAAGCCCGAACAGGCCCTGGAATGCAGGGCCCACCCTCAAGGCTGTTAAAGACATTCCAGGAACTAGGGTCTTAAAGATAAGAGAGCTACCTCCTCAGAGTCAGGGACCATCTGGGCTCTTTCTCCCCCCCAATCCCCCCCTTGTAATAGATAAGCTTACCACTCTTCCCCATCACCTACGCACTGACCCGCATGTACTACCCGCTGATGTAATTGTACGAGCTACCCAATCTTGTAAAAGCGCGCGAAACCCCCTCGCCTTTCCTATAAAAACCCCCAGTTTCTGAGTCTCGGGGTCAGCTCTTCTGTCTTTTGCACAAGACACGTGCCGACCCGGAGCTCCGCCATTAAAACTACCTGGTGTGTTTGCAGCAAGTTGGTCTCTCGTGCTTCTTTGGGTGTGCGCCGATCTGAGACTCGAGTGGGGTCCCTCATTCGGGGGTCCTACATATCCAGACAAGTACATCTGCCCAAAGTTCCCACTTACCTATTCCAAAAGGTGGGATTCCTCTGGATTTCAATTGTCTATTTTAAGAAAAATTTTCCTTTCTCCCAAATATACTTATGCCGCAGTGGCTCCAGTAAACTCTGTGAGACAAAGTTTTACAGAGAAAAGTCTCCTGGAGCCCTCCAGAACACCTCTATTCAGAAGCAGAAAATCTCACTTGGCAATTTGCTTTGCTCCTCAACTCTCCCCCTTCTTAGTAGCTGGGACTAAGAAAAACCAAGCAAATTAAGATGTAAAAGAATCCATCTTAAAGTAAGTCACTAGCCAGAAAATTCTGCACCGCTTTGCTCCAGTCATTTACGTAATTACATTTACCTCCCAACAGTATGAAGTATGGCTCTGACACTATGACAGGGGAAGAGGCCTACCTTTCATCCTTACAAGTCACCCCAGGGACAGGCATGACAATGCAAGCTTTCATTCCCAGCATTTAGAAAGCAAAGACAGATGTGTAGCTGTGAGATCAAGGCCAGCCCAGAGGACAGTGAATCTTGAATGGCCTCGGCCACATAGTGAAAAGCTCGTGTCTACAAATATCAACTCAAAATAGATTAAAGACCTTACTTTAAAACCTACACTTGCTACAGGAAAACACTGTGAAAGAACTATTTCAAAGCTAACTTCAAGATCACAGACACTAGCCCTGAAGTAAGAGCTGGAAATACAAGCAAGTGAAGCCTCTTTACAGCAGCCATCAGGAGCCCACAGATGCAGAGCAAGTCGCTACCAACCATATCAGACAGGGAGCGTGAGAACATGCAAACAACTGGGGGGCAGGGAAGCAAAAAGCAAAGCTGCCAATAATCAATAGGCTAATGTACACATTTTAAAGCAGAAACACAAATGGCCCATAAAGCTTTTTAAAAAATGTGCAATCTCCTTAGCCGTCACAAATATCACACCTTTAGATAACATCTCACCTCCTTCACAATGGCTATCAAGACACCTGTCCAGTGCTGGTCAGGATATGGACAAAGAAATATTTTTCACTGCTAGTGAAGAATGCAAATGAGTTCAGCCATTATGGAAATCATCATGGAGGTGCATCAGAAAACTAAAAATTTTTGACACAGTTATACTACTCCTGAGCCAATACCCAAAGGGCTCCATACACTACCAGAAAGATATCCATGTTTACTGCTACAATGTTCATGGTAGCAGACATATAGCCAGTCTAGATGTCTGCCAACAAAAAAACTGGTAACAAACTGTGATATGTAAACACACCACAGGTATCATTTGTGAAGAAAAATGAAATCTGGATGAAAAAAAGGGCAGCTCTAGATAGTAAGGGACTCAAATTCAAAATGACAGAAGCTGCATGTTCTCCCTGATATATCTATATATCTATATAGCTAGATAGATAGCCTCGCTATAAAGTGCAACATGTACGCCAGCAGGTGTAAAGTCTGAAAATCTAAAGAGGAGATTAAGAGAAAGAGTAATGAAATGAGGACGGACAGACAGGGACAAAGGACACAGACATGGAGCATAAGAGCCAGGGTATACAAGGAGACGGGCACAGAGGACATGCTTCCTCAAACAGGGCAAGGGCGCTCACTGTTTTTTTTTTAACGAGGTGAAAGGAGCAGCCAAGTGGTTTCGTGGGCAGACAGTACCTGACGAGGTCACAGGGAACCTTGTGCAGCCTTGTAGGAAGAAACCTCCAGGTACTGCGCAGTCGCAGACCCCATCCAGCCCCAGCTGCCCATTCTTGTATAACCTGCTGGGGAGGGGTGAGACCAGGACATAGGGGCTGGTGCCAAGAGGCTGTTTCTGTTTTCACACAAGGTCTTGCTCTGCAATCCAGTCTGGCCTCAAATCCTCCATCCTCCTGTCTCAGCCTCCCCAGTGCTAGGACTACAAGAATGTGGCACCAAATGCTTTAAACACCTTTTAAAATAGAATTTATTAATTTTTGACAATTTCATGCATATAAACAATCCATCTTGATCATCTACACCCCAACACCCCCTTCATTTCCCACAACTCCCTTCAATATGACCCTCTCCCTCAAAAAGACTTTGAACTTAGATGGGGGGGGGGGGGGGACAGCTTAAGTGACTGTGTGTCTAGTGTCCTAGGGCGTTCAGCTAGGGACAAGACATAAAACCACTTCATAGTGTCAATGGGTTTCCTATGAAGTAAGCCCAATATACACAATACTGGAGCAACTGTTAGCCACAGAGGGAAACGGTAAAGCAGGTGGGATCTAGCAGGATGTGTCTTGAGTGCTTTCGGTACCGCATCTAGGAGTTTGGCATTTGTCTCCCTGGGCTCAGACAATGAAGTAGGCTCAGATAAGTCTCTTAGAAAGTGACCCTGGGCCTTTACCACGCTGCTGAATGTGAACTTCTTGCTTACTACTTCGCTTGATTACTTTGCCATTGACCTGAGCACTGACTGTGTGTTCTGGATGGACCTAGGATGACATGAAAGCAGGCTGCAGAGAAGTAAAGCCGTCGAGCCTCAGCACAGGCTGGAGTCCTGTTGGAATTTTGTCTTTTCATCCTCACCCCTCGCTTGAGATCCTGTTGACTGAACTGGCTTGGTCCGATGTGATGGCTTCACCATCAACAGTAAGATCAGTAGATCCGAAAAGGAATGTATGAACCGAACTTTATGCCAAGACTACAAGGTGCCGCCAAAAAAAGAAAAAAAGGAAAGAAAAAATCCAGACCACAGAAATGTCACCTATATTTAAATGGCAGCTGAAGTTTCACTACACGTGCATTAATAGAATGCTTTCAGCAACTGTAGGATTGTTAATTAAAAACTCCTATGCTGGGGTGGTCTAGCTTCCTGTGAGTTGTTGGCCAGGGAGACAGATCCCAGAAGGGACTACTGTCACTATACCTGGATGCGTACCAGAGCTAAATGGTCACCCCTACTGCTAAGGACACCAAATGCTCACTTCAGGAGACTAAAACACCAACCTGGGCTTACACCAGAAAGCACTCCCCCAGTCCCCAGCAGTCAGCATTCAAGTCAGAGGGGCTGTTCAGGACACAAGGGTAGCCAACTCTTACTGCCTTCCCTGGCTAAGGACCCCAAATACTCCACTACCTGTGTGTCCCACAGAAACAGCAGGCTCAGTGGGGGTTCGATCTGCACAGGCACAGTTAACCATCTTTCCAACTGTCTGCCCCTCCAACCTCAGGCTAAAGAAAATCCTATGTCCAAACACTTATGTACCCAATCAATCATTGTGATGGTTTAAATGAGAATGGCGCTTATAGATTTGAATGTTTGGTTCCTAGTTGCTGGACTATTTAGGAAGAATTGAGAAGTCGGGCCTTGTTGGAAAAGGTGTGTGTGTGTGTGGGGGGGGGGGGGGAGGAGGAGAGACAGACAGGTTTCTGAGGGTTCACAGCCAGGCTTATACTCTGCCCATCCCCACACTCCCCACCTGAGAGTCACAGACTCGCCCTCTCAAATTAAAAGGAAGCCTGCATTTAAACTCTTTTTTGTTTGTTTTTACAGACAGGGTTTCTCTGTATAGTCCTGGCTGTCCGGAACTCACTCTGTAGACCAGGCTGGCCTCCAACTCAGAAATCCGCCTGCCTCTGCCTCCCAAGTGCTGGGATTACAGGTGTGCACCACTACTGCCCTGCAACACTTTTTACTATTTGCCATGGTCATAGAAACAAAAGACAATTATCTTCTGAATACAGGCATCAGCCATACTGTTACCAACTGTGACTGAGGGAAGCCCTCTTCCTGCACTGGGCAGCAAGGACTGTAACCTGCAATGGTCTGACCTGTACACATGGCGGGCTCTCCTCAGTCAGGCAGTTTATGCATGCCCTGAACATTTCGCTCTGCTCAGTTCTCAGGGAGGACAATAACGAGGATACTTTTCTTTCTAGGGGCTCGGGGATTATGGGGGAAGGTACAGAAGGGTGGTAAGTGCTGGAGTCTGGGAAAACTAGTAGTCCAGGCTTGATGTCCTAACCCAGCCTGAGTGTGGAGGAGTAGCACCCAGGACCAAGCAGAGACCCTGGCTCAGGAGGCCAGGATGGATGAAGTGTCAGATGGTATGGCAACCACCAGGATAAGCGACAGAGGTGTTACCATCGCATCCGAGTCACAGGGGCGCGGGTCCTCTACTCGAGTAGCCCTGATAACATCATCTAAGACTGGTTAGTCGGTGAAATGGGTACCCAAGTTATCCACACTCCAAGCTCACCAGCTGGACAACTGGAGTCATTCTTCAGGCTGTCGGTAGCATTACAATTTAAAACAACTTTTACATGACTTCACACTTACAAGACAGGGATTTAGCACAGTGTTTGTAAACTCTCTTTACAGAAGGAGCAAAGATCAATATGCTCTAACAGATGTCAAACCTTTAAAAGGCAGCTTGGGTTTTCCTGAACTAGATATAGGCACCGTCACACCTAAAATGGCAGGGGGCTGTCATCCTGGGCTTGTCTCTAGTACCCAGTTCCTGCATAACAAACTGCGACTTGCCTTGATATGGAACACACCAAAATCCAAAGCTGGCATGGGGATCTTGGAACCAATAGCCCCATTTCGGCGTAGATGAGTTAAGGGTTACAGCCCACACGCAAGAGCTCATGTCTGCATGAACCAATCTTGTCATTTCTTTCTCATTTCCCTTCTCTGACCAAGGGCGCTGCCCTCCCTACAGCCAAGCTCTGAGCACTTTCTATGTAAAATTCACCTGGCTTCGTAAGTTTTTCTTTTTGACATGTAAGGATTAAAGCCAGTCAAACCAGGACCCCCTCCCCACACTCCCACACTCCCCACACCCCCGGGTGGGGAGCACCAGCTCCTTCCATGTGCTTAATTTCAGTGCTTCTTTTTTTTACTTGCCGGACTGTCCAAAACTTCAATCTTGCCTTTGCCACCTTCTGCGTTCGGAAGCTTAAAGTTCTCAATGGTGACTTCAGAGGGAATGCAGTCATCATCTTCTGACTCCGAGCTGTCCCCAGAACTGTCCGGTGAGCTCTCTTCTGGACTATCCTCCTCTTTTGAATCTGACTGATTCATTTCAAATAAGGCCACATCCTATAAAAAAGTGTCAGGATGAGAAATATCCTTCAGAGCAGTTCTGTAACCTACTCTAATAAAGCAACATGGCTGGCTACAGGGAGCTCAACTACCAGGGAAAGGGACTCACTGCTTTCTTTTCCACAGGACCCCAGTCAGTTCCCAGGACCCACTAGCAAGTGGCTCGCAACACCCCTAACTCCACCCTCAGAAAATCTAACATTCTCTGCTGGTTCTATGGACACCCACATAGGCGGCAGACACATACTCCAATATGCACACATACACAAATAATTCCTAATAAAGCAACAGAGGAAGCTACTAATCTTCATTACACACTCCAGAGCAAAGGTTAAGCCTGTGCTTACTGCAAGAGGCACTTCCATGCTTTAGAGAATCCATCTGAAGAGCAAAGTCACTAAGTGACGGAAGGATTTGTTTCACTTACTGTCTTTTAAAAAGTTCTCCCTACCTAATGTACATCCAACGGCACTTAGTAAAACTGGACTAAGGCAGGGATTCTCGATCTTCATAACTATACAGCCCTTTAATACAGTTCCTCATGTTGTGATGACCCCTCCCCCACCATAAAATTATTCTCACTGCTATTCCTAACTGTAATTTTGCCACTGAGATCAACCGTAACGTAAATATCTCTATTTCCACGTTGAGAACTGCTGGACTACATACAGTCAGGCACCACACTGGGCACTTCAGACTTGACAAGACATGCAGACAGCTGGCCACAGTGACAGGGCCACAATCCCAGCCTAAAGTTAACAGCAGCAGTGGGAGGACAGGCAGGATTGACAACTTGAAGGCCAACCTGAGGTTCCTCCAAAATAACCAATACAACTCTTGCCTTAAAGAAATTTACGTTCCGGAGCAAACACCAGCGAGGTATAACCGGCGGGAAAAATCCTGCCCAACGCCCACTGCTGTTCAGCTCCTCAGGTAGGAATGGTGGCTATACTTTCAGACAGTAGTTGAAGGGGAAGATGAAATTGTAGCACGCCACAGGCATTTGACACCACAGCCCCGGGCAGAACTTCCCACCATGAAAAACTGCTCCCCTGAACTGTGAGCCAACATGGACAGCCCTTCCCTTAAAAAAAAAAAAAAAAGAAAGAAAGAAAGAAAAGAAAAGAAAAGAAATCGTATATAACTCAAGTTTTAGTAGCCATAACTTTACAAAGCCCTGCTTGTTAAGTCAACAGCTACACTCAGCACTGAACAGCAAGTCAAAGAGGCACACAGATACAGTATAGCCTGTGGAAATCACCTTGCCTGTGTGAAAATGTTCGCTAATTTTAAGGTAACGTTTTACTTTAGAACATTTTAAAATATCATTGTTTTCCCTTTTGATGACAAGAATATGAATTCCGTCTTATAAAACAGAAACAAGGCTGAGTTACCATCTGTACAATGTTTCCAGACGTCACATCAATGTTTTCAATGTTGAAGCGGCCAGCTGGAGCAGCCGCCATCTCCTTCCGCAGCTTCTCATTGGCCTGGGCCATTCGTGGGAGGAACGCCTGAACCTGGTCTAACACTGGAGGGTGAACACAGCGAGAGAGCATCAGTAAATCTGGCCTTCCCAGCACAGCACTTCAGAGCAGAGTTAACAATCCAGCAACTCACGGTCCCTCTACCTCTGCACTGCCATGGGCTGGAGGGTGGGGGTGGGTGCCAGGCCCAGGGCTCCACCCATCCCATTCCCCGGCTCTGGAACTCCCAGAGCAACGAGACCATGTGATTCATCAATTATTACTCAAACGGTCTATCACTCTGCCACCCCCAAAGTATAACCTTCTAGAAGGCTGGCATTCAACAAGATGACTGGGGGACCAAACCAGACAGAATGAGAGGCTGGTTAAGTGCACTTGGTCTTTACAGTGAGGCTGTCAAGGATATTAATGAGACCCCCATTTGCATTTTTAACAACATCAGGCACCTGGAATGTCAGTACATGCCCAACTGACCACCTTTCATCTAAAAATGTCAACACCGCTTTAAAAAAATCAAAAAACAAAAAACAAAAAGACATTTAATTCTCTATGTTCATAACCCGGGCCAGCTTCCACGTCCTGCATAGGAGCACGCCTATCCTCCTTTTGAAGCAAAGGTCAGTATGTTCCTCATCCTGACAGGCCTATGTTTCTGCAGTCTTGCCTACTGGAATCTGCCCTGGGGTGAAATCTGACGGGGCGTTCTAGCCAGGCCAGCGAGTGGTCAACCTGAGCAAGCGCGGAGGAATACCACCAAGTAACTGGGTGAACTTAACCAGCCCCAGCTGCACAACAGCATCTTCAGGTCTAACACCAAGAGCGCAGAGCTGAGACCGGCAGCACAGGGTAATGGGTGTCGGGATCCACATAAACTTTTAGTTCCTAACTCCAGCTTCTCTTAAAGCAATCTGAGCTTCCGCTCTTCTGCAATTCCAAGTTCTAACTAATGCATTCATCTTACACCAGTGAGTCTGAGGCCCTCAACTGAGGAAATGTCTCTGCAAGACCCAACTGCAGGACATTTAACTAACTAATTACTGATTGTTGGGGGGAGGGCCCAGCCCATTGTGGGTGGAGCCATCCCTGGGCTGGTAATCCCGGGTTCTATAAGCAAGCAGGCTGAGCGAGCCACTGGAAGACAGTAAGCAGCACCCCTCCACAGCCTCTGCATCAGCTCCTGCCTCCAGGTTCCTGCCCTGTGTGAGTTCCTGTTCTGGCTTCTTTCAGTAATAGACAGTGATTTGGAAGTGTAAGCCAAAAAAACCCTTTCCTCCCCAAGTTGCCTTGGTCTTATGGTTCCATCACAGCCAAACAAACCCTAACTAGGACAGAAATTGGTACAATAGTGGGGTACTGCTGGGGCAGAGACCTGACTGCGTGTTTTTAGCATTGTAGAAGAACTCTGCTATCAGAATCTCTGTGTTCAGGTCAGTGAGCAGTTCTGTAGGAGCACTGAGGAGAATGTTGAGAGCAGTGCAGGCCATGAGGTCTGGCTTGGGGCCTTTCAGGTCAGTTTGAGCGTCCTTTGACTATCTCTGCCTCCCACAGTATAAGGGTTATGGGTTCGTGAAACCAAACACCGTAAGTGGGTTTCTAGGATTTGAACTCTGATCCTCATATGCTGGCTCAACAAGCACCCTTATCCTGAGCAATCTCCAAATACCTGCCCGGTGTGGTAGCACACACCTTTAACTCCACTACTCAGGAGGTGGCGGCAGAAGTAGGTCAATCTATGAATTTGAGGCTGACATGGTCTTATTACTCCAGGCCAGCCAGGGATAAAGAGCGAGACTCTGTGGGAGGGAGGGAACAAAACAAAGCTGCCAGGGCAGCATGGACCCGAAATCCTAGAATTGGGTGAGGCAGGAGAATCTGGAGTTCAGGGTCATTCTCAGCTACACAGTCAAGCGTGAGGCCAACCTGGGCGGCATGAGACCCTGTCTCAAAGAAAAGAAAGCTGGCTACACCATAACTAGCTGGGGGTTTCAAAAATACCTTTTATTCTGAAAATAACAAAAAAAAAAAAAAAAAAAAAACAAACAAAACTGCAAGCAGGGGACTAACTTGAGAAATTCTGTTCCTCAATGCTCTACAGGATGGATCTGACTCTACGGTTTGATAGGAGCCATGAAGACAGACTTCCATCAAATGATGGGTCACTAGCCTAAGTGGGGGAGTGCCCCCTAGAGTACAAACTAAGTACTTACAGGGGCTCCTCTGCATCCGAACTGTTTGAAGTGTAGAGGTCTTTCTAGGATGAGGCTTAGAGCTGATGAGCAACTGGTCCAAGATACCTGAAACCACAGACAAGTCACAGCATGAAACAGCCCTGAGCCGCAAGTGCAACTCAGAAAAGAGCTAATCCTCGGCCCTGGGGAACAGTGAGGGGGCCGTCAGCATGGCCTGCAGTCTCGACCATTCCTAACTGACAGAAGGAGCAAAACACTCCTGACTTTACATCCAGTGCCCCTCTCTGCGGCCACCTCCAGTACTTACTTACCTGTAATAAATACAGGTGGGATTCCATCTTCTGGGTTAACAAAAGGGATGGGAGATTGGGCATGGTGGGGCACACTCAAAAGCCAGGCGAATGGATCTCTGGAGCTAGCTCCAGGCCAGCCAGGGCTATGTCAAGCAGTAGCCACTCTTGCATTGGGCCAGTCTGATTCCTAGCACCCACATGGGGGCTCACACGAAACTCTAACTCTAGTTCCAGACACCTTCTGACCTCTTAAGGCACCAGGGATGCACAAAGCCCAACTTTAAGCAATAGTTAGCAAAATGTCGACCAGCAATGATTCTTCAAGTTAATAAAGTCAGAAATGATTTAATGCTAGCATTCACAGGCAGAGGCGGACCGATCTGAGTTCAAGGCCAGCCTGGTCTTTAGAGCAGGTCCCAGGACAACCAGGGCCACACAGAAACTACTGTCTTGAATCATCCACAAAAAAAAAAAAAAAAGGTAGGTCAAAAATAGAGCCCCAAGAGAGGGCTTTACAGACACGGGGCTAGCCTCCCAAATCGGAAGACTTCAGTTCTATCCTACCCACGTGAGAGAAAGAGAGGACACCTCCACTCCACACACTTGTGGTACATAATACAGAGAACCAGAACCGGTTATGTAGAATTGGGCGAGTCAGATTAACCTTTTTATTTTGGTTTGTTTTGGTAGGATATACTTGTCTAGCTCTCCTACCTAGAAAGTACTCAATTAAAAAACAAAAAATTATCCCGAGCTGCACCTTTCCAAACAAACCAACAGTCCAGCCAGTGTCCAGGACACTCAAAACTCAAGCAGGCATCTGGGATGTGCTGAGACTTGAATTTGTTTATTTCTGACAATGCCCACTACACAGGCTTTGGCAATCAGTACTGTAACTCAGATACACCTGGTTCTCAAAAGTTCCCACGACACTCACCGCAGGCACCTGACCTTTTACGCATTCTATTCACAAAACTTCTAAGGGTAGGTCCCACTTGTTAGAATCAAAATGTGAAAACAGAGGCCTAGACAAAGTAACTTCCATAAAGCCCCACTGTAGGGTAAGGGATTCAAACCCATGGTTTCCTCTCTTGATAAACAGGGTCTCACTATATACATTACATCTGGGGTTGTTCTGGAACGCCCTAAGTAGACCAGACTGGCCTGGAACGCAGGAGATCGCAGTGACTCTGCCTCCCAAGTGCTGGGATTAAAGGCGTGTGACGCGAGCTGAAACGCTAAATGGGTTTCCCGCACATAGGTCTCCTTCCACCAAGGCCACAATTTGTGCCAAAACCAAAAAAAATATTAAAAATGGTATTTATCTGTTCTTTACCTTCCAAGCCAGTCCAGGCCAGGTGGTCCTTGTTGCGTTCATTAAGAACCGTCCAGGCCCGGGCTGGCCGAGTCCTACCCACGACAGACCCCGGCAGCGTCTCGGGCTCCGCGGCATCCCCACCCCCTTAGCCTCCCGGGCTCCGCGGCACCCCCAAACTCCGCAGCGTCTCGGGCTCTCTCCGTGTTCCATACCCCGCATCGTTCCGGGCACCGCGGCATCCCTAGCCACCTCCGGGGCTCGGGCTCCTCGGCGTGCGCAGTCCCACATAACCCCGACCCCCAAAGCGTCCCGACCGTCCGCAGCTTCTCGGGCCGCTCGGTGCTCCCGCTCCGCCCCCGCAGCGTCTCGAGCTCCTCGGCGTCCCCAGCCCTGCAGCGACCCGAATCCCCGCAGCGTCCCCGGTCCCAGTAGCGCCCCCGACCTCCCCGTTAACGTCCCAGGGTCCCGCCAAGCCCATCCGGCTCGCCGCCGCCGCTCACCTCCCGAACCCTCGCTCCCCGCCGTCAGCAGCTCCCTGGACACCGTGACCCGCGAGCAGTCTACAGAAGACGAAGAAACACCGGGAGCAGCCGCGCGCTCGCCGTGGAGCTCCATGCTTGCAAGCCAGCACGAGTGAGAAAAACCCGGATGTGGGAAGGCATGGGGAAGGGGCGGGGTCAAGGCGGCAATTGACGGAAACTAGGAGGTGGGCGGAGACTTGCTGGGTGTGTGGCAGGACCTCAAGCCTAGAGCTGAAGCCTCGGGACCACGGGGACCGGAAGCGGGGGCGGGATCGAGGGGGGGCGGGATCCAGGCAGGGGCGGGATCAAGGCGGGGGCGGGATCAAGGCGGGGGCGGGGGCACCACACAGCGTGGGCGGAGGGCTGCGTGGGCACGTGTCGAGCGCCTACTCCACCCCAGAAGGGGTCTAGCAAAAAGGTTTCCTCCCTTGTTATTGTTAGAAAAGAATCAGCCGGGGCTGGAGAGATGACTCAGCAGTTAAGAGCACCGACTGCTCTTCCAGAGGTCCTGAGTTCAATTCCCAGGAACCACATGGTGGCTCACAACCATCTGTAATGAGATCTGATGCCCTCTTCTGGTGTGTCTGAAGACAACTACAGTGTACTTACATATAATAAAATACATAAATCTTAAAAAAAAAAAAAAGAAAAGAATCAGCCTCTCTTGGTTAAGCTAAGCAAACACAAGCATGAAGAAAATGATGTGAGGCCTTTGTCGTTCTTATATTTTTGTTGTTTCAGGGAGGTTTCTGTGGTCTTCAGTTTGTGGCAATCCTGCTTTAATCTTCCAGATGGCAATAATTATAGGTGGGAGCCACCACACCCAGCTTCTTTTCATTGTCTTTTTGGTTTTTTTTAGTCATCCTGGTTGGCCCAAGTTGACTTCAAATTCACCATTTTCCAGCTTCAGTTTCTGTGTACTTAAATTCACAGGCTTGTTATTTGTTGACGTCTCACCAAGTTACTCTGGTTGTCTGGTACTCAAAGTCCTTCTAAGTCCTTCAGCCTCCTAAATAGCTTGGATTTCAGGTCTGGATGACCAGAGCCAGCATAGTTGATTATTTAATTGTAAACGCGAGCCTCAGCAGTATCACGAATGCTGTTCACAGTGTTACATATACACCAAGCCTTTGGAACATTGTCATGTCAAGATTCTAAAAGATTGTTCAAGATGGGAGTAAAATGATAACGCTGTGAGGGAGATCATGAGTCTGGGCTCCAGCGCCAAAACAAATCCTTAATTTGGACTTCCCTATAGCTGAACAGCTTCTGCTGTAAAAAGCTGTCAGAATCCAGACATCTCAAGGACAACATGTAAGAAGACAGTTGTCTGAGTACAGCCACCTCAAGGTCAATCTCTCCATTTTCCTGGCAGGGTCAAACAAGTTTCTGTTCCCAGGCCTAGGAACGAACACCTCTCTGCATGTTTTCTTAATTATCTGTGGGTAAGTTCTAAAAATATATAACTAATTGCCTGTTATGCACTAGTTAACTACATACAGCTGACCCGCTCCTTTGTCGTGCCCACCCCACCCTCCACCACCTATCACTCTGTGCTCTGCACCTATTGTCTAGGAGAATGATTTAGGGCCTTGAAGTCAGGTGCCCTGGATAAGGCCAGGTCTCCAATGGGTGCTCCCTTGTTTAACCCAAATAACCGAATTCAGATACAATCAAAGGGCTGGAATATGTATTTCTTCTTTCTTTTTGGAAGTGGACAAATCTTTGTTGTTCATTTATTGCATTGGAAGTACTCTTTACTATCATTCTTTAGCCTGAGATTATTTGCCATAGTTCTTCGTCACCTCTTCACACTAACCTCCAATCTGCCTGGGAAAGGGGGAAGGGGGAAATGGAAACTTCTGGTTTCTTTGGAAAGTCAGTTATATCGAATGATGGTTTGCTGGGGCACACAGGTGAAAGGATGTCTCGCTAAAGCAGACACAGGAAAGACTGTTTTCCTGAAGCAGACACAGGTGAGAGGAGGCTTGATAAAGGAGTATAAATATGACCCCGCACACCATGGGAGCAGAAGTTTTGGGTTGATTTGCTTTGCCTCGCTATTCTTCGCTATCAACACACGTGTATTGGTTTGCCTTACACAGCATTGTTGAGTTTAGCTTGTGGTAACACCAACATTGGGAGAAACTCACCCAAGAACTACTCATGGGGTGCCTGCAGCTTCTTGCTTGCTATCTCAAGCCGGTTGGTGAGTCTTGCAGTCTCTTCAGGACTGAACTACAGCTGCCTAGTGTCTGCTTAGTGAAAGGACTGGACTGTAGCTACTGGTTCATGTGTGGTGTCCCCCTGCAGAGAAGACTGAACTGAAGCTGCTGACCTGTATTTGGTGTTTGCTAAAGGACTGAACCGCTGACAAAGAAGACTGAGCCTGCCCTCACAGAACTATAGCTAAGCAGGCCCACATCCCCCATATCCTAATGGTGGGTAGTGGGCTAAAGGAGAGGTTGAACGCTTACTAAACTAGGCTGCAAAAAATTTATGCCTACAGAAAGACTGGGGCAGATGGAACCACAGCTTGCTACTTCTGCTTGAGTGTAAGGACTGGAGAGGACAAACAGGGTTTGTGCTGAAGAGCCCCTCCTGGGATCCTAAACCTCAGTATCTGTAGGAAGACATCAATTGAGAGGGAGAGAACAAGATAGAAGTTGTAAGGGTCCAGCAGGCCTGAGCCTGGCGGGCATGGCTCTGGCGGGCCTTGCCCTTGTTCCTCTGCCTTGCTAAAAAACCATTTGCTTATATTCTTATAGCTACCTGCCAAGGTCTATTTCCTTGCTTGGCTGCTTCCTCCTCCTGAGGCTGCCGACCAAGATCCAGCTATCAAAGTACTGAAGTCCTGCAATCCAAAGGCCCGGTTGGTTCTCCTAGTTAACATGCCCAATCGAAAGGCTCCTGCATCCTAACCCATCCCAATACAGACCGCCCCCTTTCACTCTTAAGAAGACTCTGTGAAACAGTATTCAGCAAAACCAGAACGGGGAAGTGGGAAGGGGTGGGTGGGAGGACAGGGGAAGAGAAGGGGGCTTGCGGGACTTTCGGGGAGTGGGGGGGCTAGAAAAGGGGAAATCATTTGAAATGTAAATAAATTATATCGAATAAAAAAAAATAGAGGGATAGACCTAAAAAAAAAATAAAATAAAATCAAAATAACAAAACTGACAAAAAAAAAAAAAAAAAGAATTATGCCTTCAAGGGTATAATTCTCCACCCCCACCCCCCCCCCAGGATGCCTTTTGTCTGCCTGAGTCAGAAAGCAACCATTTTAACTTCATCTCAGCTTAAAGAAAGATCTCTGTGAAAACAGGTGTTTGGGTGTGGTTTGTGCCTAATCCAGGGTCCGGGAGGGAACCCCTGCTGTGTGTGGGTGTGGGGTGAGGAGTTCTTCAGAAGAACTAGAAGATGCTCTTCAAGTCCAGCCTTTGAAAAAAAGAGGGGAAAGCCAGGTAGGTGGTGGTGGCGCACGCCTGTAATCCCAGCACTCGGGAGGCAGAAGCAGGCAGATTTCTGAGTTCGAGGCCAGCCTGGTCTACAGAGTGAGTTCCAGGACAGTCAGAGCTACACAGAGAAACTCTGTCTCAGAAAAAAGAAAGAAAGAGAAACAAAGAAAGAAAGAATAAAAATAAAGAGGGAACAGTCACGACTCATTGTAGATGCTGCTCTTAATAATCTTAGTAATGGGAGGGGTCAGGATGGATCTGGGAGGAGTCAAAGGTGAATATGATCCTAAGAGAAAATCAGGTAAGAAAGCTAACTTACAGTGGGCCTTAACACTTCTCACCAGTCACAGTTGTTACGACTGTCACCTTAGACATTAGGTTTGACCACACGAATCGGGATAGAAACAGACTGAGTACATCGGTGGCAAAAGAATTTCCCCTCTGTACAGTTTGTGATCGTGGACAGTACAGCCTTGGCTGAGCCGGAACTCAGTCATGTTCCACTTCCGTTATGTCCCTGTTGGTAAAGACCACACAGGAGCAAAAGCAACCTGGGAAAACTCAACACCCTGCTTTAGCCCGTGTGGCCACCTGCTTGCCTGTACATGCCATGGCTGGTGTGACAGTGATGTCTTAACTCTGTTTAAAGTCTCTGTGCTTTAAAAACTAGAAAGCAAATTGGACTTCCAGGCGTTAAGGGGCTGCCCAGGGTTAGTTTTTGCAGTCAGCCTGGTCCTGCACAACTTTATCATCCCTATTTGGGCTTCGGTAAACAAAAGCTTGTTTTGCTCAGATGACCTTCCCTTGAACATAAACAGAATGTAACTTAGTGTCCTTTGCCTCTAAAAGCCCCTGACTGAAGAGGTTGGACAGTGTATTCAGAAATCCACAAGTCTTGGGTATATGAATAAAATCCTCTTCTTTGTTAAAATTTGTTAACACACACACACAAATAATTTTAAAAGTAACCAGAGAAGGGAGGGTTTATTTCCACCAACACTTTACAGTACATCATGGAGGGAAACTAAGGTAGAAACTCAAGGCAGGAGTTTGGAGCAGGCGCAGAAGCCACAGAGGAATGATGCTTTTTTTCTGCCTTACTTAGTTACTTTTTTTTTGTCATCCCAAATCCTCTTGCCTAAGGATGGCACCACACCCAGTAGGCCAGACGCCCCCTACATGAATTAGCAATTAAAATACCTCACAGACAGGCCCATAAACGATGCCATTCTTCTGTTGCAATTCCCTCTTCCCAGGTGACTCTAGGTTAGAGTCACTTGACCTATAACGACAGCTATGATGTTACACCGAGTTGGCCTCAAATGTGTGTCTGTCCGCTTGTTTCTGGGATTACAAAAATTGGCCTGACACTCCCTGTTTCTGTCCACCACACCTGGCTTACCTTGTGCTGGGCGTCAAACCCAGGGCCGCGCGCATGCTGGACCAACTGAGTCACATCCTCCACCACCGATCTTGACTAGAGTCAAATCAATGTTGGTTCGTTCCATACCTTTAGCTTTTTTTCCTCTCAGTTAAATTTCTAGTATCCTGTCCTAAAGCACCCATGCATCCAACCCTGGGCTGGCTTTTCAACCTGTCCTCGAAAGTATTTAGAAATTGCATTCCAAATTCAGACACTGTCCCTACAATCTGGTAGAAATGTTCATGACAGTGCAGACATACTATAAAGAATGGAACATGCCTCTAGGTGGAGACAAATTCTTGTCTCCTTAAAGAGTAAATCCAGTGGAGCAGGTAATGGACTCGGCTAGGGGACCGTCCCCAGGATAGTGGGTTCATCTTAAGATAATTTGCTTTTCCTTCCCAGAATTCCCCTAGCATGATCCTCGCTACGCAGAGGTGCCGCTAAGTCAGCCTGCCTTGCTAGATCTGATTATATCTTCTTTTCTTTTCCTTCCAAATGCTGCCCAGAGCCTAAGTATATTTTTAGACTCCATAACTAATACTTTGGGCTTCTCATTCTTTCTCTAAAGCTCCCCTCCCGGGCATGTGGCTGCCTGCCACTGTTACTGGCCTCGATTCAGCCTTATCTCAGCCCACATGGGGTTTCTTCCTCCTCTGTTCTCCTCCTCCCTTCCAGGCTTGGAAATTTGCCTGGAGTTTTCCTTTCTAAATGAGAAGACATTATCCCCAAGCTTCTGTTTGTGTCTATTCTTAAATTATTGTACTAACAAAGCTAAGAACCCCAAGAAAGGTTCCCGGTTCCTCGGGTACTCTATAATAGCTCTGCTGGGATTCCCCAAGATTTCTAGTAACAGTCCTCTCCTGTCCTTTAATCTTTCTTCCATTGTTAGAAAAACCAAACCAGTTCCATTGTTAGAAAAAAAACAAACCCATTCAGGCGACTCCAGACTACATCAAAACAACAACAACAACAGAAACAAGCTTAAGCGGAACATGCGAGAGTGGAACTCCAGGAGGGCACTGGACAAACACTTGTGCCATGTTGGCAGACTGAGTACAGCCTGTGCCGTTCCCCTGCCTCGTCCTACAGGTGCAAGCTGCTTTGATCTATCTCCCGTTAAGAATGTCTGGCAGGTTTGCACATTCTGATTTCAAATGGTTATAGGCCCCTGCAGTTACAGGCCCTACCATAAAAATACATTCACGTAGTCAGAATATCTGCAATTCCCTTTGAAACAGTCCAAAACAGGACACTGCAGAGTGGGTATGAACTTCAGATTTAGTCAGCCAAAAATATGGAAGGGATAAGGCCAGCCGAAGAGACATGATGTAGACACAGTGTATCTTTGTACCTCTTTCCTTTCTGGGATACTGCAGATTGCAGAGCAGCGCACTAAATCCTTCTCTGGTCTCCTGTTGTTCTTTTGCTATAATTTCTTATTTATAGATAAATTATAAAAGCAGTGCTTGTATACCCATTATACTGATTCCAAAAATGACTATACTATATTTTGACTCTCTTTCTTCTTCTTCTTCTTCTTCTTCTTCTTCTTCTTCTTCTTCTTCTTCTTCTTCTTCTTCTTCTTCTTCCTCCTCCTCCTCCTCTTCCTCCTCCTCTTCTTCTGAAGAGCCCTTCCTGGGATCCTAGAAGAAGATTCTCCTCCTCCTCCTCCTCCTCCTCCTCCTCCTCCTCCTCCTCCTCCTCCTTCTCCTCCTCCTCCTTCTTTTTCTTCTTCTTCTTCTTCTTCTTCTTCTTCTTCTTCTTCTTCTTCTTCTTCTTTCTTCTTCTTCTTCTTCTTCTTCTTCTTCTTCTTCTTCCTCTTCCTCTTCCTCTTCCTCTTCCTCTTCTTCCTCTTCTCTTCCTCCTTTTCTTTTTATTTGGGGGAGGGGATGGGTAACTAGGGTTCAACCTAGGCTCGTGATATCTCTCTCTCTCTCTCTCTCTCTCTCTCTCTCTCTCTCTCTCCAGAGTTTCTCACTGTGTTGCCCTGACTAGCTTTGAACTATGTAGACCAGGCTTGTCCTCACAGAGATATACTTACCTCTGTCTCCTAAGTATTAGGGTTAAAGGCTCAATCTACTACATTTGACTCTTTGTAAGTTTTTTTTTTTAATGTATGAATGTTTTGCCTGCATGTATTTAAGTGGATTCCATGTGTGTCTGATCTCCTTGGGGACCAAAAGAAGGTGCTATATCTCTGGAAACTGGAGTTTACCTATGTTTATAAGCTACCATGTGGGAGATTTGGGAACTGAACCTGGGTCGTTTGTAAAAGCAGCTAGTGCTCTTACCCAGTGAGTTATCTCTTCAGCCCCATCTTTTATTGGCTTTTTAAAATAAAACTTTTAATTTGCAGATAGAGTCCAGGCTGGCCTTGAATTCACTCTCCAGCCTAGGCAAACCTTGAAATTGTAATCCTTCTGCATCAGCCTCTGAGTAGCTGGGATTATGGGCCTGTGTCACCAGGTCTGGCTTCTTTATTAGAATATTTGTAAAACTTTCTTTTTCAGCCGAGCGGTGGTGGCACGCGCCTGTAATCCCAGCACTCTGGGAGGCAGAGACAGGCAGATTTCTGAGTTTGAGGCCACCTGGTCTACAGAGTGAGTTCCAGAACAGTCAGGGCTATACAGAGAAATCCTGTCTCAAAACACACACACACACACAAATTATTTTTCATTATGTATACATGTGGGTGTACTCTGTGGATGTGTACAGTTGCATATACACATAGGCAAGAAGATGGTTCCGGGTCCCCTACTGGTGGAGTGTTATACTGTATGGGTGCCAGGAAACGAACTCTGATCCTCTGGAGAGACAGTATGTCTTGTGTCCTTAACCCCTGAGTCATTTCTCCGGCCCCCAGATTTTTGAAACTACACCAGAGAAGTTAGGTCTGGTGGTACAGGTTTGTAATGCCAGCTACTGAGAGGCAAGATGATTACAGAAAGTCCCATGTCCTAGCAAAAACTCAACCAAGTCAATTAAAGAATGTATTATGTAGTTAAATTCATTAAAAGAAAATTTTTAATTAATTTATTATTTTTTTCTGAGACAGGGTTTCTCTGTATAGCCCTAGCTGTCCTGGAACTCACTCTAGACCAGGCTGGCCTCAAACTCAGAAATTCACCTGCCTCTGCCTCCCAAGTGCTGGGATTAAAGGCGTGTGCCACCACTGCACTTTTTTGTTGTTGTTGTTAATTTTTTGAGGCAGGGTTTTTCTGGGTATCCCTGGCTATCCTGGAACTCATTCTGTAGACCAGGCTGGCCTTTAACTCTCAGAAGCTGGGATTAAAGGCATGTGCTTAAAATTTATTTTTTAATATCTTATTTGTTTTTACTGCATGAATCTTTTAGCTGTATGTCTATTTGCCTTGAGTGTGCCTGCTCCCTCAGAACCGCACCTCAGATCGCCTGGAACTGGAGTCACAGGCAGCTCTGAGCTTCTGTGAGGGTGCTGGGGATAGCTCCTGCAAGAGCATCCCTCGCTCTTAAGCACTGAGCCATCTTCTACAGCCAAATTCTAAATTAAATAAGGAGCATCAGGCATGGTAGCTTAAGCCTGTAAACCAAAGCATTTGGGAGGCTGAAGCAGAGAAATATGGAGTGTGTGGCCAGTTGGAGCTACATAGTAATGCCATCTTTCTTTTTCTTTCTCTCTCCCTTTCTCCCTCCCCCCTCTTTCCCCTCCCCCTCCCTTTCTTCCTCCTTCCTTCCTTCCTTCCTTCCTTCCTTCCTTCCTTCCTTTTTGGGGCAGGATTTCTCTCTGTAGCCCTGGCTGTCCTGGAACTCATTCAGTAGACCAGGCTGCCCTTGAGTGACAGCGCCCGCACTGACACAGTACCAAGTATCAGGCATAGGCCCAGGGGATTGACAGAAAACACAGACTTGGGTCATTCAGTAAGGAGAATGCCAAAGCTTTACTGAGGGACCATCAATATATACTAGAGGCCAGGGAAGGGAACAGGAAAAAAACAGTCCTAGCCATAGGTCAGGCACCTGGGAAGTTCCTACCACACCAAGTGGGAAAACAGGAGTCAAGCTAAAGTGAGAGCTGGATGTTCGGCTCTCAGGAAACCTGTGCGGACAGCTCGGCTGGGGGTGTTGAGCTAAGCTCACTGATGCCCAACACTTGAGCTCAGAGATCAATTTGCCTCTGCCTCCAGAGTGCTGGGATTAAAGATGTGAGCCACCACCATCTCTCTTCTCTTCTCCTCCTCCTTTTCCTCCTCCTCCTTCTCTCTCTCCTCTCTCTCTCTTCTCCTCTCTTTCTCTCTCTGTCGTTGTCTGTATCTCTGTGTCTCTGTCTCTGTCTCTCTCTCTCTCTGTCTGTCTCCTTGATTAATAAATTATTCTGCTAGGAGTAAAACCAGAATAGAAACCCAAACTGCAAGTACCTTCAGGTGGGTTCATTCGTTAATTTCAAGTGGATAATGATTGAATATTCACTCAGGGTTGACAACACCAAGCAACTATGAAATAATAATACAGTTGACAAATGTCAAGAGGTGGGCATGTGGGTAAAGCTTCGTGGTTTGGTGGTTGGGGTGATAAGTAGTAGTCAGGGTCGAGAGACTCTTGCTGGTCTGGCGGGTATCGGTCTGGGGAGGTTTCCAGAAGAACAGAGTCTTCTTAGAAATCTAAAGTCTGGAGGCGGGAACTCAGCGGTCACGGTTGAGAGAAACCTAAAGCACCATGTGCGAGGCAGAGTACCTTCTGAAGATACCGGGGGCAGGGAGTTCGCAGAACATCACGTGGGCGGGAAAAGCTCAGCTACGGGTCAGTCACCAAGAGACTGCTGTCAAGTAATAATGCCTTCAGTCCTTCCGAACGCCTTATCCCTTCTGAAGTAGGCTTTTTGTTTTGTTTTGTTTTGTTTTTCCCTTAGCATGTGTGCATGCATTTGTGTCTGTGTGTGAATGCAAGCATGGATCGTAACACGTGGTAGATCAAAAGACGACCTTGGTGTTGGGTCTCTCCTTCTATCTTATTTGAGACAAGATCTCTTGTTCACTACCTGTGGACACAGAACCAGCTGGGCTGCCAGCTTCTGGGAGCTCTTTTTTTTTTTTTGTCATCTCCCTTCTTGAAGGGGGAGTGTTGGGATTACAAACACACGCTACCACACCCAGCTTTGTGTGGGTTCTAGGGGATTTGAACTCAGGCCAGCAAACTTGGGTCGAAAGTACTTTGCCCCCACCCCCACCCCCCCGGGCTATCTCTCTAGCTCCTTTCCTTTCCTTTTTATTTTTATTTATTTTTATTTATTTTTATTTTTATTTTCGAAACAGGGTTTCTCTGTGTAGCCCTGGCTGTCCTGGAACTCACTCTGTAGATCAGGCTGGTCTCGACCTCAGAAATCCACCTGCCTCTGCCTCCCAAGTGCTGGGATTATAGGCGTGCGCCACCACCACCCAGCATCCCCATTCCTAAAAAGTATCTTTCTGTGACTATTGATCTTTCTCATTTCAGTCTAATGTTATGTCCCCTTAGATGTCTTTATGGATTCTCCCCACCTTCAAACTTCGGAAAATGCTTCTGCTCTGTAAAGTGTGGCTCCTCAAATTTCCCCGGCCTCGTAGCTGGCAGGTGTTGTATTGTGTGCTAAGCTGTCCACTCTGAGGTCAAGGTAGTGGTAAACACCAGAGTGTTCTTCATTGTGATTCTCTTGGTGCTGGGGAAGAAGCTCAGGACCTCACATGCACACTGAGCAAGTGCCTTTTGGTGCTGTGCACACCAGTTCTAAACTCGGGAGGTTATTATCTATCTCACAGATGCGGAGCCTGAGGGTAAAGCCTCAACTTATCATTCGCAGAGTATGGCTAAAAACAGCACCTCTACTGTGATACTGTACTGTATAATACTCTACTGCATTCTTGTACTATACTAATACTCTACTGCTACTGTACTGTATAATACTCTGCTGCATTACTGTACTGTACTCCACTGCACTATTATACTGTATAGTGCTCTACTGCATTACTGTACTGTATAGTGCTCCACTGCACTGTTGTGCTTACTGTACTCCACTGCATTACTGTGCTGTATAGAACCCCGCTGAGTTACTGTACTACTGCAGTACTACTACTACTGGACATAGGGTGTCTTGTCATTTCTCCTGAATGCCCATATCTATCTCCACTGTACCAAGAGGAATTCCATTCTTCCAGCCGCTGAGCCTCAAAGGCACACTTCAAGGCTCCTTCTGTCTCCTCTCTCACTTTTCCAAACCCTGCCTTTTGCCCTCACTTCCAAGGAGGCTTGTCCGCAGCCCCAACACCTTCTCACTGTTTCCTGTTTGCTTACCATCCCTCTCACCTGCATTTACAAGGAACTGTCTTAGGGGTGGTCGGCCATGGCCACAACAATCCCAGTGACACCAAAATCACAGCAGGGTCACCTCTTAGATCCTTCAGGTGGCTCTCTCTCATGCAGAGTCAATACTCAAGTCCTTACACCTCATGTCCTGTGACCCTCACGTCCTGACACCCAATCCTCGGTACCTCCTGCCACTTCATTCCTGCCCCCAACCCCAGGCTGGCTGTGCTGGCACTCATCCTGCGGTCCCAGTTGCTTTCCCGAGCCTATTGACGACTCCTGAATACACCAGAAGCATTTCTGTCTCAAGACAGCTGTGTCTGTATTTTCCACACATCTTGTAACTGCCTTTTTCCATTTCTTTCTGCTCAGGCTATGAAATTCTCTCTGATTACGACTAAGGATGTTTACTCCAAATGAAACAAAGCCCTCCTTCTATGGCCTCCCCATCCTCTCTCCAAAACTCTTCTTATTTCGGGGTGGATAGGGACAAGGTCTTACTGTGTAGTCCTGGAACTTTGTACATTAGGCTCGTCTGGAACTGGCAGAGATCTGCTTGCCTTCTGAGTGCTGGAATTAAAGATGTTCACCACCACACCTAGCCCCAAACTTTTCTGCTTTTGTAGTAATTATCGCCATACAGCTAGATATATTTATTGTTTATTACATGAATTGTTCATGCATACGTGTGGGACATGCCACAGCACATGCGTGGAGGTCAGAGGAGGACAACATGCAGGCATTGCTTCTCTCTTCAGAGTCTCCTGAGGACAGACCTCAGGTTGTCAGGCACGGTGACAAGTACTTTACTGGCCATTCCACGGATAAATATTTTTTGTTTGTCTTTTCTCAGTGGAGCAGGAACCCTCTGAGACAGTTACTCACCTGTTCTTCCATGAATGAAACCAGAGCTATTGTCCCAGAGCAGAGGATGGAAAAATCACACTTTATTTAAATACTTAATAAGCATTTGTAGATGGATGAATGATAACCTGTGTTTGGCACACAGGAGTTGTGTAATAGCTACTTGCTCTATGAATATGTTAGGTCTCAAAACAGAAATAAATGGCTTCCATGTGGACATTAACAGATCAAATTGAATGCTGGCCACCAGGTCCTCCCAGTATCCTTTAGACCCTACCCGTTACAGAGTACAGCAGGCATACGCTGCCCCTGACCTTGAATCTGTCCGGCTCAGGGGCTGGGCTGCCTTCCCAGGTACCTTTCCCTATATAACCCAGCTATTTTGGTTACCTGGTCCTTCTGGTCTACCCTTTACCCTCCAGGCCACCTCTTCTTGGTCATCAGCTCCTCTCCCGTCACCTCACACAGCCCTGCTCAGTCTGGCTGTGTGTACTTTCCCATAGTTCCTGCTTCTGATTATGCTCTCCCTTTTATCTATAATAAATATCCATAATACTTAAGAACAGTCATGTCCTTTCCTTTCTTATTTCTTTTTTATTAATTCATTCATCTGGTCATGAGACCAGGGAGTGGCACACATGAGTCCATCCCCCACCCCCACCCCCAAGGTTGATCTGAACGGAGCAGCTGATCTGACTCTCCTCAGGTATGTATGGATCATTTGTTTCTGCTGCCTTCTGCCACCCACAACATCTGATTCCAAATTCAGGAGTCCAGTCCTTCAGTTGCTGCTTTCTTTAACCTTCTTTCTATCCATCTGTCTCTCAGCTTTCCGGGGTCTGGCCCGCTATGCCCATTACGTGGGCACCTCTACACACTGTGCACGTTTCTCTGGCTACTACAGCCTGCTGCACCTATGCCAACATCTCCCTTCTCTCCTGCTCTCTCCCCTTTCCTTCTCTACCCGATAAATGTCACTCTGAACTGCCTGCTTTGCTTACTGTCACTACAAAAATCACAGTGGTGTGCTGGGAAGTTCCTTTCACCCTCCCTGAGTTCCAATCACAGTATAAGGGACGCCTTTCCTCTGTGATTTGGACCATTTTTCTGACAAGTTTCCCATTCTGCTCAGGGATGCCCTAGATGGAGATTTTTATCATAAAGATACTTTGTCTCCTTTTAGACAAGGAAACAAGAATGGATTTCTACAATAATTTGGATGGGTCTGGATTTTTTTGTATAATAAGATTGTAAGGCTATGAATGTCTATTCAGATTAACAAAAGCTGATTTAGAGATTTACACCTAATTATGTCTTTACTAAACTGTTCAATGCCAGGCTTCTAAAAGATTTAGATAAGTAACAAGATAAGTTTGAGAAATAGAGCTGTTTGATAAATAAGATTTATAAATTCCTAAAGTCTACTCAGGGTCGCAGTAATATCTGTCTAGGTCATTTTTTTTTTTTGCTCAGTTTGTTAAGCTTTAGCTATCAAATAAGGCATACGGAACATTGTGATATTCTATAATGGTACATTATAAGATGATCAGGCGTGTTCCCTTTCTCTTTACAGACTATATGGTTTAAATCTTCAACTCAATGTTTTAAGGCTCCAACTTAACAGGGATAATCTGTTCATAATCTTTTAAAAGCAGCTGACTTATAAACTGTTATGTAATTCATTTAGTGTCAATCTTTACTAATCTTCTGGTATGTGTTTTCAAGGTTAACCCTAAACTCAAGTATACTAATAAGATCTTCAAACTCTTCAGAGATCTGCTGAATATGGCATTAAAATGTTTAATAAGAAAGCTCCCTATTTATAGAGACACGCCCCTCCCAAGTGGGAACCCTATGGTCTCCAAAGAAGATAGAATGAGCACAACGACGCCACCTAAATTATGGTAACACTAACCATTGGGCAAAAGTGCCCTGTGCCTTTCCATCTTCTAGGGCTCTGCTCAAACTTTTGGGTTAATTGTCCTACTCTGCCTGGTCAAAGGTCAATACCCCAAATTCCTCTATTACATAAAAATCTCTCAGGCCTGGGTCTGGTAGCAGAAGGCCTACTGCTGTGTGGCAGCTGAAGATTAGATGTTACACGTCAGCTGGAAAGCTACTGCCACTGTCCCCAACAAAGCCATTGAGACCACATGGGGCCAAGACAGCTGTCTAGGTAATGGGGACGTCCCTGTTACTTTAATTGATACATAAGCCATTTGGATTCTATCTCCTGCTATAATTTATCCCTCTCAGATCTCTGATGATATCAGCTGACTAACTGTAGTTCTGTCAGTTTAATAACACCAGAGAGCACCCAGCTCCTCCCTCAAGGTTACAGCTGCCTTCTCTACCTACGTAAAAAAAAAAAAAAAAAAAAAAAAAAATCAGGCCTCAAGCCTCCCTTTCCTACAACTGCTAACATGGTCCTCAGCTGAGAAAGACAGTTTACCTTGCTACCAGATTCTGACAAGAAATCAACTCACAAAGAAGATTCTTCTTTCAAAGTAATTCTTTACTATTCTTTTACTTAAGGAATCTTTCTTGGCAATGATTGTTCTCTGTAACCAACTGCCTGTGTCTCAAGGTTAATGATTGGGGGGCAGGGAGTGGGGGAGAGCTTAAAGTTTATATAAGTTATAAAGGTATAGGAAAGTGATTTAAGAAATGTAAAAATAAAATAAAATAAAAAAGTCTCAGATTTCTTTCCCACTGTACTATTGTTATATTAACACTTCAAAAGTTCGGAGTTTTACCATTAACCAATGGAGTTCTCATAAGCTATTAATCTAGCTCTGTAAAGACGGCTAATATCATAGTCACAAGGTCAAGATTTAAAATTTCCTTTGTTTTTTTCTAAGTGCAGGCTTAAATTGCTTTTCATTATACTAAAAACCCATCTATAAATTAGCCTTCTGTAAAGACTGTTAATGTTTCTAACTCAAAATCATTTTGGGGTCCCCAAACTTTTACTATGACTCAAAGGCGTGAGTCTACTGCCTTTTCTACAATGTGGATTTTGGTACAGATTACAAATAGTGGTAATGCTAACACAGCTGAAAACTTTACCTCTTTTTGAAAACTTAAAGAAACTTCTTATAAGTTTCAAAGAATCAACTTGAATCCACCTCTCACAGGCCAAACAGACTCCAGAGCAGTACTCCTGTCAGCCCAGCCTACCTACATTTCCCCACCTGCTGCCTATTTCTGAGGATGGGATATCTCTCTCAGCTGCCTAAAAGTTTCAAATGTATACACACGATAAAAAGTTTCCCCTAAATTCTTTAACTTTACTTTCTGACCCCCGTCTACCATGGCCGAGAAGATTTCAGATCAACGGCAGGTTTCTCCCGCAACTCACCAGCTTCAGGAGTTCCTTTGGTATCTGCATCCCACACAGCTCCACAGAGGTTAGCACAGCGGTCCAGCCTCACAGACTGCTACAAAGAGGCCTGCACTTCCCTCTCCCTAGCCCCGGGAGAGCCTGGACAGCGATCAGAGCAGGCTCCACATCCTTCTCTCCTTCTCTTCCCAGCGGTGGCCAACACTCCCGCTTTCTTCTGTCCCTCCCAAAGATTCCCCAGAGTCAGCAGGGATTAGTCATAGAAAAGATGGAGTCTCCTCTTAACACTTATTATCAACAAAAAAAAGGCTGGGAAGTTAGGTCTCAAACCCTGGACAACTGGCTAACAGGTGTCCATTAACATATCAAAGCAGACACTGGCCATCAGGTTCTCCCAGCATCCTTCAGTCCCTACCTGTTACAGAGTATGGCTGGCAAACCCTGGCCCCTACCCCAAACATTTCCAGCCCAGGGGCTGGGTTACCCTCCCACCAGCTACCCTTCCCCATATAATTCAGCCATTTTGCTACCTGGTCCTTCTGGTCTACCCTTTACTCTCTTGGCCAGTCTCTTGGCCCAGGCTTCCCATCTTGGTCAGTGGCTCCTCATGCTCTCTCCTCTCCTCTCCCTTCCTTCCTCTTTCCTCCCCTCTCCTCTCCCTCCTCTCCCCCTCCCTTTCTTCTCACATGGCTTGGCTCAGTCTGGCCATGTTTATTCTGGACTCTCCCAGATGTCCATGCCTCTGACTATGTTATCTATAATAAGCCTTCTCTTCCACCATACCTAGGAAGTAGTCCTTCCTTTTTTGCTTTTTGTTTTTTTAATTTAAATACTCATGAAAATGTTCTAAAGTCCTGGATTAGTCATCACTAGGATGGGGAAGAAAGTAGTGTGTCTGGTCATATGCTTCATGGGCTGTGTGATATTTGAATGATAGTGTTCCCTAGGCTATGGCTTTGTGTATTGTTTGTGGGATCACTCTCAGATAGTCCACACTGGTTCTTCATGTGTCTGCACAAGTGTGGACAGGGAGGTCAGTCGGAGTATAGCCTTGTCTTAGTTAGGGTTTTACTGCTGTGAACAGACACCATGACCAAGGCAACTCTTATAAGGACATTTAATTAGGGCTGGCTTATAGGGTCAGAGGTTCAGTCCATTATCATCAAGGTGGGAACATGGCAGCATCCAGGCAGGCATGGTGCAGGAGGAGCTGAGGATTCTACATCTTCATCTGAAGGTTGCTAGCAGAAGACTGGCTTCCAGGTAGCTAGGGCTAGGGTATTAAAGCTGGCTTTCAGAGTAACACACTTCCTCCAATAAGGCCACGCCCACTCAAACAAGGCCACACCTTCTAATAGTGCCACTCCCTGGGCCAAGCATATGCAAACCATTACTGGCCTCAAGAGACATTTTTCAGGAACCTTCCTCTTTTTATTTGAGTCAGTCTTCCGTTGGCTTGGAACTTTGCCCAAGTAGGTTAAACTGTTTGCCTGTTGAGCCTCTAGAAATGCATCTGTCTTTGTCGTCTATCTTATCCTCGTCGGGATTAGAAGTGCGTGCTATGGGCATCCAGCTGTCTATAAAGAAATTACTTAATTTGATTGTGTATGTTTGAATGTTGTGCCAGCACATATGAATACATACTGCTGTGTGCGCACTGCCTAGGGAGGCTGGCACAGGGCATTGGGTTGCCTAGAATTAACATTACAGACAGTTGTGAGCTGCGTGTGGGTGCTGGCACTCAAGCTGGGACCTTTACAAGGGGGACTAGTGCCACCTCCAGCTCCACCGCCAGCATTTTACATGGATTCTGGGTAGCCGAGGCCCTGACTCTTGTGAGCAAATCGCAAATCCCCTGACCAACTGTGCTATTTCCCCAGCTTTAAACTATATATATTCCAGATTTTATTCCCCTCTAGGTTAATTTTTAAAAAATATTTATTTATTATTACATCTAAGTACACTATAGCTGTCTTCAGACACACCAGAAGAAGGCATCAGGTCTCTTTACCGATAGCTGTGAGCCACCATGTGGGTGCTGGGATTTGAACTCAGGACGTTCGGAAGGGCAGTTAGTGCTCTTAACTGCTGAGCCACCACCAGCCCAGGTTAATTTTTTTTTTAAGATTTATTTATTTTATTTATTTGAGTACACAGTCACTGTCTTCAGACACACCAGAAGAGGGCATCAGATCTCATTATAGGTGGTTGTGAGCCACCATATGGTTGCTGGGAATTCCTCTGGAAGAGCAGTCAGTGCTCTTCACCTCTGAGCCATCTCTCCAGCCCCTAAACTCTAATTCCTATCCACAGACCTCTGAGGGGGAAAGCTCAAGAATCTATCTTGGAACAAAGTTTAATATAAATTATTATTTTTATCCCTGTCTAGCTTCAAATGAATGAGACTCAAATTGTGATTTATTTATTTATGAGGCTCTGCACAGTGATGGGGGATTACCCAAAATGTAATTCTCTAACACTAATCTGGTTACTTCCCCAGCTGTGCTTCCCAAATACTTGCTGTTAGAATCTTCCTGGGTCATTTCTGCTCCAGCAGTCTGGTGTTCTATGGAGGTATTTTACTGCGGCTGGTCCATCATGGCTAATGGAGATCTGTTCTGTTTCTTCTTTCCTTCTCCTCTCTACCTGAACGCCACCCCTATCCCCTCCAGGAATTGGCTGTAGCCATTTGTATTTAACCAATAGCTTTAAATTGTGGAGCAAAGTTTGCACAACAATGGCTCAAGTGCTTGAGAATTCGCTTGCTCCTCTTGAGGCAACCAGGTCTTGGGACTCAGAGTTTAGCATTTGAATACAAAGCAACGTCAGACCAAGCCCCAATCGTTTCTTAGTTGGCCAGCTCCTTAATTACAATGCCATCCTCAGACGGTGAACAACGCAATTTCCTCCAAGTATCCATACAGCGAGGCTAGGAGCGCCCTTGCTTCTGCACAGGACCAAGGCAAGTCTCATCACTTGCCCTCCCAAAGTTTGCTATTGACTCCACCTTAGTCCGCATCTCTACTCTGGGAATTGAACTCAGGAGACAATCACTTGCCTGTGTCATGGAGGCTTTCAGTCCCAGGCTCATTACCCAAATGCAGAGCCAACATTTTGACTTTAGTGACTCTTAAGTCAGCATATCCAAAGCAGCTCAAATTGTCCCCTTCTGACTTCTCAGTCAACAGGGCCATCTGAAGAAGCTAGTCCTCGAGGGCTTGGCCTTGGCTGGCTGGAACCTTGAAAAGAGGCAACATTGTAAGTCAAGAGTCAGACCGGAGACTCCTTAGTCCTTCCAGGCGTCAAGGATCTTCCTCTTTCTCTCACAGATCACTCTCCTGCTTACTAAACTCTTCAGAAGCCAGAGATGGTGGTACTCATCTGTGATCCTACTATTTGGGAGGCTGAGGCAGGAGAATTGCCTCAAGTTTAAGGCCAGTCTAATATATTGATAGGTATAGAGACCCTAATCTCAAACAGACAAAACAAGGGGCTTAAGAAATAGCTCAGTTGGCTAACGTGTTGCTGTGAAAGCAAAAGGACCCATGTTCAAATCCTCAACAACCACATAAAAGCCAGTCAGCCATACCTGCATGGCCCAACCCTTGGATAGCAGGGAGGGCAGTATCTCTAGGCCTCCCTGATTGGCTAGGCATACTAGTTTACTTTCTGCTGCTGTGGGAAAAAGGGGACGAAAGCAGCTTGAGGAGGGAGGC